>NC_089221.1:23000084-23361551 GCF_963924675.1 Phocoena phocoena
CCAGGTAAGATAAATATTATTCTGAAACTGCCATGACTGTGCTGTTACATGTGTTTCCCTGCTTTTGCTGTATGCTGGCTTTTCTTCAGTGCTAGAAACTTCAGAGCATTTTATGCATCTAAGCATAATAGGTACAAAAGCTTTTAATCACACTAATTCCTCTCACTGTTCCGAATCTATATCTATGACTCTCATCTGTTCCTATTCTGACACAGCTGCTGCTGGACCAAAAAAAAAAAAAAAAAAAGTTTCTTGCATTCTACTTTAACTGAACCAAACTTAGAATTTAACTAGAAGGATCATTGCCTTTTCCTTTCCATGGCAATGCTCCTCTGACCACAGTGGGTACTCACATGTCTGTGTTGAGGGGGTGACTGTTAGATTCTCCCTACACAGTAGCTGTCTTTGTACTGCTTTAAGAGTCAGTTGGCAAACAATAGGGAAAATTGACAAAATATGTGTATTTAGTTCTGCTGAACTTCAAAAGCTTGGATTTCTGTCAGAAGCAAACTGCCTCCTAATAGATACTTGTCCATTTTTCACCCATTTAAAAATCTCTCCCTTCATTGAGAAGATTTAAAATAATTTGGGGTCAACTATACTTTAATAAAAAATTTTTAAAATAATAAAAAAAGAAAGATGATAGGGAAACCCAGAAAGAAAAAGAAAAAAATTAAATTAAATATTTGGGGGACTACAGAAATCTTCCAAAACTACATTTTTTGGTCTTAAGTTACCTCACTACTTAAAATTACTATCAAAGTCCACTCCCATCTACCCTCAATGTCTTTCCCTTCCTTTCTTCATAATTTGTGGTACTCACAATAGTATCTTGCTATTTATACTTTGGAGACTAGCTATTTACCAATTTTAAATGTCTAAAGAAATGATTTATGTTTGATAAAAGTAGTTTTCCTGTATGTTTTGAAAATATTTGTGAATTTCAGTGAAATTACATTACATGAGAAACAAACAAAATTCACATTTTGCATAAGTGAAATGCCTCAAAGGGAAAAGTAGCTGGTAGTGAAGAGTGAAATGTTGATGTTTGGGGACATTAGATATATGGGGCAAATTAAAGTAAATAAATTATTCATAGAGGGGATAATGGTCTTCTTGGAGGATAAAGGAGACATTTCTTTCTCTGAGACATGATAAAAAACATTCCAGACACACCTGATATAATGCAGAAAAGCAATTTTTAAATTTTCTCCAGTGACTTAAACCTCTGTATATTCACTAATTGATTCAATAAGCATATTAACATCATCGTGTGTCTGGAGTATAGTCATTGTAATAAATAACTGGACTCTACAGGCAAAAAAATGTTTTCTATCACTAAAGATTTTAAGCAAAGTAAACTATATAAATATTCTAAAATATTTTGATCAAGAGATTGTAGCACTGATACTCCCATTCTCAATTTGAAGATTGTGGTAATTTTTAAAAGAGACAGTAGGTGGTGATAATCTAACACATAATTTGTATATTATATTTGTTTAAAAGTTGTTTTTCCCCTCCAGATTAACAACCCTTTGTAAAATTTTAAGAGCCTTTTTGAGATTATGAAAATATGTAATTGTACTCCAGAAAAATGCACAATTTTGATGGTTATAGTGATGACAGTATTGATAACATTAATAAAAGAGGTATTATTTATTAAATACCTAATTAGGACTGTGCTATATTTGATATATGACATTATATAAAATCTTCATAGCAGATTTATAAGAAAAAGTTTATTAAATTAAATTTTTAAAAGAAGAAAAGAGGTTAATGGAAATCAAGAGTCAAGTAATCTATGGTAACCCAGTAAACTCTGTGTAGTGAAGTCTATGCTTTGGAGACTAGCATTATCTGCCTTTAAAGCCTAGACTATATTCTCATTCCAAACTCCTTCCTTTTTCTTTTTATTCATTTAGCTTTACCTTATAACAACTATTTTTAGCACGAGTTTTGTTTATTTTGGCTCAGTGGCATAATAGTATTTCTTTGGAATGAAGATTATTTGAAGAGAGGAGACAACAGAAAATAATAGTTCACAGTAACCTGTGGAGTATGACTAACTTTGCTGCATCCTCCATGCTTTAATCCTTGCAACAACCTAGAGGAGTCTTAGGAGAGCCTTCTTAGAAATGAGTAAGTAGGTTTAAATACGTAATTAGCCTGAGAGCACGCAACTCGTAAATGGCAAGCTAGAAATTCAGATAAGTGGTACCTTCACTCGAAAGACTATATTATAAAACTATGATCTGATCTTTTTTAAAAGAATCTCTATTTTAAAGAAACACTTGAATCATGAGAACAGAAATAATCAAAAACCGACATTAAACTAAATTTGCTTTAAGCGTGCAATAGACCCAGGAGGAAATGACTATAAAGGGGTCGATTTAAGAAACGTGTATAATAAACACCCCCTTGTCTCTGGAGTAATACATTTTTATTCCTCATATACCTCTTATGTCTCTGAACTAGAGCTATGGCAACCATGAATTAATATAGCACTTTTGAATTTATAAAGCACATTGATTCATTTATATTTAGTTGCCTTGGAAAATAACAGATTTTACAGTTAATTTAAAAAAGAGGTCTAGGAACTATAAGATAATTAATGAGGTAAATCAATAAATTATTATTAAAAACCTAGTAACTTTATAACTACAGGTTAGGAAATTGTAGGGTTAAGGAACTGTTGCATTTCTAAATTTTGAACAAGATGTAAGAATAAGGGAGAATTCAGAAGAGAAATACATTATTTAGGAAAAAAGAAGGACAAAGAATAGGTTATAGAGAAATAAGTCAAGCAGACCTTCATGAGAAGAAGAGAAAGATTGAGAGAGAAAGAGAGTGTTACAGAGAATGAGAGAGACTATAGAAAATGAGACAAATTTAAGTGAGTGCAGATAGAAATGTGCAATATAGAATTTTTATATATCTCATTTTAAAAAACAACAGCACATTTTCTTAAGTTAACTTCAATATTTATGGTTTACCCCATGGAAATTCAATATTACATATCTTACAGCTCTGTTCAGATATATGTTTGGACTTAATGATGCATCACATTGATAGATGTTTTTCTCTGGAGGAACAAAATAGCTATCATTACATATTTTTAAAGTTTTATTGGGAAGAACCAATAGACTTATTCCTTGAGTCTCATAGGACAAAAAATATTACATGGATAAAATTATTTAAAAAATTTTTTATTGTATATAAGATTTTTTATAATTATTAAATTTTCAAATAATTGCATTAGCTATGTCATCCAGAAAAGAGTCCACAAGGCCCTGGAGCAAACAGTAAGCAACAGCTGATCAGTCACATGTCAATGGTCATTAAGGAAATTCACATATTGGCTAGTTAGTTGTAGTATGTGATCACCAAACCAATATTAATTTTATATCTTTTGATTTCAGGTTGAAATCTAGATGGCCTTCCAAGCAGTACAACACCATACATAGTAATAGATACACACACATAATCTAATTATGGACTTTTTTTTGCTGTAACTGGTTTAATATATTTTTATTACAAATTCCTAAAATTAGAGTGTAAGACAAAAATTTAAATCTATCATCTTGTTATTAAATATTTACTGTTATCAAATTTAGAGAGCTACTTTTTCAATAGAAAATAGAGTCTGGAATTGTTTGGCGGACCCTCCATAGAGGATGGCATAATGGTTCCCTCCATCTTTCCATCATTAGACATGATTGAAGAAAAGAAAATATAGCTGTATATAATTGAGGAAAAATAATAGGGGTTGCAAACACTTGATTAAAAACAGGCTTTGGGCTTCCCTGGTGGCGCAGTGGTTGAGAGCCCACCTGCCGATGCAGGGGACACGGGTTCGTTCCCCAGGCCGGGAAGATCCGACATGCCGCGGAGCAGCTGGGCCCGTGAGCCATGGCCGCTGAGCCTGCGCATCCGGAGCCTGGGCTCCGCAAGGGGAGAGGCCACAACAGTCAGAGGCCCACGTACCGCAAAAATAAATAAGTAAAATAATAATAAAAAAAATAAAACAGAAAAACAGGCTTGAATTATAGGCCCTTACCTTATACTCTTTAACATATTTGCCTGTTATTTTAATCCCTTCAATAAATACAGATGACACTAAAGATCAATATTAATAGGGGGATTACAAGTTTTAATGGACTTAAAATTCAAAACAAATTAGTTAGGAATTAACCTTTTAAAAGTTAATTAAAACATAATTAGCAAGTCATTAATATATTGAGCTTCCTTTTCATGAAATTAATTTTACTATCAAAATATAGGGGCAATGACAAACATATTTTTCTTGGAGAATAGCATGTACAACTGTGGAGTGCCTGTGACTGTGAACACACAGTAGTATCTTATTCCACATCAGAATAAATTATTTGGAGTACAGTGGAATTTTTTCACTTGGAGACTATCTTTAAGTTATTAAACAAAGTCCTTTCTGTATAAGAGAAGTCTGACCTACAATGATAGACATTTGAAATTGATGGTTTTACAGATTTATGCTCAAAGTGAAAAGGAATAAAAGTTATTTTAAGCATAAGGAACAGAGATATGTTCCAGACCCCATCATGAGGTGGTGAGATAACCATTACTGAAAGCATTTTGCCTGAAACTAGGTGATTAATTCTTGCATGTGCTGTAGTTGAAAGTTAGTCATCTTATACAA
This sequence comes from Phocoena phocoena, assembly GCF_963924675.1. Taxonomy (NCBI): domain Eukaryota; kingdom Metazoa; phylum Chordata; class Mammalia; order Artiodactyla; family Phocoenidae; genus Phocoena; species Phocoena phocoena. The sequence goes on from NC_089221.1 coordinate 23,004,760, forward strand.
TTTTAACTTGAGGGATTGTTCTTCTAAGACCTGCTGAATAGTAAATTGAATGTGACATAAGTTTTGTGTATATGCATGATGACTTCAACATATGACTGACAGATGATAAATGCATTGAAATAGGAAAATGTCAAAGAATATAGCTGATTATTTAGAGAGTCTAGAAAAATCAAGTATAACATAGCCTAAAAAGCCTAGGTAAATTATTGCCCAATAATGTCTCACAAATGATTTACTCATGAAAGAAACAATTTACTCTTCAGATAATTGACCAAACCAGATAGGAACCTCCTAATTGGTCAGTACATTTCATTCTCAAAGATGATCTCATGTGGGCTAGTTCTGTTTCTAAGTTGATCTGCCTTGCTTATAAAGTGAACTTTGGAAGTTATGCTTTAAGTAGAATAGTGAGAGTAAAAAATAGCACTCAAATGTGCATATATTTGTTGTGGATTTTAGAAAGTCCAAAAAAATGGTGACCTAGTAAAGGCTTTAGCTTTTTGGGTATATGGTACTAGGTTGGGAAGTGAGAGGGCAACAACATGGGGAGGGAAGAGTCCAATTCCCTTTAACCTTAATAGGTTATGATTTCCATAGATATGATTGCTACAATTACTGGAAACATGATCTTATTTATGAATGTGTTCTCATATTGTTTATTACCCCTTTTAAATTTAGAGGAGAGTAATATAATATTATCCCTGGCAAATGTTTAGTGCTGAGAAGGAAAGCATATCATTTTTATTTCTGGCTTTCACACTAAATAAAAAACAAAACTCAAAGTAAATGTAGAGAGAATGATTGTTTAATTTAATCATTTCATTTTCCCTGGTATGTTTCTGCTCACCTTGTAAAGGTTATGTGTATTATTTCCAGTTTCACAAGTTTTAACATTACACTCATTTTATTTATATTTTAATTTCATGCTTAGTTTTCTTTTTCTTTTTTTTTTTTTTGGTCTCCTGAGCCCTTTTTCAATTTTGCATAATCAGAGTGAAGAGAATTACCAGCTATAACAGAATCTTTGGGAGGCTTAATTTAATTTTCTAAAGTCAACCCCTTTAAAATGAGTTTTTTGTTAACTTGGAGAAATAGAGACTTTTTTATCAATTATAAAAATAGCAAAAAAAAAATTAAATAAACAAAAAAACCTCTCTAAGAATGTTTACTTATCTAAACAGGATGCCAGTAGAGATGGAAAGTAAACTTGAATGTAGGTAAATATAGCTTATCAATGGACATTTATTGATGCTGTTTACTATAAAATCAGTCATTAGTTCAATAAGAATGTCCAGGAAGTTAATGATAAAAACTTCAAATTTATTTGAACCTCCATATTCGGGATGCAGTTTAAGCCAAATGAACACTGACCTCATCCAGTTTAGTTTACCATTGTTTGAAGAATATCATTTGCAAATGTTTAGAATACCTTGTAATGTTATTTTATGATAAATCATGTATTTACTTATCTAAAATCGTATCAAATACCCCCTTGCTATTCTGTGTCACTAAGACAGGTCCTCATTCAAAGTTTGAAAATCTTCACCATTTTCTCTCTGCAAAGCTGTGGCAGAGGAAGCATGCCACATTGAATGCAATCTTTATTATATTTTTACTGCTGTCACTTTTTATTCCTGTGAACTGAAAAGCCACCAGTTCACCTTTGCCTACCTTGTTCACAGTTTTTTCCTACCAGGAATTTACTGAGATGTAACCTGCAGTTGCCAGGATGTCCCCAATGTCACAAAGTACTGTCAAACATAGCTCATTCACCTCGTTAAAATATTAGAAAATTGTAGACTGGGGTTACCATATTATACAACATTAAATTGAGTTAATTTAGTTTATTGTGCACATTTTTGCCATCTGAAATAATCATATTAAGGCAACTTTATGTATAAATTCTAAAATTCATTATCACTTAAATAGGCACTTCAACTGACTGAACTTTTTGAAGTCCCTCAGGGCATGTTACCAGGACTTATTCACAATTTATAATCATCCCTTGGTTTTTACCATTGTGATACTACCTATGGTATAGATTCTATATTCCATAAATCATATCGAAATCACCATTTTCACCTATTCAGACAAAAATCTTCATAAGCCCAAACTTGTGTATTACATTGACTATATATTATTCCCTATTTGATAACTCCTAATCACATAAACATAATGCACTAAATAATAATGCTTTTGAAGCTTGCCTGTTTATACCTCTTCTACCTGTTCTGTTTCTACTCTCTTCAACACACATTTACCAAAATGAGAAATCTGGAAGGATTCTTTTATTTATTTGTTTGTTCGTTTATTACCATTTAATCTATTTTTTTTTTTTTTTTGCTCTCATGTGCTGTGGCCTCTCCCGTTGCGGAGCACAGGCTCCGGACGCGCAGGCTCAGTGGCCATGGCTCACAGGCCCAGCCGCTCCGCGGCATGTGGGATCTTCCCAGACCAGGGCACGAACCCGTGTCCCCTGCATCGGCAGGCGGACTCTCAACCACTGCGCCACCAGGGAAGCCCCCATTTAATCTATTTGATCAAAAAGTTCTATTGGACCTCCCTTCAAATATATACTTATATTCTTCTCATTCTCTCCCACCTCTGAAACTATTCTCAAACTTTCCACTATGACATACAAGTCTATGATATATTTACATCTTGGACAGCCTCTTGCCCTTGTGAAGGTCACTCTAGATATACAGGTCTTTTGAATAACCCTAGAAAATTGCATGGTGTTTATATTAGGCCTTTCCACCTTGTGAAACTATTTTAGGAGAATAAATTATCACTATCCTTTTTAATACATATATATTGGTTGAATTCTGTTCTTTTAAAACAAAAGTTACAATCAAGAATCTCTTTTTGTTAGGAATTACATTTTTTAATAAGAAATAAAAATACTCTATGGCAATAAGAGCAAGAAAGGGGCAGCATAGATTGGAAAATTGACATAATTCTGACTCCTGTGAAGGCATCCTGCAAAATTATACACAATGTACGTCTGCAAAATGTATAGAGAAACACAAGGGAAATATTATTGTACTTATATTCTGAATTGCTACATGCAGTCTTTCGCCTAATGCATTGGCTTTATCTAGAGTTCTAAAAAAAGATTAGAGGTTCCCATAATTTAGCTCAGACATGTTACCTTTACTTTGTGCAAAAGGGCTCTCATACTGAGTACCTATACCTCATGTTACCAAAATCATGTTCAGATAAAGAGAATATCTTTTCTCATTGTAAAGGTGTGGAGTAGTTCTACAAGTTCATAAGTAAACATATAGATCTTGCTGTCTGAAACTGGAAGTTTGGGTAAGGAACAAAACAGATTCTTAACTGTAATTCATTTGGTAAATAAGGCTAATGTCTTCAGCATCTCCAAGGGGCATAATTCTGAAAAATCAATTTGAGGAAGGAAAAGTCATTAATCTCAGAGTAGAATTTTACACATACCAAGAAAGTCATATGAAGAGTAGCCCTGAGTTACCCCTCGTTGTCAAGGCAACTGTAGTTTTAGTTTCTCTACTAAGCAAGCCTCTCTTATCCTCAGATGCACCATGGATGTTAATTAGAGTGCCATGTCCTCCTGAAAAGAGTTTTAGGATGCTGTTCTCAGAAGGACTAATCAATATATGAGATTCCCCATTAAGGTAACCCAGACAAATACATCATGACCTAATTTTCTTTTTATCCACCCAATAAATCAACTGTGAGAATAAGAACTGACCCATGTGTTTTGGGGCTAGACGTAATTACAGACAACCTAATCAAGATTAAAAAGTCATTTTTATATTTTTTATAAGAGATACCAAACCAGGAAGAAATTAATAATACTTTATTGAACCACGTTTGAATTTTGCGTCCCTTTGTTTTAGGTGGATATAGATTGTGGAGGTGAGAGAGGCACTTGCTATATGCTAATTATTTGCAGAGATCTGAAATAAGAATTATATTAGGACATCAAGTTGATGGTAATATAAATACAGCAGAATTTATCAATGTTTACAAGTCTAATAATTTTCTAACATTTTCATTTACGCTGGGGACAATCTCTAACCCCCTTTCTCTCTCTTTTGATATCCTTAAGTCATAACTCAAATTATTTAGAGTTTTCACTATATTCTAAACACTCTATTTGTATTTTATATAAATTTTAGCAGAGAAGTTTAAAGTAAAGAAGATTATATAACCTGCAAAATATTACTAATAAAAAAGAGCATGGAATAAAGCATTATACTAGAGTGTTCAGTATTTGAATTTTCCCTTCAAAGGGAGATTAATAATACCCTTATCACAGAGTAAATATGAGAATGATGATAGTAAAAACAGTTCAACACTTTACAACGTGTAAATAATCCCCATTTTCCCCTTAGTTTTTCTTATATATATTTTAGTAATTCAAATGAAGTAAATTCAATGGAAGCCATGATCTTCAAGGAAAATACTTTATGGGAAGTGAATCTGGATTGATACTTTTCAAATGCTATAGACTTTGGATAATTTGGGACCTTGTTGTTTATGGTGATCAACATGAGAAAAAGTAGGAATAAGAATAAATTATCAATAATTAAATGACAAAAGAGCATAGTGAATATTAAAAGAGAATGGATTAACTCATCACTGATTTTGTAGTGTAACAAAGAGGAAAAGGGAGATGTAAAATGTTCATAGTCTTTCCAAATCAGGTTTAAACTTCCAGGTAAAAATGAAGCTGTTTTTCTGGCTTGTAGTGATTTGGATTTTCTACATCTATGAATTCAAAATCTAAATTTTGAATTAATACATTTGTACTGCCATACATAAGGTGTAAGAAAAATACAAGACCATTGTCTAGAAGATAGTGTTGCTCAAAAAAGTAGAAAGGACTTTCAAGGGCACTTAAATATGTAGAGGAAATTTTCCTCCTGAAGATCACAAGAGTGTGGAACATAACTTTATGCCAAGTCTAAAGATTATTTGAAGGAATTAAAAATAACATAGGTGTTGAAATACAAATTGATACACAAGCCATTTATTGTGAAAAAGGGAAAGCAGTATCACTGAAGCACAGTCTCATGTGGGAGGATATCTTCCCAGAGGCAGTCTAAGGGCAGAAAAAAACATTGTCCCTATTAATAGAAATAGGAAGTTGTCATCACTTAAGGAGCAATTTTATGTGCATGAGAATATTCTTCTAGATGAGAGAACAGTGCTGTCAGGAACAATTTTTCTATGATCGTGCAATATATTAGCATTATTGACTCATCCATGTTTAAATTCAAACGAAGGCTTGCATTAAAGGATGTAAATAGATGAATGTGTTTCTTAAGTGTAAATATTTCAAAAAGTGTATTTTACTTATATGTGCATATTTGAGGGTTGTATTTCCTGCAGATATCACAAAATAATTAATATCTAAGTAGAGATATAGTAAAAACAAGGGTCAGATAGGATAGCATTTTGAGGGATAATTGTTGAAGCTGGAAATATAACAGATATTTATCTCAAGAGTTTTAAAAACTTTTAAAATTTAGAAATAATGTATTTCAGAAGAGCAAAGATAGTACAGAGAATTTCCTTATATTCTTCACTCACCTTCCATTAATGTTAAAATTTAATAATGTGTCTTGGCATGTTCTTTATTGGATTTATCTTGCCTGGGTTTCCTTCAACTTTTTGATTTTATAGATTTATATATGTTGTCTATTATCAAAACTTATTAAGTTTGGTACCATAATAATAGCTAAATTACAGACTATATCAGATTCCTCCAGTTTTTTCACTATTGCCTTTTCTTCACTCCAGTTTACAATACAGAAAATTACATTGCATTTAGATATCATGTCACCTTAGCCTACTTTAATCTGTAACGTTTTTCTCTCATTTTTTAAAATTTAGACATTTTGAATGGTACTAGTCAAATAACTTATAGACCACCATCCTTCTACTTGAATATGTGTAAATACAACAGTGGTGGTGTTCTTTTCATCCCACTGTATCAGGAGATACATGATATCATCATGACTCATTCTTAGTGATAACCTGATCACTTAATGTGGTATCTGTCATGTTTCTCTATTATAAAGTTCCTGCTTTTTCTTTTCTAAACTCTATCGTATAGAAGCAAGTTACTAAGTTCAAGAGGAAGGGAACCAAACTCCATTTCTGGACATATGTAAAAATCACCATAGTAATTACATATTTTGAGGGAGATATTTTGAAGCTATGCAACTATTCTGCTTCTCCTTAAAGTTTTGACCAGAAATTTGAAGATGAATTAGCCCATAACAACCATTACTGTGGTACTCTAATGTTGATTCTGTATTAACTATTAAAAAATTATTCATGATACTTGTTAAAGATGATAATGAAGACTTTATTCTAGAGGGACTATAGCTGCAGGAGAGAGTGAAATCAGGCTCAACTAATACAACAAGGAAAAGTGGGGATTTATAGCCAAGGAATAGGGGTCAGCAGATGGAAATTACTAAGAAGGAATATCTGGTGAAAGCGAAGAAGGACTCTGGCTAAACCAACATGACAGGATTCTTGTAGCTAGGCCAGGGTGGTCAGGTAGCATCTGGGGGATGGTAAGCAATGAGGAATTTGATCAAATATCAAAGATGATAAGATATTGAGGGTGAGGTTTTTTATTAAACTGACTTAGCAGGATTCTTGCTCTTGAAGACATGGCCCAAAGACGGAGTCTCATTGAAAAAGAGCTAAGAGGGGTCTAATATTTGATTAAGGAGAATTTTTGTCATTACTTCATTCCTTTTGCATTTATAATCAGAAGTCTCCAGTAAGGAAGATTTGTACCTTCTCTTCAATTTACTTATTTATTCAATTCTTTGTATCAGTTTGATATGGATATTTATTTTAGGGTAGGTCACGTGGACAAAAAATTCTCTTAGTTTACCTTCTTTTGAGATTTTCTTGAATTCTCCTTGAATTTTCTTGAATTCTCCTGAAGGATTCTTTTTTGCGGTGGTGGGGGGGCGGCTGGATTTAGGATTCTGGATTAAGAGTTTTATTCCTCAGCACTTGAAAAATATTTTGGCACTTACTTCTTGTGTCCATGGTTTCTGATGTGAAATCTGCTCTCATTTCAAATGTTTTTTTCCCCTGTAGGTAAGGTGTCTTCTGTCTCTGGTTTATATATTTTTGACAAATTTCTGAAAAGTTTATCCCTATTTCTTCATTTACTTTTTATAATTTCCAACCCCACTCACTTTCTTCTCTTCTTCCAGGACTCCAATGATAGAAATGTTGGATTCTTCATTGTATTCCTACAGTTCCCTGAGGCTTTGTTCATTGTTTTTAGCCTATTTTCTCTCTTTTGTTTAGATTGGGAAATGTCTAAAATTCCACATCATATTCAGTGATTCTTTCTTCTGTCTTCTTCATTCTTCTCTTTAGCCCATCCATTGATTATTCTCTCCTACCCCTCAGCCAAGGCTAGAATTTCTTATTTTTCCCTGTATTTCTCTCCTCCTCTTTCTGTTGCAGTGGATTTCCTCTAACTCAGACTACATTTTTTAAAATCCATGTATATTAAGCGATATATGTACATTTTTATATTTTAAACATATATTTATGTACATATTATATAGAGTATACTACTATATGTGTTTATTTTTGTGTGATGTTCTGGATGGATTTTGGAAGTGCCTTCTGTGCCTACCAACTCAATCTCAGATGGGATAATTTTATAAGTATTTTCCCTGATCTTTCATGTAAGCACCCAGTAGAGTTCCAAGAGAAAGAGCCTGCAAGTACCTGCAAATCTCCCTTTGTCTTAGGTCTGCTAGAGTTTCACACTGTCATGCTAACCCATAATCAGTCTTTAGCAACTCATTTAAATATTCTAGTTGAATCTACTGGCTAGATTATATGACCAACTATTTGTCCCAGGTAAACTAATACTCAAATTCCATTTTTCTCCTCAGTGACCTATCTTTCTTTAGATTTCAGGTAAGTGGCTTGACCTTCAGTTCTCCAATGTTTTTGAGAAAAGTCATTAATTTGTAGTTAGTGTAGCTTTTTATTTTGTTCTAAGGATGGGGTAACATTCGTTCCAGCTCTTTCAAACTCTGAGTTGAAAGCTGAAAAGTGGTTCTGTTTTCAGGTCAAAGTTTGAAAAGCTGAAAAAGTAAGAACAAGATAAAAAGCTATACCAACTACAGCAGAGGGATTATGAAGGAGAGATATGAAAGCATGAAATCTATCTGCCATCTCTTCCCAAAAGCATCTTAGTTATGGCTGTATCAGTTAAATATGCTAATCAAAAGAGTCGATCTTTTTGTTTTCTATAAAATCCTGAGATTTGAATGACCAACTTGAAGAGAATCTGTGAGGAAGTATATGTAATTCGTTTAAGAAAAATAATACCATACTAAATCCATTTTTTTTCCAGCTACAGCAAAACATTTTGAATAGATTGATTAAAAATAATAAGACTGAATTGATATTACATTTTTCCACAAATGGCAAAAATAGTAAAATGCATGACAAGGTAATTGAGTAATTTCTATACTATAAATAACACTATTATACAAAATTCAGCAGTACTCTTTTTACACTCAACTGAATGAATCAGAATTAATTTTATCACCTTATTTAATTATAATTTTGCATTTCAGCATGCTTTATAGGATAACGTTCCATAAATCTGATGAAATAGAAACCAGTAGATGAAACATTGATTTGGTTAACTTAACAAATGTTATCTTCCTGAGCAACTGTTGAGTTGTTTTCACTCTTTATCAAACACATTTTCCCTCAAATACAATATTGCAATTACAGGCCGTGCATGAAAATGTCTGTGCATTGTACTAGTGCCAATGAGTAATCTCCTGTTTGGGGCTATAAACATTTCAGTTCAGCTGTTCAATGCGTGTTTACATAAGCTCACATCTTCCCACTCAACGAAATTTCTAAAAGAGCACAGCTCAGTGAAAAATTGAAGAGAGAATGATGAGTAGAAAACAAGTCTATTCTTAACAAACTATAATCAAATCATTACATGAAGCTCTATTCTTTATTCTGCATTTGGTACGATCGTCCTTCAAGCAAAGAAAGAGAATAGGGGAAAAAAGTTGACAAATAATGTTACAATTCAAAATAAAATTCTGTGTATCTTAAAAAATAGATGCTGAGTCACACACACATAAAAAAGATCATTAACGGTATTTTTCAATTGGCTCTGTAAAAGTTTCATTTCCAGATACAGCTTACATATGGAATATTGGTATCCAATTTAAAGTTAGGTTCCATAAGTGAAAATCACAGGAGGTAAAACATTCCCCAGATTTCTAAGCCCCAGTATTCAAGAACCAAAAAAGTTGAGTTACTAAGAGCAAACACAGAAAGATAAATGTAGATAACTTCTCCTAAATTACTTATTTTGATGAACATTTTCACTCTTTTTACCACTAAATCATGTTTTTGTCCATTTACAAAAAAGGTGATCAGAGGTAAAATGTCTGCTTTACTCTTAGTACGATAATATATTACAGTGCAAAGCAGAAACATTTCATTAATGGTACTTCACAGGTGCTACAAGGGTGAAATGATCCCAAATCTGCACCCAACCCACAGATGGACAGATGTATGGTAGGCAAAAAGCAGGTGTTTAATTTCATTTGAAAGCTTCTGCACTCAGCTTAGTGTAAATGAAATCAACCTAATCAAATGAAATCAAGTCTAACCCTGCATCCCAGAGACTTTTTTTAAATAGTGGCTTTTAAATACTTTTATTTCAAATCCTATTATTTAATAACATGTGAGCATTCAACCCAAATATATGTATTACTATTAATTTATAAACAGGATAGATAAGACTATTGTAATATGTTATCTATGTTATGAAATATGCAAATAAAGTTAACATTTTTAAATATAAGATAAAGATAAAACTTACTGAGGTTATATTTGATACAGATAAATGCATTAAAATTACTACTTCTACCATTTTGATGAGAGCAATGTGATTGTACATTTTTCAGTTTCTTTTGTTGTTTTTATTTAATTGAATGGAAGATCTGGTTATAACTTCACATTAATTGAACACTTGGTTTTAATGTGGCAGCTGAAAAATATATTTCCCAAAGATCCACAGGTATATATTCATCTCTACTTATTAAATTATGATACTTATTTTCAAATACATCCAATATTTAAACAACATATTTATATAATATATACATATGTGTATACAGAGTTAGTTATATATGCACACATATTAATATGTACATGAACACACACACACAAACACACGTATCCTGTTATGTGTATCAAGTTGTTTTTCTTTTTAAAGATTTTTTTGATGTGGACCATTTTAAAAGTCTTTATTGAATGTGTTACAGTATTACTTCTGTTTTATGTTTTGGTATTTTGACCACGAGGCATGTGGGATCTTAGCTCCATGACCAGAGATTAAACCCGCACCCCCTGCATTGGAAGGTGAAGTCTTAGCCACTGGACTGCCAAGGAAGTCCCCATGTATCGTGGTTTTAAAAGATGGCTGCAAGTTCTTTGACACTTCTCCCATTGAGAGTTGAAAGTTTATTTTCCTTCTCCCTTGTCTTATGAAGCTTTTGACTGCTTAATCTAAAGGAGAATGGCAGAAATGGTGTTATATGATTTCTGGGGCTAAATTATAAAAGGCAATACATCTTTCTTCCTTTTTAATCACTGGAGCTCTCAGGGTTAGAACCATGGGCTGACAAGTACCAGTTACCCCAAGGCCACTATGCTGAAGAAGGAAAGAAACATAGTTGTACAAATCATACACACAGTTCCTGGTTGGAACTTAAATGAAGAGATATCAAATTCATATCCAAAAATCTTAATGTTGGGAAAGTATATTAATTATAGAACTGAAGAAAGCTTCATCTGCAGTTTGCTTTACATATCCTGGTCTGTGCACTGTGAATTGCTAAATCCGTTTATGAAGCTTGTGTTAGGAGGGTTAACTTTTCTCCATGTTATAAAGAGATGTGCAGAGGACATTACTGTGTAGCAGGAGTATATGATGTCACCTACAACACTAACTGCTTTTAATTGTAGTCTTGATTCATACAGAAATGTAGTGAAACTATTGGGGACACCTTCCTGAGGAGTAAAGACAATGTATTTTAAAATAACGCTACTCTGTGTCAAGCAGGTAAATATATCATTTACCTAAAAAGTAAAATACTTCATAATGTATTATTATATTTTGGAAGATATTATCTAAATATCTTAAAATTTTGATATGGGGATGTAATAAAATCAAATGTTATGAATAATCTCTGATTTATGTTCCATTATGTGTTGCTGAAAATTTCTAATGTCCACTTCTGGTTCAGATATATATCTACATACATGTATATCATATATATATATATATATGTATATATATATATATATATATGTGTGAGCTGATAATCGATTCTGAAAGAAAATATTTTTTCTAAAACAGTTTTACTTCATGTAAAGATTATTTTTGATTTCCAAGACATATGTGACTTTTACTGAAATTATTTTCTTTCAAGATTGACCTCTTCAGTAGGGTGGTATGAAGCATTCAGTTTGTGTGCACTTCTTACTCTAAAACAAGATAACAGACTAGAAAGACAGATAATAATAATATAATAAAACAATAAATTCTACATTTTATTCTTTAAAAAATAAATTATTGATATAACTTCTCATTTATTAAAGTATTTATTTCCTCAGTTTCAATTATTTATTTTTATTAAGTATATCTTATTTGTACAAACAATTATGAACCCTTTCAGTAGGAGTAGGGAGTGCATTTCTTCCAAAATGTTTGGACTTTGGTTAGATATGTGTAATTCAATGTGTGACAGAAGGTCACTGTTAATCTAAAGAATAAATTTTCCAAAAAGAGAGCTAAACTTTGTAAGTTTCATTGTGTTTTAAAATTAAATTTCTAAATGTTTCAGCAGTAATTGTAAATCCAACATAGTAATTGTAAGTTCTATGTTTTGTTTTCCACAATATATCTAAATTTTTGCGGTATCTTCCAATTCATTCATACTTTAGATTCTTCTTTCCTACTTTAATCAGTTAAAATATACTTATTGTATACAGCCTGTATCCAGAAATCAATCAATCATCATAAATTTGTGGAAGTCCTTGGAATTATTTGTTGTTATTTTGCTTTACTTTGTCCATGGAAGATGCCTCTCTCTCTCTCTCTCTCTCTCTCCCTCTGTCTCTCTCTGTCTCTGTCTCTGTCTCTCTCTCTCTCCCTCTCTTTGTTTAGAATGTACAAGGCTTTGTTTTTGGCATCTACTATGGCCTGTGTTGAATGTTTATCTAACCAATGAAAATTTAACATTACAGTTATGTCTTGTGTTGAGAATTATAAGGCAGAATGTGGGACAAGAAGGAAAGAAAGCATTGATCAATGATTAGGGACTGCCCCATGCAGGGTGGGAGATACTAGGACACGTGTCATATACTTATGTTCTGTTTGCAGCAGCCCTAGTTTATACTCATCTTCACTTCTCCTTCAGTTTAGCATATTTTTCAGGTGTTTCCTTTTATAACAAGGTACTCTTTCTTTTCTTCCCTAACCCTCCCAGATGCAATGTAATAGACACTTAGCTTCCAAGGACAAAGTATGCTTTAATGAATACTTAAGCATTACATTTCAATATCTCAAGAAATTTTATTTTTATTTTATTAAAGTATAGTTGATTTACAATGTCATGTTAGTTTCAGGTGTACAAAAAAGTGATTCATTTATACATATATCTATTCTTTTTCAGATTATTTTCCCTTATAGGCTATTACAAAATATTGAGTATAATCCACTGTGCTACCCAGTAGGTCCTTGTTGTTTATCAATTTTATATATAGTAGTGTGTATCTGTTAATTCCAAACTCCTAAATTATCCCTCCACCACTCCCTCTCCCTTTTGTTAACCACAAGTTTGTTTTCTATGTCTGTGAGTCTGTTTCTGTTTTGTAGGTAGATTCATTTGTATTATTTTTTAGTTTCCTCATATAAGCCATATCATATGATATTTGTCTTTCTCTGTCTGGCTTACTTCACTTAGTATGATAATTTCTAGGTTTCCCCCCCACCCCATTGCTGCAAATGACATTATTTCATTCTTTTTTATGGCTGAGTAATATTCCACTGGGTGTGTGTGTGTGTGTGTGTGTGTGTGTGTGTGTGTGTGTGTGTATTTATACCACATCTTCTTTATCCATTCATATGTTGATGGACATTTAGGTTGGTTCCATCTTGGTTATTTTAAATAGTGTTGCAGTGAACACTGGGTGCATGTATCTTTTCAAATTATGGTTTTTCTCTGGATATATGCCCAGGAGTGGGATTGCAGGATCATATGGTAGCTCTATTTTTTAGTCTTTTAAGGGACTTCCATACTGCTCTCCATAGTGGCTGTACCAGTTTACATTCCCACCAACAGTGTAGAAGTTGTACCATTTTTCTATATCCTCTCCAGCATTTATTATTTGTAGACTTTTTGATGATGGCCATTCTGACTGGTATGACGTGATACCTCATTGTAGTTTTGATTTGTGTTTCTCTAATAATTAGTGATGTTGAGCATCTTTTCATGTGCCTTTTGGCCGTCTGTTATGTCTTCTTTGGAGAAATGTCTATTTAGATGTTCTGCGTATTTTTTTGATTGTTTTTTTTTGTTTTGTTTTTTAATATTGATACAAAGAACTGCATGAGCTGTTTGTATATTTTGGAGATAAACCCTTGTCGATCATAGCATTTGCAAATATTTTCTCCCATTCTGTAGGTTGTCTTTTTGTTCTGTTTATGGCTTCCTTTGCTGTGTAAAAGCTTTTAAGTTTACTTAGGTCCTATTTTTTTAATTTTTGTTTTTATTTCCATTGCTCTAGGAGGCAGATCCAAAAAGATATTACTGTGATTCATGTCAAGGAGTATCTGCCTATGTTTTCCTCTAGGAGTTTTATAATATCTGGTTTTATATTTAAGTCTTTAATCCATTTTGAGTTAATTTTTGTATGTGGTATTAAGGAGTGTTCTAATTTCATTCTTTTACATGTAGCTGTCCAGTTTTCCCAGCACCACTTATTGAAGAGACTGTCTTTTCTCCATTGTATATTATTGCCTCCTTTATCTCAAGAAATTTGATGATGAATATGTAACTTGAATAAAATGTTGACATTTGCATTCATAATGGAAGCTATAGGAGTGTGGTCATGTGGGCCACAAATGTGTGGAGTGAATGGTAACTTACTTATTTTAAGAAGATTATCTCACAGGAAGAGGAATTATCACAGGTGTCTATACAAATGTCAGTGGATATCACTTTTAGGAGCCTGGCTTTCCATTTAGATAAAATAACTTCCGTCCTAGGTGACTTCACTCACATTCTGTTCCAAACGTTCTTTGTATACATGCAACATGGAACAATAGACATCGGTGTGCTGTCTCCTTAAGCAGAAATTTAGATTTCTTTTTATATCTTGTTTCAGATATAATTGTCCTTTCTCTTTTTACTACCTGTCACTCTAATCATATTTTAGAAATGTTTGAACCCTTGAAGAAGTATGTTGTAAATCAATCTACATGCTACAAAGGTAGTAGATATATTTTTGTAAATGAATTCTCTATATTTTGGTTGTAGTTTAATACTAGTTGGAAATATTTAGTAAAATATTCCACAATTAAAACTGTCAGCAAACACAACTTTTAAGTTCTCAGTGAATTGCAGTTATTAAAAACAAGTACTTCAAAGGGATAAGGGATAAGACATTATACCTATAAAAGTAAGAGAGGACCTGAAAATATAAAATGAAGAGAGCTAAAATATTGAATGTGGTTTAATTTTGAAATTTGAATATCTCAAATTATTGGAAGAATACTATTATAGAATAGTCATTTCTTAATTGGGTCAATGTATATTCTGTACCAAAATGGAATAAAACTGAGAAGGGCTTTAACTTTTTAGCCTGCAACTCTAGAAAAAAATTGTTAATAATCATAAGTAGAACTTATTCAGTGAGTTTCATTTTATGAAATATTTGTTAAGGATAGATACTCTAAATGCAGAAAACAATGCAGCATCTGTGAAAATGCTAGAGCTTCAATATTTACATATTCAAATACAGAAAAAAGGCTTTAAGAAAATACTCCATTAGTAGAATTTGTTTTCAGCTCAGCACTTTTAGAGAGATTACTTTTTCAATAAAAAAAATTATGGTTTAAAGAAAGGAGTGTCTCAATTTCAAATTTTGCAACAATTAAATACAAATTTGAAGATGATTGCTGTTGCTTTTATAAAAAATAAACTAATATGATCATATTGGAAAATGGATTTATGAAGAAAAATGCAATAAAATATTAGAGACAATTAAGGCAAAGAAACTGATTCACATAAATTAATATGCAAAGTACTTCCTCTGATATTTTACTTTTAATTTGCTGTTCATATAATAAGAATAAAGAATTATATAAAAATTTTACTTCACTGACAAGATTGTGTTTCTGTTTTAGAAACAATTTTATTTTTGAAAATGTTGCAATATAAATATTTACTATACCCTCCAATATAATAAATTGATATTTTGGTAAAACAAAAAAGCTTCAAAATTAAATGATTTTATTTAATTTTATTCTCCCTTTTGACTCTGAAAATTTCCCCTGTGTAGATGATAAGTCATGCAGTCAGTCATATGCTACTCAACTTTCTTTTTGAACTTTTCTTTTACTGTCAGAATGAGAATGGAAAGGGAAATGGCAAGAATCAATTAGATTTTTAGTTTAATTGAATGAGTCATCTAAGCTGTTTCTGTTTATTCTGGATGCTTTCTGGAAAATAAACTGGAGTAGCAGAAGTCAATGGTCATGAGTGAGAGTGAACATGGTATAGATGGGAAATGCTGGGCTAAACTTCCTCCATCATACCATACCTGCCTTAGGACTGCCTCATCTGGAATCTGAATCAAATATTTTAATGCTCTTTTGTAATTGCCGGAAAACTCATTTCAGGTAAAGTAAGGAGGTGGCAGACCTTTCTGTAAATGTGTTAAGGACCAAAAATTGTTCAGATGATAAAGAGTAAAGACATGTGAATTGAAAAATAAACATATCAGCAGGTCAGGTAAAAGGAAAAGAATCACAAGGTATCTTTCTTTCCACAATAAATTGCATTATTGAGCACCTATTGTGTGCTAAATAGTAGATATAAGCTGTTAAAAATTATAATATCTTTTACAGAGAGTGTATTGTAGAAGTAAATATTTAAAAGGTAGGAAGATATAATCATACAGGAGAGTTTAGGACAGGTCATATATGAAAATTAAGAATGTGGGAAAATAAGGAAAAGATTATGAACATGGTGTAATCCTAATAAAAATTTTAAAAGGAAACCCCCCAAAGGTAAATCCAAGTCAAGAAATGGTTTCTCAATATCCCAGTTTCTGAGTTACAGTGATAGCTGTTCTGCTATCTGAGATTGCTGTCTGCTATCTGGCTGTCTGCCGATCTGAGATTTTCATGGAAGCATGAAATGACCTGCGACAGTCCTCAATTAGAGCAGCACGGTTCTATATTCCCAAGGATCTGGTTTTCAAAAGCAATATTGCAAGGCTGAAGTCTGTCACATTAGCATTAAAAGATGTACATATTTAGCTGTCAGATCTCATCTCTGAGAGGAATGTCTAAGCTTTGCTCTTCCTGGCTAGGTCCAGACATAGAAACCAAGGACATTCTTGATAAGCTGGCAATAGAGAAGTGTATGATCTCCATGCATAAGCATCTTTAGTATCTCATGAAGGAAAATAGATTTATAAAGTTGCAACGAGCTGGAAAAGCAATAGGGAAGTATGCTAACAAACAGCAGAAAATCAAATATATTTTTCATAATCTTGGAAGAACAAGGCTTTCCTTTGCAAAATCCTGAAGTTGAGAGTTGAATCAGATATAATAACATGTTTCATATGAGACTATAGCTTAAGGAGCCTTGTATCTCTGTAAATGAGATACGTCCAGGAAGAAGCCAAAAAGAGCAGACTACAAGAAACTTCTGAGAAATAATGTAATGTATAGAATGTATGGACAAGAAGATTTCCTGCTAAAGGCCCCTTTCTCTGAGATCTGAGCAAGAAAGTCAGAACCTTAGGTCAAAGTCAGAGAAGGACCCAATGGAAGACAGGACATAGATAGCATTGCGCCAGACCCAGGGTATCAGTGGTGGAACAGGCCTGACTGTGCAAAGGTACATAACTAAGCAAAGAATCTCAAGGCATAAACAGAGTGTAGACAAAGAGGATTTGCAAAAGAACCTGATTAATTCTAAAGGATGCAAGCCAAATATTCCTGTTAGGTAAGACAGTCCTCAAGAGAACCCAACAAACTTCCTTTCCGAGGATAGGGTTAGAGAGAAATCTTAAAGCAGCCTGTATTAATCACAGTTTCTTGTTTAAGCATTATGGGATCAGCTGGCCACACTGTTGGTAAAAATCAGGAGCCCATGGAATTGACGTAACAGCTTTGTGGGGTGTATGAAAGTTCCCTTTAAAAATTTCAGTTTGATACATAGCAGAGAAAATCGGCATGCAGGAGAGAGATGATTTCAATGCAATACCTGATATAAAGGCTTCCTGCAGCACTCAGTATGCAATGGATAACCTACAAAAGAGAGAGATGTTACATGTGTGATAATCTAAACAATTCACCCATGAGGCAACCTGCAAGGTCAAAACAAGATCCATCCAAAAGAGAATATATACCTATGGAAAGACTAGAAAATATTTAACTACAAGTTGAACCTTACAATTGTCTCTTAAAACTATGAATACAATTGAGTAATTATAACTTCTCTTCATTACAGAGAAGGGAAAGGACAGGATGCTATGAGATAATAAGAGTATGAGTGTGAGAAAATGTTTTGAAGTGATTGCTCAAGAAAATTCTAAGACAACAACATTTAAACAGAGATCTGAAGGATAGTTATAACTTAATTATAAGAAGTGTGGTAATAGGAATGATTATGTCAGAGGATAGAGGAAGGTATTGTGTTAAAAAAAAAAAAAGATTTGATCTACTCAAGGAAATGAGGAAGACCAATGTGATAGAAGTCTTAGTCCCTGAGGTGTAGAGCCCAGTGAGAGAGAAGGCTCAGGTCTCAGATCCAGTCATCCAATGCCTTGCAGACCATTATGGTTAGGTTTGTAGTTGTTTTTTGTTTTGGGGGTATTTTTTCGGTAGTTTTCAAGATTTTTTTGCCATTTTAGTGTCCTCTAGTTTTGCTATATGTGTGTCTAGGTGTGTGAATTTGTTTCAGTTCATTGTTTTTGGTTCTCAGTGGCCCTTTCAAACTGAGAAGAGATGCCATTCATAAATACAGGACAATTCTCAGCAATACCCCATCAATAATTGCTTTTCTGCCATTGTCTATGTTTTTACTCAAGAACAGCTATTGTTTGATGGGGTCTGGGAATCTCTTTGCCCTCTATCCATAATTTGCTTTTGTTTTATTCTTTTAATATCTATTTGTTATGTTCTGAGTGAATTTTTGAATATATCCAATTGACCAGTTTTTTTGACCTCCTGCTCTGTGGCAATCATAATATCTTCCTGTCTTCTTTTACATGTAGTTTTACTTACTTCTTTACCTTGGTACCATTTCCTGATTTCTATCATCATGTGCCCTGTAAACACTTTATCCGTTCTTCTATTTAAGAAATATACATGCACTTATTTTGGGCTTCCCTGGTGGTGCAGTGGTTGAGAGTCCGCCTGCCGATGCAGGGGACACGGGTTCGTGCCCCGGTCCGGGAAGATCCTACATGCCACAGAGCAGGTAGGCTCCTGAGCCATGGCTGCTGAGCCTGCGCATCCGGAGGGAGAGGCCACATCAGTGAGAGACCCGCATACTGCAAAAAAAAAAAAAGAAAAGAAAAGAAATATACATGCACTTACTTTAAAATCACTTTCAGGTTCTCTACTATTGAATTCCTTTGTTAGTTGCTTCGTTTCATAAATAATATTTTTTTTACATTTACATTTAAAAATTTACATTTTTGCCATTATTTTCTTCTCACTTGCATTGTGATCTTTATTTGCCAGCTCATTTGCTCATTATAAGAGGTTTTAGTTTCCACATTGTCTTTTGTTTTGTTGTTGTTGGTTTTTTCTCAGTGCCAACCTGTTTCCAACTTGAGATTTTGTAGTTGCCTCTCCCCAGCCCTGGGTTCTACAACTTGAGGCTGTTGTTGAGAGATAACCAGGGAGATATCATAGTTCAAGTAGCCTGGCCCAAGCCAAGGTTTAATGCTTTTCACTTTTCCTCTCACTACCCCAGGTGAGCAATATCCATAAAAGTTATGGTCATCAGGCTCAGTTTCAGATGGTTTATATTCTTCATTCCTGGGTGCCAACAGACCTCTTCAGTGACTAGTTTACATGTTGTGAGCTTAGTTTTGGTTCCCTGCAGTGCATGGACCACTTACCCACCAAAAATCAAACTCCACATGCCTCTCCTGTTCCTGGAATTGAAATGCAGCAGGCTCATAATTTTCACATTTATTTCCAGCTGATAAATTGAAAAGCTTATCTTATTTTTGAACATGTCCATATTCACAGCTATAGTGCAATATAAATTGGAATCACTTTATGCCAAGAAGTGACAAAATCCAAATTACAACTTAACAAAGATCACTCCTGCAGCTGAGTCCAGAACAGATGGGAGGGGCTAAGTGCAAACTATAATAGGAATGTGGGAAAAGAGAGGCATCCACAACGATGTACTTGAACATGAAGAAGTGAATCAATGATGTGAACTGTGTCACTGACCTTACGGTGTAAGATAACAATAATCCCAGACCCTACTAGAAAGTGCAGTTGGCATAATTGAGAATCCAGGCCCCTAAATTAATTCCTCTCGACTTTATTCACCTTTTTCAGGCCTCAGCATAGATCACAACTTCTGCCCACTTATCACCCTCCTCCATTTGTAGAATTCTATGTTTAACTTATTTTATCTTATTTTTATGGTTTCTTCACAGTTTTTATCTTTGAGTTAGTAATTTATCAAATTTTTATATCCTAAGTCTCATTTCTTATTTCCTCAAAAGCAGAATGATGTGGTCCAATTCCTTGTGGGTAATAAAGTTTCTGCCATGAAATAGAGTTGAAAATGTGTGCTTTTTATAAATTGTGATATTGCCCAGAATAAGACAAAATTCAAAATAAAAGGGAAATGAAAATATGAACTGAGTTGAAGAAACTCTCAATGGCTTCTCCAAATTTCCTTTTGGCTTTAAAGGGTTTAGCACTCATATTTGGTCCCATATCTCAGGTATTTTGCCTGAGCATAGAAAGATAAACCGCCCTACCTTTTAAACTTATTTTATTATTATTTTTTTGTGTGGTATGCGGGCCTCTGACTGTTGTGGCCTCTCCCGTTGAGGAGCACAGGCTCCGGACGCACAGGCTCAGCAGCCATGGCTCACGGGCCTAGCCACTCTGTGGCACGTGGGATCTTCCTGGACCGGGGCATGAACCCGTGTCCCCTGCATCGGCAGGCAGACTCTCAACCACTGCACCACCAGGGAAGACCTTAAACTTATTTTTAAAAAATGATCCTGAAGTGGTTAAAAACGTCGTACTGTGACATGTACTCTTGTGAAAACAATGATTACTTCAGTTGATCCTAATGCTTAATGCATTGAAGACATGAGAAATGTTAATTGGAGTCTGAAAAACTGTCATACATAGTTGTCAAGAAACTATTATGCACCATAATCTAGATCTCACTGCCGCAGTTATAGCTATTTGAGGAATTTCATTATATATACTTTCATTGAGCACCAGAATACTGTGAAATACTAAATACTTGGCAGGCAGCCAAAGTTATCCTAATCAATTTACTCCAAAAAGTAGCTTTTAAACTAAGAGGTTTAAGACATTTTTAAAATTTTAACCAAAAAATCAATATAATTTTTCATAATTGTCCTGTGAGATAATTAAAACTGTAGCTATTCTGGACATGAAATATTGACTATAAAATGCCTAAATGCCATGATATTATCTGTAAAAAGAGTTTTCTGAATAATATTTCATTCTAAGATACAAATATTTATTAAATAATTTTAAAGGCTACTGTATATCAAAATGTATAAAAGTGCAAGTTAAGAATAATTTACAGTAGATTTCTTCATATTTACTCTCCACCTAACCTTCCTACATCTTTTGCAATAAAGTCATTTTCGTTGGTACAAAGAGACTCAAACTCACGCTCTCTTTACAGTAACAACCTTACTTGTTATTCTGGCATCCTACCTCCTTAATGGCATTTGCCAAGGCTTAACATGGAGCTTTTCTATTTGTAGGCCTGTATTTCACAGAACATAAACCATATGTGGCAACCTCAAATCAAGAGCCTCCTGCTGGAGATGGAGAAATCTGTAGACTGTAATTGAACTTCTCTCTTCCCAGGCACTGTACAACCCCTCCCCCCAACCTCAGGAGGAACTTTAAAGTTCAAAGTTAAAGTAGAATTTTCTCACAATGACACAATGCCCAAAATCTGTCAAATTCTTGCTGTTTTGGTCTTCCAGTTATGTGTGTGTGTGTGTGTGTGTGTGTGTGTGTGTGTGTGTGTGTATATATATATATATATACATATATATTTCTTATTTATACATATATATAATATATTTTACATATATATATAATATATATATAATATGTATAATATTATACATACATATAATATATTTCATATATTATATATATATATATACATATATATTTCTTACCACTCTTTTGATTTCAATGAAACGTTCTGTGATCATCACTTCTTCTATAATGATGTTGACATTTGATATGTGTTTCTGTCTCATGGCTTTTTTCTTAATAATTGACTTTTGATGCATACTTCATAGTTCTTTTCTTTTTCTCTTGTTCATTTTTCTCTTTTTCCCCCTAAAATAAAACTTACAGAAATGTGATGCTTAGAAGGAAGATAAGTTACTTATTTTTAATTGAATTATTTCTCAATAATTATTTCACTGAATTCATACTTTTTACATGTGCTCTAATTTGTGTTCCAAATAATTAAAATGCAGCAAATTTAAAAGGTTAATATCAAACCATGAACATACCACCAAAATTAAGCTATGGATATGTTATGTTACAGGCCAAGAGGGATTAAGATTGCAGATGGCATTAAATTTGTAAATTAGCTGATTAGTTTATAATAGGGAGATTATTCCTAGGTTATCCTATTGGGCCCAGTGTAATCACAGGTAGCCTTTAAAGTGAGAAATAAAGCAAGAAGAGGGGTCAGAGTCAGAGAGAGATTTGAAGATACTATGCTGCTGGCTTTAAAGATGGAGAAAAACCACAAGCTAAGAAAGCAGGCAGACTTCGAAAGTTTGAAGAGGCCAAAAACTGGATTTTCTCCTAAGACCTCCAAAAAGAATGCAACTCTGCCAACACCTTGATTTTAGGGCAATGAGACTTCTAACCTTGATAATACATTTGTGTTATTTTAAGCCACTAAATTTGTGATAACTTCTTATAGCAGCACTAGGAAACTAAAGCTAATAATATGCACTATAAATGTATACATTCAAAAACCATAAATGGCATTGCTTTATATAATTAAATTTTAGTTTATCTGCCCTTACCTACAGATCATACTGCTTGATTATATTCCCTAGTCTTCCCTGCCTGTGGCTGTTTTTATTATCCTGACTGTGTACAATAAAATGTGAGCAGAAGCAGCCTGCAGCACCTCAAGGCAAGGCCCATTGAAAACATCACACTCAATCCACATTAGCTGCTGAATACGGAGAGGCAGGTGTCCCTAAATTTAAGTTGCAGAACCTCATGATCAAAGGAGTCATGATCTCTGAATGGCTGCATGGAGCAGAGTCTCCACCCCCTTCCCCATTGCTGACATACATACAGCTGTGACAGGACCAAAAAATACTATTACATAGCACTGATACTTAAGGGTGTTTAACTTATTGCATTTGCCACTTACCTTCTCAAAGATAATTTCCTTGTCAGCATACCTTCAAAAGCACAATATTTGATTGTAACTAATTTGTTAAACTTTTCCACACAGCACTATATTTGAGACCTATTGATGAGGTTACATAAAATCTAATCAGTTATTTCAATTACTAGAGAGTTTTTATTGCAAGAATGAATTACATTAATCTACTTTTCTGAATATGTATTATATATTTTGGGAAATTTTAGGGGGAGTAGTATTTGGGGGAATATGTGTATGCATGTATATATATGCATACATATACATATATATCAGTTTGAGAATAAATTTATATTTGGAGAACAAATATGCAAAATTGAAAAAGCTGTACTATAACTGAATATATTGCAAAACTAATTAAATGGATAAATGATGAAAAACATAGTTGGTTGTGGTATGTTTTTGGAGGTTTTGCCAAATTGCTCTCCAAATCATTCTTCAGTACTATCAAAAGTAAAATCACCAACTATGTAAAAGATGTCGAGTTGCACCAGTCCTTGCAATTATGTATTATTATCAGATTGAAAACAAATGTACAATACGGGTATAAAATAGTATCTCATTACTATTTTGTTTTTTATTCTCTTTATATTAGGGGATTATCAGCATTTTTTTCTTTTTTTGGGTCATTTGCCATTCCGTGTCTCATTTCTTTGAATTACTTTTTAGAATTCTGTTCAGGCACATTTAATAGCTAAGTTTAATTTTGTATCACTGGACTAAACATAGTCACATGGCCATACTCAGACTCAGGGTAAGAAAACAACATTTAGCCCCTAAATAAAACTTAGGGTGTATAACTGTGAAGAATGGATAACTGGAGTTTGGATGTGTAGTAGTAGTTTCTCTGTATTCACTCTTTTCTATAATTTTAAGTTGCCTATAATTTATTCACTTTAATAGTAGAAGCAGATATATGAATAAATTACCTGCAAATTTATCAATCTTTTAACCCATAATATCTGCTTTCCTCTGTTTTAAGATGTCCTTCTCTAAATTTTTAAAGAAATGTATTGCATTTTGGGGCATAAAATAACCTTTATTTTTCTAATTTCAGAATTTATTTGATTTGGAATTTTTGTTTATGACATATGATGGAAGACTATCTTTTAAAAAATATGGATAGCACGTTAAATCACCATTTATTTAATAGCCAATTCTGTCTCAGTTTTTTTTTTCTGTTTGTTTTTGGGTGTTTTTTTTTTTTGCCGTACGCAGACCTCTCACTGTTGTGGCCTCTCCCGTTGCGGAGCACAGGCTCCGGACGCGCAGGCTCAGCAGCCATGGCTCACAGGCCCAGCCACTCCGTGGCATGTGGGATTTTCCCGGACCGGGGCACGAACCCGTGTCCCCTGCATCGGCAGGCGGACTCTCAACCACTGCGCCACCAGGGAAGCCCGTCTCAGTTCTTTTTTATGATTTATCTATCAGATACCATATCAATTTGGATTAGGTCTTAAAATCATGATGTTTTTAATATCTATTAGGGTTTACATGAATGTTGGAAAACTTAGGGGAGTGGAGTGTGGGGAAGACTCAAAGAAAGTAAGAGAAGCTGCAGCTGCAAGTTAAGGACACAGATACTGGAGACTTTACTTTGAAGCTTCAAAGTGACGGTTTTCCTAGTGTCATTAGGCATCTGCAGCAATTTTCAAGAGTCTTTGAGAGAGTTTCCACCAGTTATCTCAGGCTATGGCTTCAAAGCCATTTTCAATTAATTGCCAAGAAGCTACCATGAATCACATGTATCTTATTTTTTTATTTGGTCACATTGTTGAGCTTTCATACTGATTCTAATAATTAATAAATTATCAAAGACATTTTATGTTGACCAATATTTCCTCAGCAACCAGTAATACTTTGTTCAAACTTCATACATACTTTAAAAAATTCTCTACACTGCCCAATGAATTGCCCAGTAAATGACATCTTAGGTAGTATGTAGGCTTTTAATGGAAGATCTTTATTTGGATAAAGAATATTCCATTAATGCTTGATTTTCAAAAAGTATATATACTTAAATTTTGTTAAGTTTGAGTTATTTTTCTGTGAGTTCACAAAATAATATTTTATAATTTTCCTCTTTAATCTTTCAATGTGATAAATAACATATATAATTTTTATCCTTGGACTCTTGGGGATAAAAATAATAGTCATTGATTTTTTATTCTATGCAATATTTCAGAATTCATGTTAATTATATTTATTAGGGGAGTTCATACACTTGTACATAAGTGAGATAGATTTATACATTATTTTATTGTGTATTAACATATATAGGTAAAATAAATTTTGATTTTATCAGAAAACTATTTATTGTTTTATCAGTAAAACAATTGTAAAAAAGCATATTTCTAACGTTTAACAAACTGACCCCTTTTTGTATTTTTTAAATCTTTTTCCAGAATAAAACGCTAAAGCTTCATACAAGCATTTATTTGGTTTTATTCTCCTTCTCTTTTCCATCTTTGTGTACACTCATATCCATTCAGTATAATTTGGATGGATCTAGATTATTACTTAGCATCCAACTACTGATCTGCATTTTTTCCTTGAAAAGATTCAGGCAAAACACATGTGACATCAACAGTAGCTATGTTTCTTCCATATTACAGAAAGTCCTCAACTCAAAATCATGACAGAAGACTCTGATAATTAGAGATCCATATATGCACATTTCACTATTATACATAAGGAAAAGTAATTCTCTAAGGAGTGTACTTATATAAATTCTATAATGTAAGATCTGACAATACAGGTTTGCTACTTGGCTTTGGGAAGCTATTATGCACTCCCAGCTGGCACAGTTACACCCACAGGGATTATGCTCAGCACAGGGCATACGGTTTCATTATTGCCAACTTTAAAACTGAACCTGAAAGCTTAGATGGACGGAAATGTGTAAAAAGTACTTTCACATCAATCTCAATTCAAAACTCACTTCAAAAATTAGTGTATTAAATCTCAATGGAAATTGCACTAACGAGGTAATAAAGAGAAACAGAGGATTTGTTTTGTTTTATCCTTTTTGCTTAGTTTATCATATTTTTTGGTTTAACATATGTAATGCTTTCAAAGCGACCACTTTGAAAGAACTACACAGAGCACATCAGTATCAATTTTATCATTTGCTGTTGGAAATAAAAATATCTGATGGCCTTGACTATTTACTGTATCTGAACATGTTTTATTTTTAGTAGCCTGGACTATGGATCCCATTGCACTTTGATTTAATATAACGTCAATTAAAATCAAGACAGTCTTCCTTTTGACTGAAGTAATTTTGTAGAAAATGAAAGCTAGTGGAGCCATTTCCTAGGGTTGCTTTGCATACTAAGTAACAAATGCGAATTGCTGCAAGCAGTATTTTATGTCACTTTAATACTTCTGATGAATGACAGCAATTCATTTTTTACAGGTAAAGCTTTCATGATGAAACTTGACTTGTTTAACTTTTCCTCTTTTCTGTCTTCTTTGAGTGACAATCATCTATTTCATTGAGGCAGAAAAGTAACCCAAAATGTGTCACATGATAATGCATACAGGAACAAGTAAGCAAGCAAATTAATAAATAAAATCATGAGACCATTACACACCAATTTGTACACACACACACAATACTGCAAAATTAAATAAAATTCTTAGAATGTACTTGCTTCAGAAATACTCTTGATGTCCTCCTCGGAGATTCAGTATCATGATTTTTAAGATGATTTCTCCATCTATGTTTTGTTATGCATTGAATGAGGTGGTCTCAGTCTTACTGGCTTGATATTGCAAGCTTTCTGCACTTATACTTTTCCTTGTAATATTATCAGTTATCACAAACATACATTAAACTTAAAGGAACCATTGTCATTTTAAGTGAATGAATCCTGGGCATAGACCTAACCATTTACTGTGTGTTAAGAAAACCAACAGATCTTAGATGGTCTTTCCCTGTAGTATCTGCCATGGCCTGTTCGTATGGTAGCCAGGACAGGAGAAAATATCTAACATTTTTCTGATCCTTCAAGAGGACCAAAATGAACCAAGCATACGAAAACTGCAGATTTGAAATTTGTGGTGTACAAATATAATTCAGTGTTTTCTCAAAACCATGAAATGCAAAACTGTGGTTTCCCACAGTACTGCTGGCCAGAGATTCCTATGCATGTAAATTAGAATTGATCTGTCCAATGAGTGAGTAGAAGGCTTGTGGGCCTGGGTTAATGAGGGGCTACTCTGAATAAGTAAAATTTCAGCTGAGTGCTTACAGAAGACAGAACTGTAAAATGGAAAAGATGCAGGGAATAGTTTGCTCCAAATGTCAAGGACAATTTAAGTAATGGAACAGAGGTGGAAGAGGGCAGAATATGTGAAATGAATGAAAACTAAGTTTACCTTGTTATAAGGTATAGGCAGGGAAGGTTTATAATCCAGCTTGTATTGGTTCTGTGAGAGCAGAAAAAATGCTGCAAAGATCTGTTCTTGAACTGTGAGTACTAATTTAATTAGTTCTTCTAACGTTTACTGAGCATCCTCTATACCTGATTTTATGTTCTGGAAATAAGATTGTAAATAAATATCAGTATATTAAGAAAAATCTTTGGGGGAAGAGGCAGACATAGATTACCTGTGTTGTAAGAGCCAAGTATTTTTTCTTGAATAAGTGAATAAATAAATGATCTAGAGTTTTCATTTTCACCATTTTAAATTAACGTCTATAATTCAAAGCACACCATACAGTCTTTAATGTTTGGAAAGCAAAAGAAGCACTCGGAGGAAACGAGGCAAAGGGGGCAAGTGGCAGGTTTCTTCAGGTTTTCATGGATTAAGGTATATAAATTCTGATAAATATATAAATAAACTTGTCTAATTCACAGTGTTAAAAGACCAGATAAAGATCTAGGGCTAAAGTGTTACTTCCTAGGCGTATATATATATATATATATATATATATATATATATATATATACGCTGCTTGGAGACTGAGTGGGAGAAATACCTGGGGCCATGTTTTTGTCACAATTAATTCAATAAAGTGTGCTATATATTCTCATGGCCTGATCTTTACTGAGAGAAGCTAGTCTAGCACTGAATCATCTGAGTTTATTAATCCTGTGATAAAGGTTTTGATGTTTCAGTATGTAAAGAACCACCAAGAAAAATGATTAAGATTTTTACCTTTGACTTCTGAAAGAAGTGTGTGGCTCAGAGTTTCCATGTATATTGTTCTACATTATAACCCCTAATCTAGAGAATTCTGCCTATTTCCAATTTTATGGATCCTATTCCTTATGTATGTACCCCACTGCTCTTCAGTAATAATGGATTTGAAACCTGAATGAGACATGGAAACCTCTTTTTATGAAATTGAATAAAAGTATAAATAAATATTTATAGAAATCATGGTGTAAATGCGACCATGTTGCAACTTAAATATTCAATCAGTGTATATACCTAGCTAATTTCTCTATTTTACCATTTTCAAATGAACAATGATTCAAGCCAAATTAGTTTCCTCTTGTCTGAGTAGTTTCCTATGTGCCTATTGTTTTTATTTTTCTATTTTAAATACTGATAGAATGTGAAATATTGTTTTTTAAACAGAACCTTTCAATATATCACTGGCAACGACATCTGTTAAATCCAATGAACAATTTAAGTTTACTATATGCAAGGTATTATCTTGCCCTCTAGGGGTCACAATAAAGAATCCTCAAACATTAAACCTTCCTGTAAGCATCATATACAATAATTGAGAGGAAAGATATGATCATGTGCACAGTTAAAATACAAAAGTTTTTCCTGGAGTGGGGTGTGCTCCATGTTTTGCAATATTCCCATCACTTACCATGCTAGAGGAAACCATCTCTAGGCCCTATCCTCTTACAAACAGCAGAGAAAGAAGGACAGTATGAAATAGTCTTAAAACGATATAATAAAAACAACCACATATGTTCTAAGAACATAAACACATTGAAAAATATTTATTATATTCCTGTCACTGTTACATGCTTTACATGCATTCTATCATTTTATGCATACAAATCTTTGTAAGGCAGGTCTTGATAAAAAAATGTATTTTTAAATATTTTCATAGATGACATATATATACGTATATATATATATATATATATATATGTATATGTATATATATATCTCAACATAATAATATCCTACTTTTCAGGATGAGAAAACCCAAGCTTACAAAGCTCAAGATTTTGATACAGGATTGTTGAAGTTAAAAGTACACTACAATGGGGAAGTTAGAGCTCAATATACATTTCAACTATATCCAAAGCAGACTATATCATGAGTTAATGTTATTTTCTAACATTTATGTGTACTTTTCTCTTCCCTTGGAAAACTGTACCCTATCACTTTTGCTCATCTGGCGCCTTTGATAAATATCAGAATTTCTCCATCTTGGATATAATGCAATTGGGAGAATGTATTTATTTTAAGCTTTAAGAAACAAACATTTTAGGAAGGGACAAAAACTACCTTATGAAGCTTATGATAAATTTATAATATGCATAAACACAATTATTCCCCCAAATGCATTTATTTCCATGTACATATAACCATAAACATAAATTCAGGTTTGAATAATCTGAATTCAGGTCCCTTTGGTCAGGGACCAAAGGTTAGAGGGAGCCATAGACATGCTCTTTATTAAAACTTTGGCATTTCCTTTATCTACTTCTGCTTTTAGATCCTCTAGGTAAGCCATATAAAAAATAAGTAACAAGTAGTCATTTTTAAAAATCTTTTTAATAAAAAGAAAATTCTCACTATTTATTGTTATTAAACACATTTATTTTAAAGTCTAAATGCAAGGACCTTTAATTAGGTCCATTAATAAGTCATTAAAAGATAAAAATACAAAAAAAAGATTGTAAGACTAATAGTATTTTGGATAGTGGCTTCAGAAGTGTGTCTTCAGTGGTGTCCTGTTCAACATTTTAATCAGTAACTTGGATGAGCATATAGAGAGGAAGCTAATATGTTCATTAAATTTGTGGGTCACTGAAAGCTTTAAAGGCTAGTGAATGCACTGCAGAACAATTACAATCCAGAAATGATCACTGTATCCTATAAGGATGGGCTGAATTGAATAAATGAAATATAGCAGGGATATGCACATGGAGGATACCATACATAGATCCAAATTGCAAATGATGTAGGTACTGAGCTAACATCAGCATGTGACAAAAATGTTTAAGTGATTCACAGCTCAGTAAATTAAATATGAGTTAGCTTGTGATGTGGCTTTCAAGAAAGCTAATCACTCAGGCTCAGCCTGAAGTAAAACAGAACTCAACTGAGTATGTGTTATTTCTGTTCAGATTATTTCTGTTCAGATAATACCTGGATGTTACACTTAATTCTGACTACTACATTTTTAAAATAATAATAGGAAATTTTAGGATATTTTATTTAGGACAGTCAATAAAATAAATAATAATCTTATAAAGAATATTTAAAGGAGTGTATGGATATTACCTTTGAGGAAAGATAGTTTTCTTTGGGGAAAGGATGGGGACAGTGGAAGAATTAGCTGGGCAAACAGCATGAAGTAGGGAGATGAATATTCCAAATATTTTTTAAAACATCACTTTGAAAACTGAATGCCTTTTATATATATAGTTTGAAGGGCTGAAACATAAAACAAAGACCAATGGATAAAAATTACAGATGAAGCTGTTTAGTGTGTATTTGTTTGCTTAACAGCTAAAATGCCATTAGTACCACAGTTACTTTTCTTAGGGATAGAAGACACATATGTAGACACACTCTTGGCCAAGAAAGATCACACAAATTAGTGCCTCAATGTAAAAAATTATTTTAAAAAATACCACTTAAAGATCCCTTCTAATTTGACATTCTATGGCTCTTTTTACTTTTATTTCATAATCTTAGCAATTATAATTACCTGATTACATCTACATTTAAAAATACCATGACAATTCCTTGGTGAGTGCAAATCTGCATCTAATTATTTGCATTGTAAGCAAACAAAAATAAATTTCTTAATTGATGATAATACAACTGAGAACACACTATAGTTGAAAACCTAGGCCAGTACCACACTTGTGCTTCTAATATGGCTCTAATAAAAAATGTTCAGCCTGGGGGTTTCCCTGGTGGTGCAGTGGTTGAGAATCTGCCTGCCAATGCAGGGGACACGGGTTCGAGCCCTGGTCTGGGAAGATCCCACATGCCGCGGAGCAACTAGGCCCATGAGACACAACTGCTGAGCCTGCGCGTCTGGAGCCTGTGCTCCGCAATGGGAGAGGCCACAACAGTGAGAGGCCTGTGCACAGTGGCCCCCGCTCGCCTCAATTAGAGAAAGCCCTCGCACAGAAACTAAGACCCAACACAGCCAAAAATAAATAAATAAATTTATTTAAAAAAAAAATGTTCAGCCTTCAGTGAAAAAACTTGAGCTTACCGTTTGACTCAGCCAGAATGTGAGCACATAGATCCTACTCAGGAGATAGACAAAAGTGTTCTCTTTGAAATGTCTGACGGAAGTCATTCCTTCCAAGAAGCCAGCTTTCACATATATTTCCATAGCCTGATCCATGTTAAGGAAAATATCACATCAGACAGATGAGCAGATAGAAGTTGATTTTGTTGTCAGCAATAATGTAGAGAGCACAGGCCAAGACAAAAGGCTGTGGGATGGGGGCAGGGGGATGGGTCATAGGCCATTTCCATTTTCTAATTGGCCTTAAAGGAAACATTCTCTATCTTAATGTTATAACTTGGAATGATGTGCCCCGTGCTGCCCCACAGGATTTAGGCTTCTATTCTCTTACAAAGATTAGAGACAAAGAGTCTATGTTCTTTAAAAATTGCATTATAAATTGGTGATTCCCAAGTTTGTGAGAGAGACCTTACTGGGTTGTCATACTGGCAAGACGCTCTTTAAAAAATGTATATCACAAAAGGCAGAAAAAGGATGACATGTGTTCTCAAGTAGAAGCTGTAAGAACAGGGAGGTCAGAGACCTAGAGTCAGGAAGAAGCTTGTCTAAAGTTGAGTCAAGCTGAGGGGAACATTCAGGCCATCTTGGTCACCTTGTAAGTCCAGAGAGCCTTGCCAAGTGGACAAGTCAATCAGTGTTAGAATTTCTAGAGGAAAAAGGCTCCGAAAGGCTGAGATCTCAAAATGAAAGCTTGCTCAAGTTTTCCTTTGAATAACATATTTATTATTCAAAAGAAATATACATTTTATTTTGAATAATATATTTTATATTTTGAATATAATATTATTCAAATATATTTGAATAATATATTTTATTACTTGCAGATCTTGTGGTTCTGAGACACTCATCCATTGAGGTGGAGGTAGCCACTTTTCAAGGGAAATCAGAACCCAGGACATGGGAGAGAATGTTTATCTCTCAATTCTTGGCATAATCTATTGACACCAATTTTGGAGAAAATAGCTGTGAAAGCTAAAGTTTTTATTTGAAAATGTAAGAGATTCTTTTCTATCTTGTTTTGTTTGTTTTTTAAAGAGAAGAAAGGGTTTAGAGAGCTGAGGACAAAATTTTTACCATAAGTCTTAGCATAAGATATAGGATAAGATGTAAAGTCAGTTCTGCCACGTGGGAAAGGAAAACCTTGGGAATGGAGAGAAACCTGGAGGACTAAGTAGAGATGTGATTTGGGGAAATATTCTACTTAGGACCCCAAGAGGAAATGTAAGTCTCCCTAAACCCTGAGCTAAACACAGAGAAGAGAAAGGTGAGATATTAGTAACACCAGGTGGGTTCAGGAAGTATCTGAAAGCAAGGGAGAACAGTCATTCATCTTGCTTAGAATTCTAATTGAACTTTCCATCGAAGGATGCCCCACACAGAGCTTGGGTGGCTAGAATTACATGTAAATTGTGGCATGGCAAAGTTATTTAGGCCTTGAGAATCCTCAGGATATGATTTCTCATCTCCCATCACTATGCATATCAGAGTGAATATGCAGATACCCGTATGCATTTCAAAAGGGGAATTGCCTAAGTGTTGAAAGCTGCTGGAAGGGAGGAGTCCAGAGGTCAAAATGATTAGAATTCAATGTGTGGATCTCCAAGCAGAGAACTTACTGAGACCCACAGTTTTCGACAGTAAATGCCACCACGTGATCAAAGACCAGAAAAGGTCAGTTTGTCAGCAGTGGTTTGGAGGGGCCCCAGTGGAAGTTGGGCTTTCTGGAAAACAGTTTCTGAGATTCAGATGTCCCTGGCAGGAGGTTCACTGAGGAATACTCTCAGCAGCATCACATAGGAGGGAGTGAGGGCAGCAGGGCTGGGCAGAAAGAGATGTTGAGTTGGGATGGAGCTCAGAAACTCAGATGGTCCTTTGGAGATGTATTCACTAAGACTAGTACATCAGTGTTTTTATATGAAATCTACATGTAACCTGGGAAGGGGCACCTTACTTCCATCTAGGGAAATTGCTGAAGAAGGGCTCAGAGGTGAGCCCGCGGCATGCAGTGCCCTTGGACACTTGTGGAGTAAGTGTCTTAGGCCTGAGGAGAGAGTCATACAGGCTCAGTAGGCCACATTGGATGGAACACCTCGGCAAAGGCCTCCTATCTGACAGGATGTTGTGTAAGATTTTCCCAGTCGGCAGAATTCTCTAATGGAGTAAGAAAGGGAAAAGGGTTCAGAGATTTGTATTTGTTTTTACCAAGTTCCTAGTGCCACTACCAATCCAGGACTACTTTAAGTAAACTTTTTATTGTTAGTTATTTTGGACAGTGCAGATAATGAGAATTTGAGCAGTAAAGCTGTAGAAACAATTAGCTTGTAGCTACATTTTCATGCACTCTTCCTCCACTGCCCTGCTAAGGGTCAAGTCTTATTTCTTGCAAATCCAGTTTGTGTGTGTGTGTGCCCGTGCTCGCAGTTTATTTTTTGTTTGCCCTTAACTTTAGGGCACAACACTTTGGGTGTTCCCCCATAACAGGGGTGTTCTCCTCTTAGTCTCCCAATTTTAGGCAAATTCAGGATCCTTAACTCTTTCCGGTATATCATAAGGGTCTTGAAATCTAAGCTCACATTCCCTAAAACAAGATATGTTCTCAGGGAATGCTTTTCTTTCTGTTCACTTAATTTTGATCAATAAATTCTTACTATCTTGTCAGTTCTTTAAGACGTTAAAAAAATACTTTTTAAAGTATATTTTCAGGCTCTTCTTGTCTTCATTGAGAGAGTTGGTCCAAATTCCTATTGATCCTTGTAAACAGAAAATCCAGCACTTCTTTTAAAATTACATTTAGACAAACACTAAACTAATAAAAAACTGTATTTTGGAAAAAATTAATTTATTTCTATTTATCCTTTTTGAAAATGTAGAACATTATTTGAAATACTGTATGTGTTGAAAATTATATACGTGTGTTTACATTTACATATATTTGAAACAAAATTTTTTAAAAAGGAACATTTGTGTCTCACCTAGCTTATTTTTCATTCATAATTTAGTGTTTAAACAAGGCTAAGATCAAATTACAGATTTTGTAAAGTATAATGTATGACTTTCAAAAATGTTACTTTTTTGTAAAAATAGTTTTTACTCTAATTACAATGCTTTGACATTATTAAAGACAGCTGTGCACTGTATGTGACTATCTTCTGCCTTCTTTGATTCATCTTAGTGTTTTATACTGAAGACAATTCAGCTTTATCGAGGAATTTTTTCACTGATGAAAGTTGATGATGATGATCTGATAGAACTAACTTTTAAATTGAAATATTTGTAACATCCTCTTTCCCCCAAAGTAACTTTCATTTCTAGTTAGGAGAAAACTAGTTATTAAAAAGAAAGAAAGAAAACTAGTTATTATTTTGTGGCTAAACTATTTCAATAGGAGAGAAAATTATAAACATTGGTTAGAAGAGCTCACGTTTATTGGGGACTGGCTCAAGCAACTCTAAGCACTTTACTCTTGTGAACATATTGATTTCTCACATCAAGGCTTTGATGGAGGCACTGTGACCCAGGGCAGTGGACAAGGGCGTATGCTTTGGAGCCAGAAGGCTTCAATTCAAAGGGCTATGTAAACTCAGGTGAGTTCATTAGCTACTGATAACTATCAAATGTGAACAATAATCTGTCAACATCATGGGACTATACTAAGGGTTATGTGAATTGATCTGTAACTCTTTCAGTGCCAGTGCCTGAACAGTGCCTCACACTTAGTAAGCTCTTACTAGCTATGGTAGCTGATGAAATTGAGGCATTGGGAATTTAATGGGCTTTCCCATGCCACATAGCTATTAAGTAGCATAAAACTTAGATTAAAATTCCAAGTTCATCTGGGTCTGAGGTCTGCCTTCTTAATTACTACATCAGTTAGAAACTGTAGAAAGCAGATGTTGTACTCTAAGTAATGTGAAGAGAGTTTTGCTAAAGGACAATTCACATAGGTGTAGGCAGAGTTTAAGAAAAACAACAAAGATTATTGTAATATCATTCTAAGTTCATCACTATTCCTTTATTAATACTTATTTTATACTTATATAATATATATATATGTATATATACAATACCAATAGTGCACTTCCGTTGTTAGTGAAATATTATTTTTCAGTGTATACCAGAATGTGATACCATTCTTAATCTACTTTAAGTGCATTCAACTGAGAAATAGTAAAGAATGGTAACAGAGAGCCTTTCCCACCCATAGGCATAAAAGTGAAATAAGAAAGACACCCTATAAAAATCTGAAGGACTGGACTTCCCTGGTAGTCCAGTGGTTAAGATTCCATGCTTCCAAGGCAGGGGGCATGGGTTCGATCCCTGGTCGAGGAACTAGGATCCCACATGCCACACGGCATGGCCAAAAATTTTTTTTTAAAAAAATCTGAAGGATGAATGGGTTGCTATATGGAGCTGTGGACTTTGGCAGAAGGAAGCAACAAACACATGATGACCTGATAGGTAACAAGAATGAGGGGTAAAATAAACAAACTAGATCTTATATGTTGTTACCCCCCACACACAAAAATGATAGTTAGATGAAGTGATGGAGGTGTTAGTTAACTCCATGGTGGTAACCATGTTGCAATATATAAATCAATCAAATCAATCAAATAAACTTACACATTGTTACATGCCAATTATACCCCAATAGAAGAAAGAAAAAAAAAGAGGAAAACCAAATTTCCTGGAGGGACTTTCATTGACCGAAATCTGATTAAATGTAGAAGGTAAAGGAATGGTAATGATTTTAAAGATATATTCACACTTATTTGATTTTCTGCTTCTCAATAAATCAAATGTAGCTTCCTTCCTCTTAAGTAAGGTCTTCCTGACTATAATCTGAAGAATAGAATATGGCAAAAGTGATGCAATGCCATTTCCATCATTAGGTTATACGAAGAGGGTAGCTTCCACCTTGGGTGTATGTGTCTTCCTTCTCTCTTTCTGTCTCTCTGTCTCTCTCCATCTCCCATTCCTCACTCTAGAGGAAAACAGCTAAGCTACCACTCACTCATTTGAATGAGGTTTCCCCTAGATTTCCTTTCTAATATGCTCTCTCTATACTTTGTACTATATTTTTAAACAAGTATGCATTTTACAAGCTTTCATTCTTGGTGGTAGGGAATTTATCTTCTATTTATTGCTGTATCCCCAGAGTCTATAACAGATCCTCACATAAGGTATGAACACAATAATTATTCCACAATAATTTGTTGGAATAACCAGTGATGAACGTGAATTTATCCACTGTAATTTTTCATGTGAATAGGCTTTAACTTATATGCGAGTATGCTGAAATAATTTAGTAAAGAAAACAAGAAAAAACATAAATAATGGCTATTTATATGTTAATAGCTTATATCCCAATTGAGATGTTTATTTTATGTATTCAGAATTCTAAGTAAGCAAGCAACTAAATTAAATATTAAGTTGCATTGTTTAATAAAATGAAATTATATTATCTTAGAAATGACATTTTAGCTGTATTAGAAATGAAATTACCAAGTTATTTATTTATACTGTAACGTTTCAGATTCAAATTGTGTAAATCAGTTCTCTAGACCCTTTAAAGAAAATACTCTTATATTGGATAAGTGTAGACTTTGGAATAGATGATGACATTACTCAGCTGAAATAATGCTATCTTAATAAATTCAGTGATGTTTGATTATTTCTCAATTGTTTGCTTTTATTTTCGCTAGCAAGTGCTAGCTAATCTTGCTTGAACAGGCAGAAGAATAAGAGGCAAAGTGAATATGTGTAATGGAAAATATTTTGAACACATCATCTAAAATTTACCAGGATCCTTAATGTTAACTTACAGACAACATCCATATGTAGAGATTGTTTGTCTTAAATTTCCATTATAAGATAAAATGCCTTTTCTTGTAGTTCATCAAACTGTGAGAAAGAAATGATGACTTTGTTTCTTCTTTAGTTTCCCTTACGTATTATGGAAACAGTCATCTGTTGGGTAGTTCCATATTTTTAAAAAATCAGATATAATATAAGTGGTATTTATAGCACTGAGCTTTAGGAGTAAGACATACAGGATTATTTTAATTATCTAGCCAATTGAGTTTCCCTCTATCTGTAGTATTCAGAAAAATACTGCCATGACATGTTTACTGGAGAGTAACTGGGCAGATATATGTATGACAGTATAACAGATATAGGAGGACTGAAACATTAGTTTCCTGAAAATGTCACTGCATATAGAAATATGAGTGTATGTGTGTTTATCTACCTACCTATCTACTCAGGAGAAATGTGTTAATTAACTTTTTAAATAAATAAATGAGTACCTATTAGAGAATATGATACAAGTTAACTGAGAATAAAAATGATTGCATAAGGGATTCTACAGTTCATGAAGATTGATAGGTTCATTCTAAAATTCAGGATTTCTGGCTTCAAGTGTAAGACAACTTCAAGAAAATTTTTTACATTTTGTAATGTGCTTCCCATTAAAGATGAGATAAATTGATCATTGACAGCAGGCGGATATTTTCAGTGCTCCAGTTGATCCGTTGGATAACTAACTGCCTCAGGAGAATGGGTTGGTTTCCCTACATTGCCACAAGTGGTGGCCATAAGACTGCACCTCTCAGACATCCAAATACAGTGAGCATAATTGATCAAGGGTCCTGGATGCTGTACTTCGAAATCTATCATTGTGTTTGTGTGGAAGCCAAGGTGAGTGCAGTAGGAATTGAAAGATAGGTCCCTTCCTGGGAGTTATAGAACTTTTGATCAAGAAATCCCCGATAGCCTTGCCTAAACTTAGCACCAACATTCTCATCCAATTTTCATTCTTTCTCTACTTCACGGGATCAAATTTATATTATGATCTGATGGCTGACGCAGCTTCTTCCTGCTACTTCTCTATTTGTTCTCACAGGGATATCTTCTAATATCAGTATAATTCTTACAAAATCTTTCTTTTGGCATCTGCTTCTTGGAGAATCTGCACTAACACACTCCATGACAAAGTCTTCTCTATTTAGGAAGAGATAAGCTTTATGTTAAGCTTAGACATTTCAATATTCCCAAAGGTAAACTCCTTACAAAAAAAAAAAAACCTTCTGAATGGAGAATAATTATTTATAGCACATAAATGTACATAATTACATAAAACCATATATATATTTACATAATTCCAACACATCCCTATAACAATTTCCCATTAAATCCAGTAAACTGGCCTGGACTAAGACAATAAACCATTTTTATTTCTAGTTATCTCTTTCTACTCTTTGTAGGGATTTAAAATAGACAATAGTAGTAGTAAGTTTGTGAGTAAATCAAAATTACTGAAAGTAATTATTATGTAGTGTAATGTATGCGGGAATAGAGCATTTATAAAGTGTAGCAGTATGGGATAATGAACTCCCTATGGTGGTTTGAGACTAAATGAAAAAATTCTTCCTAGGAAGTTAGTACCTTATCTAGGCTTCAGAAATGAATGTGAGTTTTCCAAGAAGCGGGAGGAAAAGACTGAGGTAGGCATACTAGTGAGAATGTAATCATTACAAGCAAGGGATGAACATGAAAAAGTATGAAGTTTTGAAAGCACGTGGTATATCCAAGAAAGCCCAGAAATTCTGTGGTACTAATCAAAAATTGTGAGGAAATACATGGAGATGAGTGAGGATATGAAAGAACTTATAACCAGATAAAGAACCTGTACTAAGTAGTACAGACATTAATCTGTATGTAATGGGAAGGATATACAAGGCAGGAGAAAATAAAACTAAACTATTTAAATTGATTATGTTAGCATTCAGATTGAGAAGAGATTTGAAAGGACCAGACTAAAGTGATGGGAGATCAGTGAGAATGGTACTTGGAGTGGTAGTGGAAATAAAAGGCAGAGGGACTTCCCTGGAGGTCCAGTGGTTAAGACTCCACCCTTCCACTGTGAGGATCGGGGGTTCGATCCCTGGTCAGGGAACTAAGGTCCCACATGATATGGCCAAAAATGAAAAGAAAAAAAAAAAAAGAAAGAAATGTAATAAGAGGCAGAGGACAAAGCAGATTAAATATAGAAGTGGTAGGACTTGACAACTGTAGCTAGAAGCATAGGACAAAGTGGTAGAAAAAGAGGTGAACTTAAGTATGATGGGGAGCTTGCTGCTGTTACAGGGTTTTGGTAGTAAAGTGACATTTCATCTGTGGGTCTTTGAGAGTGGAAAGCTATTTGCGAACTCCTGGAATTGTGTAGCATCTCCTTTGAGGGGAATGCATTAAGGAGCTGAATATAGTGAGGGGGAAAATGAGAGAAGCTTTGTGATACTAACCAAGACAATAAACTATAGCTCTGTAGTGGTAGCAATTAAAATGGCTAATATTTATCAGGTATTTACTGAGTATTAGACACAATCATAAGATCTTTATATAGTAACTAATTTGATTGGGCAACACCCCTATTCTTTGAATCTATTGATTGACCTATTGGCTTCAAGAATCAGAAACTTCCTGCAGTTTTATAATTCAGATTAACTTCCTGGAGTTTTATAATTCATATTTGCATATTCATTGTCAATAACTCTGGTTATTATAGCTGTCTCTCTTTCATGTACTACAATATCCATAGCAGCAAAACCCAGAGTTTCAAAGACAGAAAAGCAAACATTGAGACTGTGCTCTTAGAAATTATTTTTAGAGGGGTTACTCTATTGTTTTTTGTATCCTTGTAACTTGACTGTAAGGGAAACTTCTCTAAAGAAGTTCTTTATCTGGAATACTGTCTTTCAATAGCTTTTCATTAAAATGTGTGATTTCTTATGAATGCTAGGCTATATTTATTTGTCTTTAAACTGGGTTCTTGGAAGTAATCAGTTTTTTATGGACCACCTTGGTAAAATAATTGGCATTTAAGGAAGTATTTTCTGACATTTCCAGAGGCCAAAGGAATGTGGTCAATCCAAATCCAATATTAGTATCTATACTAGTGTTCACTCTCCCATTCACATCACAAAATTTTGATATATTCAACTTGCAACAATTAGTGTATCTAGCTGTTATCTTAGAGATAAGCACCATGGCATCTGGGGTTTTTGCTGGAAAACTCTGTGGTGGCAAAAGCTGTTCAGTCTTGGGAGGTAATGTCCATTCTATATACCCATGAGAATTTCTGCTTGTGTGTTCATGAGCCCAGTGAATGTTAGTTATGACTAATACTCATAGAACATGTTATTCTGTCCACTTTTAAGAGCCCCTTTGCCAATGGGAATAGTCTGGTGGTTTTTCACGTGTGACATAAAGAAATTCAGACCCTGAAACTCTTCTGGGAGTCTTCTTCACTCCTTTTCACCAGTTCTGCAATCTTGATTCTTGCCAGACCCTGAACATACAGTCCACCTCATAATTAGGTCTCAAGAAACAATGTAAATCTGACATGTAACCAAGGGGAACAAGTTGTTATAGCAATTTTTCTCAAAGGATATTAGAAACCCATAATAGAATATACTACCAAATAGTTCCTAGCCACAATATGGCTCACTTTATTAAGCTATCATTTATAGTCAGAAATAGAGCTGATTACTTGGTCCTCTGTAGTGTGGAGGGTATATGACACATGAAATGGTGAAACAATCTAAACTTCTTTTCTTGAGCTGTTTTATTGTTTTCTCCCTCTATATTTTGGCAAGGCCTAACTGATACTTCAGCAATAGCTATAGCAAAACACCTTGTGTTACGTGTGGGTTAGGCAATTTAGTAAACCATTGCCATTGTGGAAGGAGCATCACGCTAATGTTTTACAAATAAAA
Organism: Phocoena phocoena; assembly: GCF_963924675.1. Lineage (NCBI taxonomy): Eukaryota > Metazoa > Chordata > Mammalia > Artiodactyla > Phocoenidae > Phocoena > Phocoena phocoena. The sequence goes on from NC_089221.1 coordinate 23,046,024, forward strand.
TGCCGGCATATGCACTATTATTGTTATTTGTACATTCTGTGTTCATAATATCTCTTAATCATGTGCTTACAAATACCACCTCTATATAGTCTTCCAGGGATTTTAACACAGTTCCTCTATAGCTCCTTCCTCCTTCTCTGTTCCATTCCTCTTATCCTGATCTTTCATATTGCCCTTACGCTTATTATCCATAGTGGGGCAGTTAGAGACATTTCTGTGTTGCTAGATTCTTGGGGGAAGTGTTTTGTAATAGGTTTAAGGACAGTCAATTTGCAAATCTATAAGATATGCCTATGTACATACTTATTATAATCCTATTCTGCATCCTATGCCCCTGACTAGGGTATTGACTTCAGTCATTGCCATTTTGTAGATTATCAGATTTAAAGAATGAGGTAACTTCATTTATTAACTACTTGGGGAATATATTCTTACGCATAACACTGGCAATAAGGAAAATTTGTTTCCTGCAACAGAGTAAATGACAATATATTTTCATGCCCATCTTTTGCCTGGCAACCAAGGACCAGATTCCTTCTATTTTCATAGCTATTACTATTTTTCATCCAGTCTTTTAGAAACAACACTTTAATATTAAAAATCCTTTATAGCATGGTGACAAAGACTGAAAAAAGCTGGAAAACATTAAAAATAAAAAGTAAGTCTATTAGATCAAAATATAATTTGAACTAAATTGATTGCTTTATAACTTCCCATTCAAGGGAAGTATCCCCAGTCCTTCCTGCCACCACCCCCATCCCATGCACACAGACTGACAGAATGCTGAAGCCAATTTGACATTTACTTTGAAAGACTACAAGCCCACTCCTAGTTCTAATGCATATTATAGTTAGTCTTTGTGTGTGGGTGTGTGTAGCCAGAAGAAAAAAATCACCCATGCCAATTTAAGCCACTTTAATATGAGTGTATACTTAAGTATCTTACTTCAAAGAGTTTATGAATTTGTCAAATTAATACTTATTGAGTGGAGCACAGGTTATCAGATGATGAGCTGTGGTTAAATAACAGACCACAAGAGAAACTGAAATAGAGAAGTTTATTACAAATAGGTCCTGGAAGAAGTACCCAGCAGCTTAGAATGGGCCCCAGCAGCTTAGAAGGGGCTGCATGGGCAGATCAAGGTAGGGCACAGAGTCAAACAGGCAGGACTTCTAAGTCACATGACTTTTTTAGTCTGTGAGCGGAATGTTTTGGGGCTAAGGCCCAGTTGGTCAATTCAAACCAAAAGAATGAGGTTAGGGTAAGCCAAAGGGTAAGACAAAGTTTTAATCTTATCGAAAAGGCACATAAAGAAAGGATGTGGGAGGCAAGGAGGACTGTTGATCACAAGGGCCATTGGGGAAGTCACATAAGGAATCTATACTTGTGACTCTGTGAGCTGCTTTCTAGGGCATGTGCTTGCATGAGGGGGCTAGTGTCAGTTTCAGGTCACTGCAGCCCACTTGGCCAAACAAAATGGATGCTGAGGCAGCAATACTATGGAGTAGCTTAGCTAAACTCTCAACAGAGATCTACTGGATTAGAAGACCAGTTGGATAATGTAATTACATTAACTTTTATCAATGTCCTAAAACTGGGCAGAGTCCTTCATTACAATTCATCTCATGAGTTACTGATGAGCCTATGCATTATTTCCTCTGCATGGTCTTTCCTGGTCTGATTACAAAAAAGCCCCCCTTGTCTCCTAATCTCCTCACCACCATGAAGACTCTCTTTTAAACAAAAAATTTCGAGAATAAGTAGTGCATATAGGATATAAAAAAAATTTCGAGAATAAGTAGTGCAGGAAATCTGAAAATAGAAAGAGAGCCAGAATTCATTTGAAACTTAAACGTATTTATTTGAAACATAAAAATTAAAAGTCAAGTCAAAAGTTGAGAATTCACTGAGATGAAAGGCAACAGCATAAAAGAAAATCAACTGATGGGATTGTAATCAAAGTGTGATGGACATAGCAAGCATGCTTTGCAAGGAACTGAAGCAAAGACAAGATTAATATCTATTTCCTGGGCAGTATTGAGAAAAAAAATTATTGTGCAAAAAATTGAATCAATGTAAAAGAAGGTAAATTCAAGGTGCTTCAAAATACAGAATGAAAAAATAGGATTAGAAGAAGAAAAAGGAAGAAGCAGAGGAGGAAGGTTAGGATTAGCCTGTGGAATAGAGAGGAGAAGAGGAAGCATCAGCAGCAACAATGTCAGCTGTCTCCACCCCCAGCATGTGTTCTGTGCCATTTGGACCTAAGCAGGTCAAATAGTGAAGAGATTCGTGGGTGGGACATTACAGAGGACAAGTCTTTGTGCTTGAGAAGTATTCACCTTAGGATGAAGGCACCTGATAGACTCCTGTATGACAGACATGGAGATAGCATGACTCAGTATTTAAATTCCCTGTGTCATCCTCACCCCACTCACACCTCAGAAGGGCTGTGTAAAGCAGGGTCCGGGTGGGCAGGGCACAGCTCAGATGTTTTCGCTTGGAGCCTCGGCTCTCTGCTCCATCCCTTTATAGAGAAATAAATAGTAAAATAATCATAGGAATAAGCTGAGGTTTTTTTTAAAGACAAACGTTTCTAGTCTGGAGTCTTGGTTCTTCAGTTCTCTAAGAACAAATCTAGTTCCTTCAGTTGCTCAAAACCCCTCCTCATTTCTTCAGGGGGCACATCCACCCTCTGACATGGTAATGCTGAATCCCACCATCTCCTCAGCTACCAAATACTAGATGGCACCTTGGAGCCACAGCTGCCGGTCACTGCCCTTGGCTCCTGGTCACCATCTCCCAGAAGCAGCGTTGTCTGGATCAGAGCACAACCAGATAAAGGTATCTGAAAAAATATACCCAATGTATAAAGATTTTTGTTCCAAATCATGCATAATGTAAAAACAGACACTCTTCTTAATGAGAGGAGGAATTTATTTTCACTTCCTTTAATTGTTTTTCTTATAAGTTTACAGTTTTGATTTCTTTTGTTTGTTTGAAAAAAAATGTTTTGATTATATCCTTGAGTGAATTCATTCTTTAGAAAGGATAAGCTAAAGGTAAATATGCAAATGAAAAGAAATTCTATCCATGTACCTCTCATCTGCTTTCCTATCTCTCTACATTTGTTCTCTTTCATATGTATATATGTGTATATATATATATACACACACACATATATATGTATATATACACATATATAATAGTTATGAGCAGGAACCTTGGAGTCATAAAGTCATACTTCCTAAGTGCTAAGTGTGAGCCCATATCTACAACATTGTACTCTGAAGTTTTACTCAATATTTCATTGTCTTCATTTTGAAATGGAGTTAATAGCATAACTACCTCATAAAGATCTTTTGAGGATTAAATGAGTAAATGTAATAGCAAACTGGTTTATAGCTAATATAGACTGTTTATTTCCTCAAAAATGTAGCTTTTTGAGGGCTTAAAAAAGAAATATTACTGTATTCTTAGTATCTAGAATATTGGCTAGTATATAAGGGGTGCTCTAAAATTTTACCAAATGAAACAAAAGGATAAAATGATACAGAATAAAAATATTACCAATTATGAAGATGAAACAAAATCGTCTGGAACCAAAAAACTGGTGAACTATAAACTAAAATAAAACTATTCTGAGCTAAGTAAGGAAATTCAATTTCCCCAGAAGAATTTTGAGTTACAGGTTTTAAAAGTAATCCTATAACAATCTTTATTTTAATCAATTTTATCTTATATATCTCACTTTTCTCATGTTATATATTTTACTGTGAAATAATTTGGTGTATATAACTTTACAACATTTATCAAAAGCTGTGTGCTGAAAAAAAGTCTATAAAGTATATTGTAAGCTATCTCTTCTGTATTAATCAATATCTGTATTGTTTTACTTAGATTGAATTAATAAATGGTACTTGTCCCAGAGATATATGGCATCGAGTTCCTATATATCTACATATGTATTGTATATATAGATATAATTTTAAAGTTTCATTCTTGTTTTAGAACCATTATTTCTTTCCCATATTTTTAGGCAAATGTAAATGTATGTAAATATAATTTTTACATATAGTTTATATGTGCTGGCATAATTGCAGTTCTATAGAGTAGCAAAGATATTATGAGTGACAAATTTAGATCTTTGCCTGTTAAACACATCCTTGCCTACTACTCAGTATATAAGTCCCTTCTATAAATTATACAGTCACAATTACTCCATCTCTAATATAAGTACCTTGAGAGTTGGACCTTTATAGATTATTACAAAGAATTTAGACATTTGAGAGTGTGGGGATACATAAATATAAATGAATACTGTTGATTTGAGAGAAACATTTACAGGGTATTCCACCTCATTTTTGATTAATATTCTCATGCTGGTCTTGGAAAAAACTGCCAAATATAAAGGCAAGCATAATACTATGTATGTTAGTAACATTTTGCTTATGACTATATTCTGATATCTTGAGTAGCTCAAACAATGATATAATAAATGGAACTGAATATAAATTTTATATTTGTTTATATTATTTATATTTGATTAAATAGGAATTCTGTACAAATAATGTCTTTAAAATATATTACTTGTTAGAAGATATTTTAGAAAAATGTGCTAACATAATATTAAAGGTCAGTGGCAGCACTGTGACCAAAAATTTGACAAAGAAGAAGAAATTAATGTGTGTGGTTACATTGTAATTCTGATTCTGGGTGAAAGATAACTCATGATTGTTTATATCCAGTCAGAAGAACCTGAGAGAGAGAGAGATTTTTCTTCAATTATCCTATGAGATAAGAAGTAAATTTTATTTCCTTTCATCTAAATGATATTTTTCCCTGGACACCAAATTTGTTACAAAATTTTTCATTTTCACAAAAACATGAGAAGTTTTGCAAAGAAGCTGGAAAAACTAATTAGAAATTCCTGAAAACACTTTTGTATCTTTTCTCAACCCCAGGATTCTGGTAATGAAAGACTTGAGCAGGAAAAAAAAAATTAAAATGTGGAGAAAAATTTACCTTAGCAAGTCAACATACTTCCTCACACTGTCAGTATAATTCCAGACTTCCTAGATGTAGTATCCAGTGGAAAGTGTGTAGCTGGTAATAGCAAATAAACATTTTTTTAAGGTGAGGAAAATTCTGTCTTCATTTTACCACTAACCAAATATATGATACTGAATAAAATCCTTCATCTTTCTCATGTATTTTATTTCAATAACCTGAAAAATTAAGTAAAACTGTTGTTTGATTCTAAAGCTGTCTTCTGATCACCCGTTAGTAGTTTCTCGAAGGTGTTCTAAGGGCCTGTGCTGAGGGGTATTGGGAAATTAGGAGCACAGAGAAATATACTGTAGATCCTGTCTTGCACTTTTTTTTTGTATTGACATTACTTTATTTAAATGATTTAATCTATTTGGAATGAATAGTGTATAGAATTCAAAGAGTACAAACCAGTATTTAATGCAAAATGGCTCTTACTTCTTCTGTGCCCTGACCAGCCAGTGCCCTCCTCAGTGGCAAGCACGACTATCAATTTCTTGCCTAGTCCTTTGGAAATAATCTTTTTCTGTCTAGCTTTTTCTTTCCATTTTTTTTTTTTTAATTGGAGTAGAATTGCTTTACAATGTTGTGTTAGCCAGGACATAGAAACAACCTAAATGTCCAATGACAGATGAATGGATAAGAAGGATGTGGTACATATATACAATGGAATATAACTCAGCCATAAAAGGAACAAAATTGGGTCACTTGTAGAGATGTGGATGGACCTAGAGTCTGTCATACAGAGTGAAGTAAGCCAGAAAGAGAAAAACAAATATCGTATATTAACGCATATATGTGGAATCTAGGGAAATGGTACAGATGAACCTTTTGCAGGGCAGGAATAGAGACACAGACATAGAGAACAGACATGTGGACACAGGGGGGATGGGGAGGGTAGGACAAATGGGGAGATTAGGATGGACATATACACACTACCATACATAAAATAGATAGCATATACACACTACCATACATAAAATAGATAGCTAGTGGGAACAAGCTATAAAGCACAGGAAGCTCAACTTCGTGCTCTGTGATGACCTAGGTGGGTGGGATGGTGGTGGGGGTGTGTGTGGGAGGTCCAAGAGGGAGGGGATATAGGTATACATGTAGCTGACTCACTGCATTATACAGCAGAAACTAACACACATTTTTCACTTAGAACAGCACTTTTTAAACTGAATTGCTTTTTAATATGTTGTGTTACTAGGTTAAATGTCACCTACAGAAAGTGACCTTGACTTTAAAAACAAATGGTGCAAGAAAAGGTTGGATCAACTCTTTCTTAAAATTCAGTGATACTTTTACTAGGAAACTCCTGTTTATTTTTCACATATTTAAGCTATTTTATAAAAAAGGATTTCAAGAAACTGGTACTGAAACTGATATTGTGATATTTGACACTTGTGACATTTGACAATGAACAATATGATGTTTTGTCAATTATACTTGCCAGTTTAGGTAGAATTCAATTACCTGCTTAAGCTAAAAAGATCTTGTTTTCACATCAGTGAAACACTGAAACCGTGTAGATAAACAGAGTCTAATGCCTCAGCTATATTTTTCGTCAACTGGAAAGGTACCCCTTTGTAATGTAAGGAGTACAATTCCAGTAAAAATATTTATTAAAATTATTTTCCAGTACAGATATGACCTTCTTCAATGTAACATGTTATATGAAAGTTCAAATTTGTACATATTTAATTTAGCCTGTAAAAATTCATGTTATCAAATTGTTTGAACAAATGGCTTATGTCCTATGTAAAATAACATATATTTCACATTTTTGAGTTAAAGTTCTATTAATTTGCATTCATATAATTATATACACTGAATATAAGAAATGCATTTCCTGACAAGGTGAAAATTGACAACACTTAAATAAAGATGTTAAACTAATTTTTTGGTTTTGTTTTCTAATTACTTTGATCTTCTCAGGTTTCCTCTTAATTTTTTTCCTGATTCTTTAAAATAACATTTTTTACTGAATGTGAACAAATCATACATGAAAAGTTTATGAACTGTCACAAAGTGAACATACCAGTGTAGCTACTATCCAGATTAAGAAATAAATATTAACTGTATTTTGGAAGCATCCTTTTATGCTCATTTTCAATCATTGACTTCTTCCTACCCTACAAAAGAAAAATAAACATCATGATTTCTAACATCATAGATTAGGTTGCCTGTAATTTACGTAAATGGAATGATACAGTATTCCTCCTTTTGTGCCTCTTCTCTCTCAATCAAATTTATGTTTGTTAAATTCATCTATATTTTTGTGTGTAGCACAGATTTGTTCTGTTTCTTTCTTACCACAGTGATAGAAATGTTCTATATCTGGTAACAATTGTGTTGGGCAACACCATTATAGTATGTCTTTTTTAATTCATTCTACTATTGAACATTAGGATTTTTCTAAATGGGGCTATTATGAAGAGTGGTGCTAGGTATATGTGTGTGTACGTCTATAGGTGTACTTATGTACTCATTTTTGTTGTACCTATATCTACATCTGTATAATATAGATCTAGATCTAGATGTAAATATCTATCTAAGAGAATGTATATGTTCCAATCAAATAGTATTAAAGATTTTTTCAGTGTTTGTAATAATTTACATACAGCAGCATTCGCGAGCATTCTTACTATTCAACAAACATTTTAACCCTCAGCATTATCATTTAGTTTACTTTTTTTTTCAGTTTTACTTATCCAGAGGCGATGCAGTGGCATAATATTGTGATTTAGTTTGCATTTTCTTGTTCATTATTGAGGTTGAACAACTATTATATTCTTATTAACCAGCTGGATATCCAATTTTTATAAAATATTTTAAAAATTATATTTCCAATATGTCCTTTTTAACATGCAGAACTTAAATCTTTCTGGCCCAGAATCTTTGTTTGGTATATATGTAGCATATATCTCCTACTATTCATAGTTTTCCTTTCACTCTGAAAAAGGGGTTTTATGATGAACAAATTTGTACATTAAATTTTAGTGCAATTTCAGTTTATAAATGTTTTCCCTTAAGATTAGCAATGTTTGTGTTATATGTAAAAAACTGTCCAAAATTTAAAGCCCTGAAATCACTCTTCCATGTTTTCTTTATAGTTTGAACATCAACATTTAGATCTACAATTTCCCTGGGATTGATTTTCAAGAATGAGTTGAAGTAGGACTCAAATTCTATAGTTTTTCCATAAGGATACTAAAAAGATTAATCTCACTTTTCCTAAAATAAGTGGCCACGTATGTTTGGATTTTTTTGTTTTGTACTCACTATTCTATTGAATTGATCTGTTTATTCTTGCACCTTGCTCCTATTGGTGGGATTTTTCACAATTTCTGTCTTTACCTATTGATGATGGATAAGGAATACTGATTTTATTTTATGATTTATTTTATGCAACCATATAATTGAACATTCTAATTATTTTTCTACTTTGCTTTATGTTTAGGAATTTTCAGGAGAATGGTGCCATCTGCAATAATGATAGTGTTTTCTCATAATTTCTGGTATTCATGATCATGTGTGTACGTATGTATGTGTTATCACTTTGACTAGAAAATTCAGATCAATGCTACTACAGTGGTTATGGTACACAAGCATGCCTTTTTATTTTCTTGAATATAAATGCAGCTATTGTTATTCTTATGTATGATATTGAATTTTCAATTGAGATAGAAATTTGTTTTGTTGTCAAGAAAGGATAATGTTTGTTCTGGGAAATAACACATTTAAAACCACACCAATTACTAGTGAACACAATTATAAGCACTACTTCTAAGGAAAGAATTACAAAGGAATCTTACTATGAATTTAACAGCACTTATTTTTGTTAACATTGCTAAATTTCCTGCTACTCTTAAAATAATACTTCATTAAAAAGCATGTAATTCACCTATTCTTGGATACAAAATGATGGTTTATTTTATTCAATGATATATTATGTGTTAAATGTTATTTCATATACTTTATTTTTGTTTCTGCTTACATTTTCTCTAAAAAAATATTATCTTCGACAGGTTTCCTTGACAAAATTGATAAAATATATTCAGAGCACATAGCTAATTTGATCCCTAAATATGTCTAATTTTAGTGATAATTTGGAGGAAAGCAGGCATTGTTATTAAAAAACCTATTTTAGATGTAATAATCTGTGAAATCTGAAAAAGTGAGAAGATACACTAATATTTTGGAAAGGAGGGCCAATGAATGGGAAGAGTATAAGTCTGATTATGTGTTATGGCCTTTGGGGTTGGCAACTTCTGTCAATCAAAATATATTATACACTTAATGAACTTTCCTCAACAAGAGCTACCATTAGAGCTACTTTCCTTTTAAAAATGTGTTGTGTTGAGAAAACTCAGAAATGTAGCCACACATGATTGTGTTAGAGAAACTGGATGTAAAATGATTTAAATTCCTCCATTGACAAGATGCTTTGCCTTGGAAAAGTCAATCTCTCTACAAATTAATCCCCTCATATGTTACAGATAATATATTAGTAATTCATGTAGAATTTTGTGAAGATTAAATGATATGTTCCTGGTAAAACTCACAGTATATTGCCTGCTGCATAGTATCAGCTCAATAAATGTTATCTATTATTATCTTTGTGTAATTGCTATTATTGTTGCCCCTTAATTTGAAGCTAGTCAAATCTGCAGCCGTCCAAAAGGATTAAAAGAACCTTAAAATTCTAACATAGGTGGATTATTTTTCAGAGAGTGTTTTACACACCAGGCAAAATACGAGTCAGTTTTGAATTCCCTTACCTCTAGTTTGCTAGCACTGCATGTAGTTAAGATAGTTCAATGCTAAATTATGGCATGGGAAAGAAAGCAAATAATATTTTAATTATTCAAATTTTTGAGTAAGCTGGCAATAATAATTCATTCTAGCTTCCTGATCAGTAACTGGAAAGGAAAGGGACACAAATGCAACACTCACTGAATATTTTGCAATCCATTTACATAAATATTGGTGAAATAAATGATATTTTGTAAACAGCACAGAACTCTACATCTAATAAAATATGCCACTCTCATTATTATTAACAGGACAGGTTCTAAAAATGTTGGCAGATCCATATAGTTAGGTTTGTAGGATTCACTCATTCACTTTTATGCCTACATAAACATATCAAAGATGGAAATAGGCATTTGTGGATGTGCTGTAGTTTATTTTTAAAGCATATATTGAGAAAGGAATGATTTCTTGCACAATGACAAAAACACACAAAAAATTGTATGTTCACATGACATGACTATATAATTTATTATAAGCACATAAAAATTAAATTCTACTTCAAAATCCTAAAGCTAATTCTGTTTTGGTTGTATATAGCTGTAATGCTATACTGACAAAAACTCACAAGGAATTGTGAATTTTAGAGTTGTTAGGACCACTAACAACTGCAAGACTCACTGAATCAGTGGCTGCAGGAAAAAAAATATGGTCAATTTAGCAAGACCATTATTAAGTTTGTAGAGGAGTTACTGAGTTAAATGTGATGAAATTATCAAACTGTGCTTTATTTGTCATTCTATTTAAACAAGTAGTTTTGGTGTCTGCAAATATTTTTATAGTTTTTTTAAACTAATACTTGATAAGCCACTTCTGAGTTGAAGATGGATTAGAAAACTTAAGTTAAAAAAAATGAAGAAGTTAAAGCAAAATGAAAAGTAAATTAACACAGAAGTTGCTGTCGTTTATCATACCTTAGAAAAATTCTCTCTCCTGCAGAATTTAGCAGTCCATCATCTTCAGCAATCACCTTTGTAGTTCTGAAAGCTGGTAGCTGCTTCATTTGGGAATAGTCACATCCATCACGTCCTAAAGATTTTTACTCAGTGGAGTTAATAAGAATTGCGCACATCACTTTATGATTTAGGAGAGGTGAAAGAGAAACTTCTGATAATACAGCAGTCAGAGACGTTATGGGTGAATTACTGTTTTGAGGAAAATTTCAGAAAAAGTTACAAAATATGTCTTGATAACTTCAGACTGATATATTAGTTACTGTACTTGGATATAAATTATTGTGAATCAGTTATGTGTCTTTGAGTTAAGGCTAAATCAAGAAAAGTAGAAAAGTTTATGGTGTGTATAAGTTTGCTAAATGAAAGCATTTGGTAATTTCAATTAGTTTACTTATTTTAAAATAATTATCTGCCTAATATCTACTTTATATACTGGGATATAAACAAAAACATAGAGTGTTTTCTACAAACACACTTAAAAAAATGCACTTATTCAAATTTAAACTGTGCAACATATTCTAATATCTGTATAAAATTCTAGTGCATTCCTGTATTCATAGAGGTCCAAATAGCAAAGCTCAAGGAAAGCATAATAAGAGTGGAAGAAGTCTATGAAAGAAAATTAAAAGGAAGCAATAATAAACTTTAAAAACTGTTTACATCCAGAAATGATAATTAGGAATAAATAATATCACATTTTATCTAGTGAAAGATACAGTGTCATAGAATATGTGTATACTTAAAAACCTTGAAAACACTAAAATTACATTGGAATATGAAATATATAGAAGAAATATTTAATTTAAATAAAATACAAAGGTTACCATATAAAGATACCGTCACTAAGAAATTCATTGTTTTGAAAGTGGGTGATGTTCCACAGCACTAAATAACACAAAAACACTGCTGTCATGGAACAACTTAGTTTTTAATAAATAAATAAATGCTCTGTGCAAGATCCTGATAAGTACTATGAAGAAAAATGAAAAAGATGAACAAAAATATATAGGTATACGTATATACATATATATATATACACACTTGTATCTGCACATGCATACATATATATGTTTATATATGTATAGATATTTATATATATATGTTTTATATATATGTGTATGTATATAAATAGTTTTATTTTTTTTATACAGCAAGTCCTTATTAGTTATCTATTTTATACATATTAGTGTATACATGTCAATCCCAATCTCCCAATTCATCCCACCACTACCAACACCCCACTTTCCCCGCTTGGTGTCCATAGTTTGTTCTCTACATCTGTGTCTCTATTTCTGCCTTACAAACCGGCTCATCGGTACCATTTTTCTAGATTCCACATGTATGCGTTAATATATGATATTTGTTTTTCTCTTTCTGACTTACTTCACTCTGTATGACAGTCTATAGGTCCACCCACATCTCTACAAATGACCCAATTTCGTTCCTTTTTATTGCTGAGTAATATTCCATTGTATATATGTACCACATCTTCTTTAACCATTCATTTGTCGATGGACATTTAGGTTGCTTCCATGACCTGGTTATTGTAAATAGTTCTGCAATGAACAGTGGGGTGCATGTATCTCTTTGAATTATGGTTTTCTCTGGATATATGCCCAGTAGTGGAATTGCTGGGTCATCTGGTAATTCTATTTTTAGTTTTTAAGGAACTTCCATACTGTTCTCTATAGTGACTATATTAATTTACATTCCCACCAACAGTGCAAGAGGGTTCCCTTTTCTCCACACCATCTCCAGCATTTGTTGTTTTAGATTTTTTGATGATACCCATTCTAATCCGTGTGAGGTGATACCTCACTGTAGTTTTGATCTGCATTTCTCTAATAATTAGTGAGGTTGAGCAGTGTTTCATGTGCCTCTTTGCCATCTGTATGTCTTCTTTGGAGAGATGTCTATTAGGTCTTCTGCCCATTTTCTGATTGGGATTTTATTTTCTTAATGTTGAGCTGCATGAGGTGTTTATATATATTGGAGATTAATCCCTTGTCCATTGATTCATTTGCAAATATTTTCTCCCATTCTGAGGGTTGTCATTTTGTCTTGTTTATAGTTTCCTTTGCTTTGCAAAAGCTTTTAAGTTTCATGAGGTCCCACTTGTTTATTTTTGCTTGTATTTCTGTTGCTCTAGGAGGTGGGTCACAAAAGATCTTGCTGTGATCTGTGTCACTATTCTTCTTATGTTTTCCTCTAAGAGTTTTATAGTGTCCAGTCTTACATTTAGGTCTCTAATCCATTTTGAGTTTATTTTTGTGTATGGTGTTAGGAAGTGTTCTTTTTTTTTTAATTTTTGAATTTTATTTAATTTATTTTTTATACAGCAGGTTCTTATTAGTTATCTATTTTATACATATTAGTATATATATATGTCAATCAAAATTGTTAGGGAGTGCTCTAATTTCATTCTTTTACATGTAGCTGTCCAAATTTCCCTGAACCCCTTATTGAAGAGACTGTCTTTTCTCCATTATATATCCTTGCCCCCTTTGTCATAGATTAGTTGATCATAGATGCGTGGGTTTATCTCTGGGCTTTCTATCCTGTTCCATTGATCTATATTTCTGTTTTTGTGCCAGTACCATATTGTCTTGATTATTGTAGCTTTGCAGTATAGTCTGAAGTCAGGGAGTCTGATTCCTCCAGCTCCGTTTTATTTCCCTCAAGATTGCTTTGGCTATTTGGGGTCTTTTGTTTCTCCATACAAATTTTAAGATTCTTTGCTCTAGTTCTTTAAAAATGCCATTGGTACTTGGGTAGGGATTGAGTTGAATCTGTAGATTGCTTTGGGTAGTATAGTCATTTTCACAATATTGATTCTTCCAATGCTAGAACATGGTGTATCTCTCTATCTGTTGGTGTATCTCTCTATCTGTTTGTGTCATTTTTGACTTCTTTCATCAGTGTATTATAGTTTTCTTTTTTTTTTTTTGTCTTATAATTTTCTGAGTACAGGTCTTTTACCTCCTTAGGTAGGTTTATTCCTAGGGATTTTATTCTTTTTGTTCCAATGGTGAATATGATTGTTTCCTTAATTTCTATTTCTGATCTTTCATTGTTAGTGTATAGGAATGTAAGAGATTTCTGTGCATTAATTTTGTATCCTGCAACTTTAACAAATTTGTTGATTAGCTCTAGAAGTTTTCTGGTGTCAGCTTTAGGATTATCTATGTTTAGTATCATGTCATCTGCAAACAGTATCAGTTATACTTCTTCTTTTCCAATTTGTATTCCTTTTATTTCTTTTTCTTCTCTTTTTGCCATGGCTAGGATTTCCAAAACTATGTTGAATAATAGTGATGAGAGTGGACAGCCTTGTCTTTTTCCTGATCCTAGAGGCAATGCTTTCAGCTTTTCACCATTGAGAATGATGTTTGCTGTGGGTTTGTCATATATAGCCTTAATTATGTTGAGGTAGGTCCCTCTGTGCCCACTTTCTGGAGAGTTTTATCATAAATGGATATTGAATTTTGTCTAAAAGCTTTTTCTGCATCCATTGAGATGATCATATGGTTTTTATGCTTCAATTTGGTAATATGATGTATCACATTGATTGATTTGTGTATATTAAAGAATCCTTGCATCCCTGGGTTAAATCCCACTTGATCATGGTGTATGATCTTTTTAATGTGTTGTTGGATTCTGTTTGCTAGTATTTTGTTGAGGATTTTTGCATCTGTATTCATCAGTGATATTGGTCTGTGATTTTCTTTTTTTGTAGTATCTTTGTCTGGTTTTGGCATCAGTGTGATGGTGGCCTCAGAGAATTGAGTTTGGGAGTGTTCCTTCCTCTACAGTTCTTTGGCAGAGTTTGAGAAGGATGGGTGTTAGCTCTTCTCTAAATGTTTCATAGAATTCACCTGTGAAGCCATCTGTTCCTAGACTTTTGTTTGTTGGAAGATTTTTAACCACAACTTCAATCTCAGTGTTTGTGATTGGTCTGTTCATATTTTCTATTTCTTCCTGGTTCAGTCGTGGAAGGTTATACCTTTCTAAGAATTTGTCAATTTCTTCCAGGTTGTCCATTTATTGGCATAGAGTTGCTTGTAGTACTCTTTTATGATGCTTTGTATTTCTGCAATGTCTGTTGTAACTTTTCCTTTTTCATCTAATTTTATTGATTTGAGTCCTTTCCCTCATTTCCCTGATGAGTCTGTTTAAAGGTTTATCAATTTTGTTTATCTTCTCAAAGAACCAGCTTTTAGCTTTATTGATCTTTGCTATTGTTTTCTTTGTTTCTATTTCATTTATTTCTGCTCTGATCTTTATGATTTCTTTCCTTCTACTAACTTTGGGTTTTGTTTGTTCCTCTTTCTCTAGTTCCTTTAGGTATAAGGTTAGCTTGAGATGTTTCTTGTTTCTTGAGGTAGGATTGTATTGCTGTAAAACTTCTCTCTTAGAACTGCTTTTGCTGCATCCCATAGGTCTTGGATTGTCGCATTTTGTTGTAATTTGTCTCTAGGTATTTTTTGATTTCCTCTTTGATTTCTTCAGCGATCTCTTGGTTATTAATTAATGTATTGCTTAGCCTCCATGTGTTTGTGTTTTTTACTTTTTTTCTCTGTAATTTATTTCTAATCTCATACAGTTATGGTTGGAAAAGATGCTTGATATGATTTCAATTTTCTTAAACTTACCGAGGCTTGATTTGTGACCCAAGATGTGATCTATCCTGGAGAATGTTCCATGTGCACTTAAGAAGAAAGGGTAATCTGCTGTTTTCAGATGGAATGTCCTATAAATATCAATTAAATCTATCTTGTCTATTATGTCATTAAAAGCTTGTGTTTCCTTATTAATTTTCTGTCTGGATTATCTATCCATTGGTGTAAATGAGGTGTTAAAGTCCCCCACTATTATTGTGTTACTGTCAATTTCCTTTTCTATAGCTGTTAGCATTTGCCTTGTGTATTAAGGTGCTTCTATGTTGGGTTCACATATATTTATAATTACTATATCTTCTTCTTGGATTGATCCCTTGATCATTATGTAGTGTCCTTTCTTGACTCTTGTAACATTCTTTATTTTATTTTTTTTCTTTATTTTAAAGTCTATTTTATCTGATATGAATATTGCTACTCCAGGTTTCTTTTGATTTCTATTTGCATTGAACATCTTTTTCCATCCCCTCACTTTCAGTCTGTATGCATCCCTAGGTCTGAAGCAGGTCTCTTGTAGACAGCATATATATGGGTCTTGTTTTGGTATCCATTCAGTGAACCTGTGTCTTTTGGTTGGAGCATTTAATCCATTCACATTTAAGGTAATTATCAATATGTATGTTCCTATTACCATTTTCTTAATTGTTTTGGCTTTGTTTTTGTAGGTCCTTTTCTTCTCTTGTTTCCCGCTTAGAGAAGTTCCTTTTGCATTTGTTGTAGAGCTGGTTTGGTGGTGCTGAATTCTCTTAGCTTTTTCTTGTCTGTAAAGCTTTTGATTTCTCCATCAAATCTGAATGAGATCCTTGCTGGGTGGAGTAATCTTAGTTGTAGTTTCTTCCCTTTCATCACTTGAAATATATCATGCCACTCCCTTCTGGCTTGTAGAGTTTTGGCTGATAAATCAGTTGTTAACCTTATGGGAGTTCCCTTGTATGTCATTTGTCGTTTTTCCCTTGCTGCTTTTAATAATTTTATTTTTGTCTTTAATTTTTGTCAGTTTGATTACTATGTGTCTCAGCATGTTTCTCCTTGGGTTTATCCTGCTTGGGACTCTCTGGACTTCCTGGACTTTGGTGGCTATTTCCTTTCCCATGTTAGGGAAGTTTTCAACTATCATCTCTTAAAGTATTTTCTCATGTCCTTTCTCTCTCTCTTTTTCTTCTGGGGCACCTATAATGCGAATGTTGGTGAACTTAATGTTGTCCCAGAGGTCTCTTAGGCTGTCTTCATTTCTTTTCATTCTTTTTTCTGTATTCTGTTTTGCGGCAGTGAATTCCACCATTCTGTCTTCAAGTTCACTTATCCATTCTTCTGCCTCAGTCATTCTGTTTTTGATTCCTTCTAGTGTATTGTTTATTTCAATTGTTGTTTTGTTCATCTGTTGTTTTTTCTTTAATTCTTCTAGGTGTTTATTCTTCAATTCTTCTAGATCTTTTTGAAACATTTCTTGCATCTTCTCGAGCTTTGCCTCCATTCTTTTTCCAAGGTTGTGGATCATCTTCACTATCATTATTCTGAATTCTTTTTCTGGAAGGTTACCGATCTCCATTTCATTTAGTTGTTTTTCTAGCATTTTATCTTGTTCCTTCATCTGGTACATAGTCCTCTGCCTTTTCACTTTGTCTATCTTTCTGTGAATGTGGTTTTCTTTCCACAGCCTGCAGGATTATAGTTCTTCTTGCTTCTGCTGTCTGCCCTCTGGTGGATAAGGCTATCTGAGACGCTTGTGCAGGCTTCCTGATGGGAGGGACTGGTGGTGGGTAGAGCTGGGTGTTGCTCTGGTGAGCAGAGCTCAGTAAAACTTTAATCTGCTTGTCTGCTGATGGAGTGGGGGGGCTGGGTTCCCTCCTGGTTGGTTGTTTGGCCTGAGGCAACCCAGCACTGGAGCCTCTCCAGCTCTTTGGTGGGGCTAATGGTGGACTCTGGGATGGCTCACGCTAAGGAGTACTTCCCAGGACTTCTGCTGCCAGTGTCCTTGTCCCCATGGTGAGCCACAGCCACCCCCGCCTCTGCAGGAGACCCTCTAACACTAGCAGGTAGGTCTGGTTCAGTCTTCTATGGGTTCACTGCTCCTTCCCCTTGGGTACTGATGCACAAACTACTTTGTGTGTGCCCTCCAAGAATGGATTCTCTGTTTCCCCCAGTGCTGTCAAAGTCCTGCAATCAAATCCCGCTAGCCTTCAAAGTCTGATTCTCTGGGCATTACTCCTCCTGTTGCCAGACCCCCAGGTTGGGAAGCCTGACATGGTGCTCATAACCTTCACTCCAATGGGTGGACTTCTGTGGTATAATTGTTCTCCAGTTTGTGAGTCATCCACCCAGCAGTTATGGGTTTTGATTTTATTATGATTGTGCCCCTACTACCATCTCATTGCAGCTTCTCCTTTGTCTTTGGTGAGTTCCAGTGTCTTCCTGTCGATGATTGTTCAGCAGTTAGTTGTGATTCTAGTACTCTTGCAAGAGGGAGTATAACTAGTTTTTAAAGTTAATTTATTTTCAAATTAAAATCCATATTTTATGAATTCAGAAAAAATATATAGATAAAAATGCAAACATAAATTTCTTCATAATTCTACCCTGCTCTGAGACAATATTCTCATTTTGTGATTATGTACATTATGAGAGATCATACAGGTCCACTATTTACAATAATATATTTTGCATGATGATATGGTAATTTATGGCTCATGATGGATTTAATCAACTTTATTTTGAGGTTGTCACTTTATTATCTCCAAGATACTTAATATTACATTATTTTTATTTTTACTCCTTACATGAACCTTAAGAGATATTTTTGTCAGCTCTTGGTGTTATGTTTATGATAAACACAAGTACACAATATGATTCAAATACATTATCTTGTTAAATGTTCTATCATCAAAAACATATTTCCCTTAAATTTTAAAGTTTTCTTCAATACAACAGCTTCTTCATAAAGCAATTTAGGCATATATATAGTCCCTTTCTGAAAAAAAAGATAAGTTTTCTTAAAATTATCCATTTATTCTTATATAATGTTTCATATTCTTTTAGATTAAAAATCATTTTACATATCCCTTTCTTGTGTTTTTATGTACTATTTTAGTGACATTTAATGTACGAATTAAAAGTGTGAAAAAATTATGAATTTTTTAGTACTTGAAGCCCTCCCCATTATTACCAAAAAGAGAACATAACCCTGTAAGGACAACTCAATCAAGATATAGAATGTTACTAACATCCACAAACTCCTTAGTGCCACCCACAGGTTATTACTACCCTGAAAATGTAACCAACAGTCCAACTGCTATCACCTAGATGTACAGAGAATAATGGTCCCCCACAGATGGCCATGCTCTAATCCCTGGTACCCATGAACATGTTATGTTGCATAACAAGGAGGAATTAAGATTGCAGAAAGAATTCAGTTTGCTAATCAACTGACCTTAAAATAAGGAGATAATCCTGGTTTATCCAGGATGCCCCAATGTAATCCCAGGGACTCTAATAAGTGGAAGAGGAAGGCAGAAGAGTCAGAGTAAGAAGAGATGTAACAACAGAAGCAGAAGTTGGAGTGACGCAATCCTTGGCTTTGAAGATGAAAGAAGGGGGCACAAACCAGGGAATGCAGGCATCCTCTACAAGCTAGGAAAGGCTAGGAAATGGTTTCTCCCATAGAGCTTCCAGAAGGAATGCAGCCCTGCCAACACACTGTCTTTAGCTCAGTTAGACCCATTTTAGACTCCTGTCCTCCAGAATGGTATGAGAATAAATTTGTATTGTTTTAAGACACTAAAGTTGTGTTGATATTCTGTAGCAACTGTAGAAAACTAATACACACCTAGATTACTTTTTTTTTTCTTTTTGCATTTTGTACAAATAAAATAATACAGTATGGACCTTTTGTGTCTGGTTTCCATTACATAGCATTATAATTATGATAGTGCTGTACAGGGCCACTTTGTTCAATTCACTCCTATTTAGTATTCCATTACAGGAATATATCCAAAAGTATGTCTCTCTTCTAGTGTTGCTGACCTTTTGTGGTATTTCCAGTTTTGGACAATTATAAATAATGCAACTTCAAACATTGCACATGCATTTTAGAGATAGATAGGTGATAGGTAGATAGATAGATAGATAGATAGACAGGCACAAGTACATGGGCAAACACTCATGTTTATATATATGGAATTGCTTATATTTGAGTAGAATTTCTGGGTCATAATATATGCATACATTTAATTTAGGGGATAATTTTTAAAAATTTCCCAAGTGGCTGTACCAATTTACCCTCCCACAAGATATAAAATCCCAGATGTTCCACATCCTCAAATACTTAGCGTTGTCATTTACTTATTTGCTTTCACGTTTATTTAATTTTGGCCATTCCTTCATGAGTATGGTAGACTATCATAGTGGTTTTAATTTGTATATCTCTGATCGTTTTACTTTGCACAAAACCATGTGTCAACTCTGGAAATAATTTGTTTTCAGAGATTCACACATTTTAAAAATGTACTGACCATCCAGAATATTTCCATCATCCCCAAAATGAACTTGAGTTGTCCTATTGAGTTTACCTCCCTTCTTACTCCTGCCCCGGCCCCCAGTCCCTAGCAACCACTGATCATTTCCCTATACCTTTAGCTTTACCTTTTTCAGAATATCATGTAAGTGGAAGCATACACTGTGTAGCTTTTTGAATCTGGCTTTTTGAAACTCATTCATACTATTGTGTGAATCGGTAGTTTCTAAGTTTTTTATACCTGATTAGCATTACGTCGTATGGATGTACCACAGTCTATCTGTTCACCCATTGATAAATATCTATAGTATTTTCTGTTTTTGTCAATAGTGAATAAAGTTGTTATAAATACTTAAATACAGAATTTTTATTAATTTGGTTAAATACTTAGAAATATAATTGCTTGGTAATAGCTGTATATTTAACTTTATTATAAACTGCTGAACTGTTTTCCAAAGTGGCTCTACCATTTTCAATTTCCAGCGACTATGTATGGGAGTTGCAGTTGTTGGTATTCCCCAATTTTCTTTCTCTTTTTAGACATTATAATAGGTATTTACTGATATCTTGTTTATCTCATTATTATTTAAAATTGTATTTCCCTAATAATGAATGATGCTGAGACATATTTCCATATGATTATTTGCTATCATATATATATTCTTTGGTGAATTATCTTATTCAGTTTTTTTCCTATTGTTTAAAAAATTGGGTTATAATTTCCTTATCATTGAATTTTTTAGTTATTTATATATATTCTGGATATAAGTCTTCTATCAGATATGTGTTTTGCAAATATTAACTCCAAACCATGTGTTGTTTTTCCATTTTTAAAATGTCTTTCACAGAACAAAATTTTTCATTTTGATAGTCACATTTATTATTTTTTTCTTTTATATAATGTTTTTTGTGTTGTATCTAAGAATTCACTGCTAAACACAAGGTCATACAAGTTTTCTTCTATTTTTTTCTATGAATCTTATAGTTTTTTATTTTACATTTATGTCGATTGCTTTATTTGAGTTACTTTTTATGTGAGTCGTGATGTACGTGTTAGGAATCTCTTTTTTGCGTACAAGCATCCAGTTATTCTTCCACAATTTGTTGCAGAGTCTATCCATTATCCAATGAATAGTCTTGGTACCTTTATCTAAAGCAAATTGACTCTATTATTGACTATATGGAGCTATTTCTAGGCCCTTTATTTTTTTCTCTGATAACTTTCCTTGCATTTCATACATTCCTTAACTATTTGGAAATATTCATTTGTGAAGTGCCTGACCAAGTCCTTTGCCTTTTCGTTAATTAGATGATATTATGCTTTTAAAATGTGTTCTATTCAATTTTATGGATTTCTAGGAATCAATTTTAAATACATGTCTACTTTTTCAATAAACTGATGTTAATTCTGATTTTTTGTTAATTATGTTTATAAATTGAATATGTTATTTTTTTAAGTTTTGTATAGTTTATTTTACTTTATTTTATACTTTCTTGATATGAATGAAATGTTAAGTTCTTTTCACTGTTGTTACACTACGGCTTTCTCTCTGAATATAGTTTTTTCTTGTAACTCCACCATGTATTCACAGGTCTAATCTTTCTTCCTTGACCTCTTCATCCAGTATGTTCTATTTTAATTTTTGTCATGCCTCTCCCAGTTTCCTTGGAAAGTTGACAGATTCTCAAAATGTTTTTTGCACTACTAACCCATGCAGAATTTTTTTTTCTGCTCTGCAGTTTTAGTTTCCTCAAAATATATCTTTATCTGAGTCTCTTTCAATGTGTACAGTCTCTTTCAAATATATATTAGTTATTTCCCCTTATGTTTATATATTTAGTTTCCAGAGACCATGCATTTTAAAAATATGCTAACAACTAAAATCTGCTATACAATCTACCTTACTCTGTATTTTCATGGTGCATTGTGCAGCACTTAGTAATGAGTATAGCACATTTTATTATAATTTCAGGTTTATGTGTTTTTCTTCTTCCACTTACCTGTAAGATATTTTTGAGACAAACTATGTTTTGTCTTTTTATTCCATAATATGGTATCATTTTCTTTCATTTTCTATATAGCTATCTATATCTATGTTTATATCTATATTTGTATTTATCAATCATCTTTATATAGAGAGAAACATTTATTTACTAATGCATTTGTTTCATGATTTCTTTCCGTTCCCTCCACTACTCATTTATAGCAGGTTATTTTCAGAGGAACCTATGTTGCTGTTATTTTTCCTCTCTTTAAAAAAAATTAATAAAGATATAACTTTTCATCTGAAGTGTTCCCAAGAGTCAAGGTACATATATCACATACACTCCCCTGTTTAATCACTTGGGATTTAACAGAGTAGATTCACGTGTACTTCCCCTAACTATATGACCTTTTTATTTCCTAACCATTCAGGCCCTCAATATATGCTAAACAAATTGGGTACCAACCTGACATAGCACAACCTAAGCCTTCTGCACTATGTATATTTCCTGCAAGTCACTTGGCACTGTCAGTTCTTTGCAACCGATGTTTGTCTGATCTTGGTCATGGCAAAACATTTTAGATACTCAAAAGCCTATTTACTTTTGCCTTCTGATTGTTATCTCAAAACATCATTGTATCATTAAAATGGTAATTTAACAGACTATTAATAGCATATTTTCAAGAATATTCCCAATGCAGGTAAATGGTTTCCTTCTGCTTACTTAAGAAGTCTTACTTGAAGTCTGACTTAGGTACACATTCTTCTGTGTGAATAAGGACCACCGAGGAACAACACTGCTTTTTAATCTTCCAGATATATGTTCCAAGATGGCATAAATCCTTTGGAATGTGTGTTTACAATAGCTTTGAAAAATGAGAGGAAAAATTTAACACATTAAAGGAACTTTCTCTAATATTTCATGTCTTTAAAATCATGTATCAGTTATTCAGCATCACTGGTTGCATGCCTTCTCACAACTGGAATATTAATAAGCCATAGAATTTATTTGATTGTGTAAAGGTAGCCTCTCCCCACAGAGATTATCCATTCTGTCTTGCTTAGAGGCAGCCTGGACTCTCACTAGAGTGACAGCAAAGTCATCATGAAATAAAATGATTTACTAATGAACTGAGTCCACATAAAATTAGCTTCTATTTAACACTTGTCTTTATCCTAGCCCACTATCTCAACCTTTCTCTCCATCAACAACATCAAATACAATGCAACAATAATTCAATTAACTTATGAAATTAGATTTTAAGGTTTACAGAAGATGTAAGATGCCTTAGAAATCATGATAAGCTTCTCAAATCTCACACAGCACTATGGATGTGTGAGGAGCTGGTGGCATTTGACTAGTTACTATAAAAGAAGGAAAGACATGGAAATGTGTATGATTTATGTCTCCACTAGAGAATATGTTAAATACCAAGAGAGGCCAATGAAGGTCTGAAATAACTTTTGAAGAACTGACCCACTTTAAGGTTGATGCAAAAGACAAATATGAAATAGATACTTTCATGTGATTTATCCTTAAAAATTAATATTTGTATATAAATTCTTCAGGAAACATGTAAAATAACAATACAATTCTAAATATAAAATGAAAGTTTATAAATGAAATAAAATAAGTATTGAGATTTATTTTTCAAGACAAGGAGTTACAGTATCCATAAAAACAAAAGTTTCCTCGTTTTAATGGATTCACTTAAAGTGATGCTTACCAGTTGGATGTCTGATAGGCATTTCAAGCTAAATTTATGCAAAATTAACTTCTTTATTTCTCCTTGAAAAAAGTTATGTTTCTCCAAACTTATCCCTCTCTCTAAATGGTAACTCAATTACTCCAATTGCTCAGACCAAAATTTAAATAAATTTTAATTTAAATCTCTTATTTGAGTCTTTCTCACATCCCCATGATCAATCCATTAGTGATTTCTCTTAGCTGAATATTTGAAATGGATACAAACCAAGTTCTTATCAAATCTTACTTCCGTTATTCTATTTCAAGTTACCATTATTCATCACTCAGAAAATAGCAACAGCTTCCAAATTGATCTCCCTGATTCTGCTTTTGCCTATTTCAATTATAGTCTCTATCCATCAGCCAGTGATGCTTTTAAACCTGACGTAAGATTATGTGACTTTTATACTCAAAACCCTCCAGGAGTTTATAGTTCATTCAAAATAAAACTTGAAGTCCTCATTAGGGTCCATGTCCATAAGGCCCTGCAGGATATAGCTACCCTCACATACTGGATAACATCTCTAACCTCATCGCCTTTCATTGCCTTGTTTGTTCAGACACCAGCCCTGGCTTCTTTGGTACTCCTTGAAATTTCCAGCCATAACAGCTCGCTGTGCGTTGGCTTTTGCTATTTCTCTTCCTGGAACACTTTCTCCCCTGATCTGTTTCATTTGTTGCTTCACTTTATTTAGGTCTTTGTTCAAATGTCTCCTTGTATAAGATGACTTCATTAATTATTATTAAATAACACTTCTCCAAAACTCTATCCCGTGACCATACTTCAATCTTTTTACCACAGTTAGCATCATTGACAAGGTATATATTAACTTGTTTATTTTCTTCTTTGTAAACATAGGGCCTTTCTTTTTTTTAACCAGTATTTGTCTCACACCTATCATTTAGTAGATACTCAAGAAACACATCTTCCAAGTATTAACATGTTAATGGCAATGAGTGAGATAGGACTGTCAAGGAGGTCAAAGTGAATAGAAACCAGCAATCAAGAAATAAGTGTTGTCTATTTAAATTACTGTCTTTAATAAGTCTGGCTACTGTGGGGAATTTCTAAGGTTAAGAATAGACCTAAGAATCCATAAGGCTCTTTTGTGCATGTTTAACCCCTGTATTTACTGTGGATTTCATAATGAATATAGTAATTATATCCTTCCCTCAGAACTATGAGATAAACTTGATATCATCATAATGAAAGTAATAGTAATATAACAATTATAGATATAATTTATTGAATATTTGTCATAAATCAGGTATTGATCTTAGTATGTTATATGTATTATCTTGTTATATAATACCTTCTTTAAAAAGTATTCTAATCATATGTTTTAAAGATGAACTGAGGGCTTCCCTGGTGGCGCAATGGTTGAGAGTCTGCCTGCTGATGCAGGGGACACGGATTCGTGCCCCGGTCCGGGAGGATCCCACATGCCGCGGAGCGGCTGGGCCCGTGAGCCATGGCCGCTGAACCTGCGTGTCCAGAGCCTGTGCTCCACAACGGGAGAGGCCACAGCAGTGAGAGGCCTGCGTACCACAAAAAAAAAGATGAACTGATTTAGAGAGGTCTAGAAATGTGCTCAAAGTTGTATTCTATGTGATAGAAAACCCATAAGTAAACCCAAGTCCACTTGACTCTAAAATCTTAATAATGCCATATCCACCAAGATGATACAGATTTTCCAAAACAAATCTCCATATGTAACAGCCTATCATGATGATGAGTGAAGATCCACCCCCCTTATAGAGAGCGGAATAATATGACTACTAAAAATAATAGCTAATATTTTTAAGCACTTATTTGCCAGGTCTTATTCTAGGGATCTTTTCATTTACTAACAGTTTAAACAAGAAATTTGGTGTAGATTTGTTATTATACTCATTTTACACACAAGGAATATACTGTATGGTGTAGAAATGTTATTATACTCATTCTGCACATGAGGAATCCAGGGCATTAAGTTACTTACACTTCTCCAAGTTGCAGTGCTCAGAAATGGCAAAATAACTTCTTATAGTGTAATTGAGTGTTTTATGCTGAGACAAACAAAAGTCTGTACCATTGTAGGGCATTCACAGGGTGTGCATGGAAGAGATTCTGTATTAAATGTTTCATAGGCACATGCCTTTGTGGGCTGACCCTGCTTTTAGAGAAAATGGTGCAAGTGAGCTTGATTCTCTAGACAACAAGAATCACCTCTGCACTGGTACCTTAGTAACAGAGGGTGCTGGGAACCTTTTCTCTGTCCAATAGGCAGAGGATGACTCACAACTCCCTCAGGATAGACATGCTAAATATTATGATTGCCAGAAATCACCATGTTTCCCTGACTGACATATTACTTGTACAGTTTTTCTTTGACTGACTCACTCATACTTTATCAGTTCATTGTCTCACTTAGATCTATCATCTCTGTAGAATCTAGCCAGGTTCAAACTGCATCTTTCCATTTGCCTCTCTGATTTCCTACTTGTGAAAGTGTCATTATCCATTTTTTATTCAAAATACATCATGATGGTTTATTAAACCAGAGACCAAATTATTAGCATACTAAAAGCTGCTTCAATTTACAAGCCTTTATGAGAGGAGAGTAGTCATTCATGGAGTAAAATATTTCATAATTCTTGCAAATCACACACATACACACACATACACACACACACAGTGTGTGTGTGTGTGCTGCTAAATGTTTACCAATCAAATCTTCAGGAACAAAAGATGTAGCTTCTAGTCTTTTTCACTTTCCATGACATAGAAACTTCTGTTGTGGCAAATTCCAAGCTAGTGTGTTAGTTTTCTAGGGCTGTATAACAAAGTACCACAAACGAAAGAAAATTATCTCATGTTTCTGGAGGATAGAAGTCTAAAATTAAGGTGTCAGCAGGGTTGGTTCCTTCTGATGGCTGTGAGGGAAGGATCTGTGTCAGGCCTCTTTCCTTGGCTTGTAGATGGCCATCTTTTCTCCATGTCTCTTCACATTGTCTTCCTTCTGTGCAGGTCTCTGTGTCCACATTTCCCATTTTTATAAAGATATCATCAAGATTGGAATAGGGCCCACCTTAATGATCTCATTTTAACTTGATTACTTCTGTACCTATCACTGAATGCTGACCCTATCACTAAATTCAGTCACATTCTGAGGTACCTGGTGTTAGGACTTCAATCTATGAATTATAGGGGGAGACAGTTGAACCCATAAAACTGCTTATGTCATGTTGCTGAACACAGATATAAGAAGGAATTAACAGTAGAACCATATTATAGACTCATTCCACCATAGAGGTACAGTAGACAAAAATAATCTTTATAGCATAGATAATAGCAAAATTTAATAAAATAATTAGAAAGAATGGGTTGCACCTTGCCTTTGTTTTTAATATATTTTTATTCACTTGTTTTTATATAAAATTTTAATAAAACCTGTGTTTAATGCCCAACTCACAAAATTCTTAGAATTTAGAAGTAGGCTCTTGATAGCCAAGGTGAGCCAGTTCTAGTAAAACTATATAGAATTCCTCAATGTTGAATGCAAATATGAGTTTAGGCATTTATGTCTACTTAATTCCCACCTTCTCTCAGATCACTTCTTTAATAAATACCAAAAAGTTTTCATCTCTGTACATTTTGCTCAATTTTACTGTGAACCTAAAATTGCTCTAAAATACACTGTGTATTACAAAAATTTACAGTCTTCTTATATGTATAGATTTTTATGAACAGTTTGCCTATGTATTAATAATAACTTTTAGCTATGTTTCATTTGAATCAGTATCCTTGTATATAGGTGGTGTAACCCTGCCTGTTTACAATTCGTGATTATATCCATACTTGGTGAAATTTGTATCTTAGAACATGGACTAAAATAGACTAGATACATGATGAACAGTTTTTAAATTCTAATATTTAGTTTTATGAACCCATTTCTATAATATAAAGATTCCTAACTTTCATGTTTTGGATGTTAAAAATTATAATGAAAATTAAGGACATTATCAGTATAAAGATTCACATATTCATGCATACTCACACTCATGCATATGATTTCCAAAAGTTTATAGATAATCCAAAGTCAGTTTCAAGGAGAGAGCCAAGAACTCCTTTAAGAACATTTACTATGATACAAACAGAAAAAATAGCCTTTCTAATAATATTTTCCTTATAGGTTGTTACTTTTAGTGAATGTATAAATTCAATTTTTAGTGAAAAAAAAGAGTTGTTAAATATTACATTTATAGGAAATTATTAGAACATAGCTAAAACCCACATACTATTTAAATAGCCATCTGCTATATGCATTATAATTAGATTTATACTTTTATATCAGAGAGTACAATGATAATGTTATTTCTTTAAACTTCCATAGCTAGCACTAATACTTTGGGTATTGATTAGGAATGAAGAATATCTTCTTGTTAATAATTTTGTTATATATAAAATTTCAAAAATTTTACAAATGCAGATTCTATTTGTATGACTTTATGCAAAAATATTTTAAAAATTAAATGATTTTAGCATCTTTTTTCCATCAACATAAAATAAATAGGTAACCATTTTTAATTCACGAATTTTCTGTGTGCTGTGAATACTAACCTTTAGTTGTAACGTATAAATGACATAATCAATGGTCTACTTTCTTCTTTTTTTTTTTTTTTTTGCGGTACGCGGGCCTCTCACTGTTGTGGCCTCTCCTGTTGCGGAGCACAGGCTCCGGACGCGCAGGCTCAGTGGCCATGGCTCACGGACCCAGCCGCTCCGCGGCATGTGGGATCTTCCCGGACCGGGGCACGACCCCGCGTCCCCTGCATCGGCAGGAGGACTCTCAACCGCTGCGCCACCAGGGAAGCCCTCTTCTTTTTTAATAAATAAGCACTTGCTTCCCTTCCATCACATCATTATTGAATTTTTAGATTCTCTTCCCTCTAGTTTTCATAGCATATTTCCATGTGATGTCTTACTTCTTTTCTATAATGGCTAGCAGCCATCTAGGATTAACCCTACTACATCTACCATTTGGACTTTTGTAACACTCTCCTCACAGAAGTAATTGCCTCATGCATGTCTTGCCTCAACGCACTATAAAAACCTCTCTCAAATTAGTCTTACTAAATTGCACATATGACTACATAACTGCCCTTCTCGAAAAGTCTTCCGTGGACTCCCAACTGCCTACTCTTTAGTAAAAGCCCTGAATGAGCTGTTAAAACTTCAATTAAAATATGCCACAGAAGTATTTTTACAGACATTTATTTAACAATTTCCTGAAAGCATATATTACAACACATTACACCATGCTAATGGAAATACAAAAATGAACTCAAGATCTCATTTCAAAGAGAACATAGTCGGGCTTACCTGGTGGCACAGTGGTTGAGAGTCCGCCTGCTGATGCAGGGAACGCCGGTTCGTGCCCCGGTCCGGGAGGATCCCACATGCCGCGGAGCAGCTGGGCCCGTGAGCCATGGCCGCTGAGCCTGCACGTCTGGAGCCTGGGCTCCGCAACAGGAGAGGCCACAACAGTGAGAGGCCCGCATACCGCAAAAAAAAAAAAAAAAAAAGAACATAGTCTAATGAGACACACAGCAAAATAAAATGGACACAAATCAGTGTGATAAAGGGAATACGGTGTGCTAACAAAGTAAATATGAAAGGTAATTAATAATCTACCTGAAAGCCTAAAACAAATACTCATGTGGAAACTGATATCCTGTAGAATATATTCTCCACAATGTGGAAACAGACTATGTAGGACATATTCTCCCCAGTGTGTTGAGGCTAACCAGAACGTCTTCCTGGGCTGAGGTAGTGTCACTGATTACATCAGCTATAGTCACGGATGAATTCTGTACTGCATTTTCTAATTAGATGAGTTCTATCACAGGGATAACTTTTCAGAGGGAGAATTCAATAACCCGTGAAACTTCTTCCTGTAAACTCCTCCCCAAGATACCAGAGGGTGTTTAGAAGGGATGAATATATATTGATTTTATTTTGTATGTGGGATGTGCCTGAATCTTTGGAGGTCCGAGGTGGATGGTGTTCGGCTGAATAGTTTTTTTTCTCTATTTTTTTTGTGGGAGTAAGTGCGAGTCCTGATGGAGGGTCAGGGAGAGGATGGTCTGTGATGCACTAAGTGTCAGGGGAAACACAGAGAATCATGGAAACAGCCCTTAGGATCAGCTGTTGACCCACACTCTTCCCAGAAGCCAGATCTCACAGGATTTCTACAGGGCCAGGCAGGGGAGTCCTGGGGTGAGTGATACCTGGGTGCCCTGGGTGCCTGAGGCACCTCATCCCAGGCTTGTCTGTGAGAAGTCTGGCTCGTATCACCTATCAGACAAACCCCAACTTCCATGGATGCCTCACTTCCCCTCCCCCCATCTCAGAATCACAGTGCACCAGCGCTGTCAACAGGGGCTAAGCCAGGTGTGTGTGGGGAGTAGAGACGGTGGTTGGGAGCCTCTGGATCAAATTCTGTGCAGGAATGAGACTTTCAGGCCAGAACAAGGAACACTTTGTTATCTCCTCTTTTTGATAACAGCCATTCTGACAGGTGTGAAGTGATATCGCATTGAGGTTTGAATTTGCATTTCCCTGATGATTACTGAAGTTGAGCATCTTTTTGTGTGCCTGTTGGCCATCTGTATGACTTCTTTGGAAAAATACCTATTTGGGTCGTCTGCTCATTCTTAATCAGGTTTTGGGTTTTTTTTAAGTTAAGTTGTATGAGTTCTTCGTATATTTTAGATATTAACCTCTTGTCAGATTGTAATTTGCAAATATCTTCTCCTATTCAGTAGTCTGCTTTTCCATTTTGTTGATAGTTTACTTTGCTGAGCAAACATTTTTAGTTGATACAGACCCATTTGTTTATTTTTGCTTTTGTTTCCCTTGCCCGAGGGACATATCCAAAAAATGTTTCTGAGACCCATGTCAAAGAGTGCAATGCCTATGTTTTCTTCTAGGAGTTTTATGGTTTCATGTCTTACATTTAAGTCTTTAATCCAGTTTGAGGGTTTCGTATGTGTGTGTATGGTGTAAAAAAGTAGCCCAGTTTGATTCTTTTGCATGTAGTGGCCAGTTTTCCCAAAACTATCTATTGAAGAGGCTGTCTTTTCCCTATTGTATATTCTTGCCTTCTTTGGCAATAGATGAATTGACCATAAAAGTGTGGGTTTATTTCTGAGTTCTCTATTCTGTTCCATTGATCTTTGTGTCAGTTTTTGTGCCAGTACTATGCTTTTTTTTTTTTAACTGTAGCTTTGTAGTATGGTTTGAAATCAGGGAGTGTGATACTTCCAGTTTTGTTCTTCTTTCTCAAGATTGTTGTGGCTACTCAGGGTCTTTTATGTTTCCATACAAGTTTTAGAATTATCTGATCTGGTCCTGTGAAAAATGCCCTTGGTGTTTTGATACAGATTGCATGGAATTTATAGATTGGTTTGGGGAGTATTATCCTATTAAAAATATTAATTCTTTCAATCTGTAGGCACAGTATATCTTTCCATTTGTTTGTGTCATTGCAGTGTCTTTCATAAGTGTCTTATTTTCCAGTACAAGTCTTTTACCTGCTTAGTTAGATTTATTTCTAGGTATTTTATTCATTTTCATGCAATTGTAAATGGGATTGTTTTAGTAATTTTTCTTCTGATAGAAATGCAACAGATTTTTATATATTGAATTTGTATTCTGCAACTTTACTGAATTCATTAATTTCTAATAGTTTTTTGGTGGCATTTTTAGGATTTTCTGTATATAGTATCATGTCATCTGCAAACAGTGACAGTTTTACTTCTTCCTTTCCAATTTGGGTACCTTTTATTTATTTATTTTTTCCTGACTGATTGCTGTAGCTTGGACATTCACTACTATGTTGTCTAAAAGTGGTAGGAGTGGGCGTCCTGATCTTAGAGAAAACGCTTTCAGCTGGTGGTTGGGTAAGTGCCTGCACTAATAGGCTACAGGGAGATCTCCAATATGGCATTTGCCAGCACCAATGTCCTCATGGTAGAATGAGTTCCTAAAAATGGCTGCTGCCATCATTTATTTTCCCAGGGGGAATCCCAGTTGCCTCCTGCCTCTCCAGAGGCTCTCCAAGATCAACAGGTGGGTCTGACCCAGGCTTCTTTCAAATTACTACCTCTGCACTGGGACTTAGAGCATGTGAGATTTAGCTCAAGCCCTTAAGAGTAGAGTTTCTGTTTCCTACAGCCCCTCTGCTCTTCTTACACCAGTCCTGCTGGTCTTTAAAGCCAGATGTTCTTGGGCTTGTCTTCATCGTGCAGGACCCCCAGGCTGGGGAGCCAGATGTGGGGCTCAGACTCCTTACTCCTTGGGGAGAACCTCTTCCACTTTTATTATCCTCCTGCTGAAGGGTCGCCTACCTGGGCATGTGGATCACCTCCCCACGTGTGTGGATTTTAACTGTACCACATCTCCACCTTTCCTACCCATCTCATTGTGGTTCTTTCTTTGTGTCTTTAGCTCTCTTTACTGTAAGGCTCATCAGAACCTTTAAAAATCTAATGTGCACTATGATCCTTGTGGGGTTTGTGTTGGAAATAAGGATAACTATTGACCTAGAAATACTTTGTTCTGCTCTTCTACATTAACAGCTCCCTCAACTGAGTTCCATGGGAAATTCTTTGGAAATGGTATTCTCTGACTTGGCTGTTCTTTCTTGTTCAAATATAAAATTTTGTGCATAATTTTTTCATCCCTTTTTTAAAGATCTTTTATTTGAAAAAAAATGTTTTTCACTGGTTCTACTTGTATAAGTCTTTAAGATATGCACAATTTGTTAATTCACCTATAAGTGCTCTTTCATATCGATGCATGTGTATTAATAATGATCTAGGGCATGAATAAACATGATAAAGTTACGTTATTTAACATAACCAGAACAAGCTAGGTGGAGGATGTGATATATATAATATATTAAGAGTATTGAATCTGACCAGTGTATCATACTGAAGCTTGTTTTTAAAACACTTTTAGTTATTCATAATATTATACTTTTATGCATATAAGTAGTACATAAATTAAATTGGCATTTAATGTCTTATATCCTTGAAGGAAGGATATAATGCTTAGTTTGAACAGTTCTTTAAAATGCAGTAAGATACACTTTTTGTATATCGAAAAGATCTACAATAACTACATAATTATTTTTTACCAATGAAAGACACATTAATGGTTAATCTTGCCACTTTTAGAATTTACTTAATTAATTTTACTGACTCTATTCTCATCCATATAGTGTATGATTTGACCTAAACATTTTCTAAGGTCTCTTCTACTTCTAAATTCCTATGAATTTCTTCTAAACTAAATTTTAAAAATAATTTGCCTGCCACCAAGTACCAAATTAAAGTGTATGATAATGTAAAAATTTGTTTCAAAGTAGATAGGCTCTGTTCTTTAAACTGTGTGTGATTTAAGAAGTTTGGCACTAACTTTATTTGGATAATGC
Organism: Phocoena phocoena; assembly: GCF_963924675.1. Taxonomy (NCBI): domain Eukaryota; kingdom Metazoa; phylum Chordata; class Mammalia; order Artiodactyla; family Phocoenidae; genus Phocoena; species Phocoena phocoena. Next base: position 23,079,244 of record NC_089221.1, read on the forward strand.
ATATAGTGAAATCATCTCTGATTCTATGACTATTTTTGGTTCTTTATCTTATAGAAAAAGAAAAGAAAAATGACTTTTCCTCACTAAATATCACATTTTATATCTAACCACATAGGGCATTTGGTCCTGTTTCTGTGGAAGCATCTGGCATCTGCTTTGCTTGGATGATCTTGGGAATTGAAATTTTCAGCAGCCAAATGAGTTACCAAGAACTTCTAGGGCATTTGTGGATAGGATTTTAATGAAGATCAGTTTTCATTTTTATACACGGAATTTCATTTAAAAAATACTGAAATTCTTTAAAGCACCAATGTCTTAGATTTTGTGGCAAACGTTACATGATGCCAAATCAGTCATTTAAAATAATAAAAATTATCACCATTAGTTTTAATTTTTATTGCAGCCAGTAAGATTAGTTAAATGCATTTCATTATTTAGATGTATTCTGAGTGATTGGTTTTCAATAAATACTAAGCATTCAATTTTTACTTTGGCTCTTTCTTTTCTGCTTCATATTATGGTATACCATCAGTGGAGAAATGTTTTTGAAATGGGTTTTCCTTAGTAATAATTTCGAGGTTTTTCTGTTCCCATCTTTTCATTTTTCCAAAATATTAATGTTTAGAAGATCCTAAAAAATCTTTTAGTAGATCAGTGAATAGCATATACTGACCTATACAGCATTATCTGTTAGATAACTAAATATATGTATTCTGTGGATAGTCATTCAGAAGTTATAAGTAATTGACTATTGTAATCATATTTTTGCTATTATTCTTGATGCTCAAGTTCATATTTTATTGCTATAGAATAATTTAGTAAAAATATTTTTAAATATTGAACTCACATACCTGATTTACAATAAATTTATCATAGTCACTGACTGATATAATGATTTTGACAATCTTACATGTAGTGAATTAAACTTATCTTCTCTTACTTTTCACTTGCTAATAATGTATTCCTTGAAATCTTTTTATTACATAGTTACATAAAATAAACATTTTATATCATTTTTCCTGTGAACACTTTATTAATAGATGCAGACTGGGACTTCCCTAGTGGCCCAGGTGGGATAGGGAGTGTGGGAGGGAGACACAAGAGGGAGGAGATATGGGCATATATGCATACATATAGCTGATTCACTTTGTTATACAGCAGAAACTAACACAACATTGTAAAGCAATTGTACTCCAATAAAAATATTAAAAAAAAAGATGTTTATAGACAAAAAATAAAGAATCCGCCTGCCATTGCAGGAGACACAGGTTTAAGCCCTGGTCTGGGAATATCCTACATGCCACGGAGCAACTAAGCCCGTGTGCCACAACAACTGAGCCTGTGCTCTAGAGCCCGCGAGCCACAACTACTGAAGCCCGCATGCCTAGAGCCTATGCTCTGCAAAAAGAGAAGCTACCGCAGTGAGAAGCCCGTGCAACAAGAGAAAGCCCGCATGCAGCAACGAAGACTCAATGTAGCCAAAAATAAATAAATAAACTTATATATAAAAAAGATACAGACTATTGAAGTGATACTAGCATGTTCATTTATTTGTTCTATACCTTTGGATTATGGATATTTACTTGAATTATAATTCTAGATTTATTAAACTTTTGCCTATTTACAAGAATGTAAATTACTGAATTAATCTAAACTAAATTAAATCAATAGCTCTTCTAATACTATCTGTGAATTACACATAACAACCAAATTGTATATGCTGGTTATCTTCTATGTCTTTACCTACACCTATACCTATACCTAAGTCTATCCAAATTATTGATATTTATGTAGAGCAGTAAAGTTACAAAAATGTGGTTAGAAATATTAATTTCAATTAAGAAACTAATTTATAATATTTAATATCATCAATACCACGATAACACTAAATGATATCACACTAGTGAAGTAACTAAATGAATACTAATGATAAATAATACTAATGATAACTTTAGTAAAGCATTGGAATAACTATTATTTTCTCCCTCCCAAATATATTGGAAAAATATTACTTGATTTTTATGATTTATTTTTAGGACTTTTTGAATGCATAATTTCTATATTTAATGACATAGTCACTGATTTTCTAAATGATGTTATTTTATTTCTATTCTTGAAATTTAAGTCCTCAGAACTTTCCCAAAATCAATCATGTTCTACTTGGTATGAGTATTGACATAGCTGTAGAAAAGCAAACAATATAATTCCACCTAGTGTTTATATTAATGCATGAAACATGAGTACACATATATATTACATATATAATAGAAATCATATATATGTGTACATATACACTTAAACATAATGTGCATATATATACTTAAACATATATGTGTATATATACATGTGTGTATATATATACATGTATAAATGTATACATGTATACATATGTGTATATACATATGATTTCTATTTGAGTTACTTGGCCACAGATCTTGTGAGTGTTTAAAAACTGATAGTTAAAAAAAACATTAAATTAATTGTATTTTACTTATGTTTTCCTTTGTATTAGATACTTTTGGATTTATGGGTCTTTATTGTTTTTTACTGTATAAACCAAATTAAAATTAACTTGTATGTCAAAAGACTGTAAGTTACTATTATGTTATATATTTTCCATTGCATTTCAAATATTTATACTTCCACTAATATATATATAGATAAACATATACTCTCTCTATATATATATTTTAGTGGTAGACACTGGTATGTCTTGGGTTTCAATATTTTATTACAGTAATTATCTGATTTAAATATATAGTTATAATTTTAAATGTATTTCTATTTCTAAATGTTTTAATTTAAAAATGTATTAATTATAACTGTAGTTTAATATGTGATAGTGTAACATGATAGTGTTACTACCTCTTATTCAATATTTCCTCCCTCCTTCTCTCTCCTGTTTTTTCTTCTTTCTTCTACCTCCTTCCTTTCTTCCCCTACTTTCTCCTCTTACCTTATCTGTAGTTTCTTTGCTATTCTTCCAAATTAACATTAGAATAATGTTGCCAAATGAGAAAGATTGATAACCCATTAGAATATTGATACGGCAATTGTGCCACATTTATAAATTCATTTTGGGAAAATTCATGTCTTTACAGTATTGAGTCTTCTTGTCCAAAATAGTGACATGTCTCGAACACTTTTCAGTTATTTTCTTAAGTATGTTTATTTCCATAGAAGTATTAAGGCTTCAATAGGTAAGATATTTTATTATAGCTTATATACTGGCTTTGTACTAAGAAGCAAAAGAAAAGAAAACATAGGTCAAGCAGTTTGATTGTGGCATTGGAGAAGTAAAATGATAATTACACATTGTACTACATAATGCCTTGTTTTTCATAGTCAGAAAAATAAGTAGGAGAGTGAAGGTAGTAAAATTGTAGATGTCCATTTGGTTTATGGCTTTATCACACACCAGCACACATTGTAGAACCAATTTTTTAGGAACACTGGCCAAATCTTTAGCCTTTCATGTTGTTGTTGTTATTATTATTATTAGCAAAGCATTATTTATTACTTGTCATTAGTGTACACTTTACATTATATAATTTTTTCAGTATCTCTTCTAGGTTTTATATTTTTGCATTCTTAACCAAGATTAAAAAGTGGGAGGTAGAACTCAACCATAAGAAAAAGAACAAAATGTTGTCATTTGCAGTAATATGGATGGACTTGGAGGACATGATGCTAAGTGAAATAAGACAAAAAAAGACAGATACTGTATTTGTCTTTATATCTGTATTTATATCCTTATTTGCCAAGTTTTCTCTCATTGTTCCATTTCTCTATTTCTTTCCTTTTTATTTTACATTTTAACATTTCATTTTATTTTGGATTATAGTTAACAATGTTGTGATAGTTTCAGGTGTACAACAAAGTGATTCAGTTATGCATATACACATGTCCATTATTTTTCAAATTCTTTTCCCATTTAGGTTGTTATATAAAATTGATCAGAGTTCTATTTCTTTCTGCAGCCTTGTTTTATTGCTTCCATTTAGACTTGGCAGTGTCTTTCAACGACTCACCCAAATATATAATTCCCATTTTACTCTGAGCATTTTATTTGTGATAGTTTCAGGTGTACAACAAAGTGATTCAGTTATGCATATACACATGTCCATTATTTTTCAAATTCTTTTCCCATTTAGGTTGTTATATAAAATTGATCAGAGTTCTATTTCTTTCTGCAGCCTTGTTTTATTGCTTCTATTTAGACTTGGCAGTGTCTTTCAACAACTCACCCAAATATATAATTCCCATTTTACTCTGAGCATTTTATTTTGCCTTTTCCCCATCTTTTACCATTGCACAGTCAGATTTGTAAAATTTTTATTATTTTATTTCATTATTCTATTGTAAATTTTATTATAAATGGTTTTGTACATGTCTTCACGTTTAATAGTGGTTAATCTCAAAAGTAAGATTTTGTTTTCTTAGTGCTTTGGTTTGATTGGTTTTTCATTGTAATTAGAGACATCAACATATGCAAAGTATGGAAACACACACACAGATACACTCTCCATGGTTCTTCTTACTACATGCTTAGTTTTTTGTTAGAATAGTTCTCTCATATTTGAAGTTGGAGCACGGACTAATACTCATAGTTAACTCCTACACAGTGATTTAGCTTATTCAAGAACTGGAATGAGGGTGGCTTTTCTGTGCTAAGTCCCATTATCACCTTCATACACACTCATGAGTCTCTTTTGAGTAAACAAATTATGAATTATTACTCTATTTTTCATTAAGGCAACACAGTCTAGGTGTCAAGATTACTAAGAGGAATTTTAGTCCTCACTTTCCCCTCTGCTGAGATTATGAGTATAGTGTAAAAACTTCCTAGCTGTATTCAACTGATCTGCTTGCACTCTTGCTGCATGGTTACCTTAATATATGATATTTGCTCCTGGATAAACTGAAGCAGTTCATCCTTTATCAGTGATAGTGAATGGCTACCTTACTTCTCAACAGCACTGATCCCAAAGCTCTCCCTAATGTTTACTTCAAAGTGTGTATATACATATACATGTATTACATGTATATATTAAATGTATATGTGTATACAATGTATAGACTTAGAAGAATATGTATACAATATATAGTGAATATATATAAAATATATAACATATATAAACCTTACTAGTATATATACAAAGTATATATATTTTTGTGTCTATAAAGTATAGTTATATATTTTGTATGTGTATTATATATTGTATGTATATATGGAATATATATGAAATTCCAAAAGAAGTAAAGTTTTATATATGTATAGTTTTTATAACATTTAAAAGAAAGATAAATGAAGCAATCTCATAGACTACTACATAAACTCATTCTTTAGTTTTTTTTTTCCCCCCCTGGACAGTCACTTTCATTAAAATATTGTTTCCATTCTTCTCTTATTCATTTAGTATCACAATGTGGTTTCACATGTATTCCAAATTTATTGGAAGACATTGCATGAGATGCAACATTTCAGAAGGTGATTAAACCAGCAAATACAACCTCAAACTTTAGACTGAAAAATCATAGTCATATGGGACAAGGAAAAAAGAATCTTTGTTTCTTTAATTTTTCATAATGTCTTAAGAAGTTATTTAGGATGAATTTCCACTCTTTCATCTGATATGCTAATCTGAGGTGTTCATTACAAGATATTGTTTACGTACTTTGAAAACTACTTGGTAAGCATTATATGACAGTTGTCTTCTTAATACCCTTACAGAAATTAGTTGTTCTATTTTGGGAAACTATCCCAGTGATCCCAATACAACTCCATAAATAAATATGTAAATCTATTTCAAAATTATTCACACGCTGTATATTATAGATGTCTGTAATTCAAAGTACTTGCTTGGTAAAATATATAACTATACACAATTATAATATGCAAATGTTTTAACTTGATATAATAAAAGCAATTAAAACTAATGATGCAATAAAAATAAAAGACAGGTAGATAGACATACATGCAAAACTTATTCACAGTAATAACCATTCTGCAATTAAATTTTCCTCAATAAAGTTAACACTTTCCGTTGAAGAACTCCATGCAATTCACTAATTTAAATATTTATGTTATAAAATAAACGTCTGCTTGTAATAAAGTTCATTTTTACATTTTAACGCTAGTTGACTGAGAAAATTCATTCCTGCAATGAGTGAAATCAAAATAGGGACAAAAATTAGGAATGCCAGAATTACCATTTTGAATAATTGTTGAGAAAGTTATTATGTGTAAAATAATCAGTTGTATAAAGTATTACAATAAAGGCATGAATGCTCTGTGTAAATATAATTTAAAATTTTTAAATAATATAATTTAACTTGTAAAACATTGTTTGAAATTTTTCATTAATTGACCATTCTTGATTATATGGAGAAAGAAATAACCTCTAAATCAGTGCTTTTATGGTTTTCTGTTGCAATTATTAAGTATACATAGCTCTAACACTCTGTAGAACAAATATTGTGTATAATAATAAATTCATATGTTGTTGGGAAGTGACTATATCTGTTTATACACATAAACAAATAACAGTGAAACTTTTGCCTCCTGGTTAAGGTACTTCGATGTGAAATCCAACATTCTGCAAATTTATGAATACCATTTAAAAGTCAACATTAATATTGCTGTGTTTTCCCTTTTGTGAATTAAATTTTCCCGTAGTAGCAAAAATAATGCTGTTTAAATGAAATTATTCAAAACTCAATGTTGTGGTCCATTTTTCATTTTTTCTTATAATACAGTTTAGTGACATGAGTGTTTTAAAACAACATTTGGGGCATTTAGGTGTAATTAATGTATAATAATTGTTAGGATATTAAGTCAATACAAACTGTCAGTCTTTTTTTTTTTTTTTTTTTTTTTTTTATGAGGTACATGGGCCTCTCACTGTTGTGGCCTCTTCCGTTGCGGAGCACAGGCTCCAGACGCGCAGGCTCAGTGGCCATGGCTCACGGGCCCAGCTGCTCCGCGGCATGTGGGATCTTCCCGGACCGGAACACGAACCCGTGTCCCCTGCATCGGCAGGCGGACTCTTAACCACTGCGCCACCAGGGAAGCCCAACTGTCAGTCTTTTTAAGTGAATACACAATCTTATTATCAGTTATATTCAATAAACAAAATTCATAAGTGAAAAATGTGTTTATTTGAGAGAAAGAATGATTTAGAATTGTATGTAATCATGACTTATGATAGCTTAATTCAGTTGCAAATATTATGTTAAATTGTCAATAATGAATTTCTACCAAAGTATTTTAGGAATACAGGTGGTATAAAAGCACAGATATTCTCTGAAGCATTGTTTTAACTTTCAGGTAAAAAAATACCAGCAGATTTTTAGTGTTATGTTAGAAAATAACTTTCCTATATCAATACTAGAAAGAAACAGTCCCCAAATTGTATATATACAAGGTATTAAATCATTCAGAAACTGAAGAGAGGATTTTGATGCATTTAGAGTAAATTGCAGGGTCCAATTAATCTTTGCAAATATAATTATTTCATTGGTCTTTAAAACCATTAAAGAATAAATAGAAGCCTTTGTGTTTATTCAAATATGCTATTGTTAAAATAAGAAGTATATTGTAATATAATTTATATTTTATTTAGTAATGTCAATTGTCATATCAGTTAAATAGAAATTTATCCAAACTTTCACCAGAATTGGCCAATACAATTCAGAAAAAAAAGAGGAGAATTTTGTATAAACACCCTAGAGTATTATACACACATTTTACCTTTACCTTACATCTATTTCCATAGGAAGATGAAATATTTCACATAAAATGTGTCCTAATGTATTCCTTATGGATGCTTTAATTAATTTGCATAATATATTTTTTCAACTTTGCAAAGTTTATATTCTAATGGGAGGAGGAAATATATAGTACATCATAAAATTATCATATACATACATTTTTGTACCCTGTTTATTGGTTAAGCTTTCTAATGTCTATATAACTTTCTTTAAGATGCTAACATTTTGTCAGATACCAATGTAGATAGTTTATTATTTTAGAATTTTTTCTCATTAACAATGTACTATATACATTTATTGAAGAGAATATCGAAAGCAGAGGAGTATGAATAAAATACAAATAATAATAACCCCACAAAATAACCACTGTAAATTTTCTTCTGTGTTTCCTTTCATGTTTTATTTTCACTGTGCTTATTCCATTCATTTTTATTAAAAATGGAATCTTAGTGTAACTTGCTCCTTTAAAAAATAAAGGGATATATTCCATTATTATCAAATATTTTATATTAACTTCTTAATGATTTCATTATTAAGTGCTAGCCCTTTATTTCAAGATCTATTTGGTTTCTTTATTTCAAGGTTTGTTTTTTCAAGAACTTAGTCCTTATACTATGTAATTTGACACAAAATATTTTAGTAAAAGTAAAAATCTTTTTGAGTCTTTCAAAGCTATACACTTTTTTATATAATTTCTTGCTAGATTACATACACAAAAATTCCTTTTTTATATTTGTTAAATAGGAAAAGATATACAGTAAGAAACATATTTTATAAACTCTGATCTACTCCATTATTTCTTCGGCAAATGGAATGCACAATACCTTAACGTAGAAAGGAAAGGAAAGGAAATCTTTTAATATCCACTATAAAGGTGTAATTAATTCAATGTCCTTCCTTGATCCGGTAGAATTTCCATAAAATACCATTTATATGTCATCTTGCATTTGCTATTTCCAAGAAAAACTTGTAATTTAGTCATAGAATCACAACCTCATTTATCTTAGGCCTATTCAAAATTCAGGGAAACTGCTTAGATATTGCTATATTTCCTATGTTTGATAAGTTTTGGAAGTTTGAATGGAACCTTAGATCATTTCATATTAAGTTTCAAGTTCTAGATAAATTACATAAGGCAATTTGAGTAATCCACATTATAATAAGAATCTGACTTTTTTTTCCCAGTAAAATGGTACGAATACTTCAGAGTTAAAATGCTAAAATGGTTTTTGTTTGCATTTATTCTGAATTAGGTGGCTTTTTTCTTCTGTCACTGTAAAGGTAACTATAGAAAGCATTTACAACATCTTCATCTGCCAAACATAATTTATATGTACTAGATCAACACTTTCAAATTGTAATTTGCGTATAAATCACCTAGAGATCTTGTTCAAATGCAGACTTTATAGGCCTAGGGTAGGGTTCAATATTCCACATTTCTAATAAGCTCCCAGGTAGTGTTGATGCTGGCTGGACACAGAAAACTTTGACTAACAATATACTCAGGAAATAATTCTTCAACTGCTAGTCCTGATAAGTTTATATATTTCATAAGAGATGCATCTGTAGCCATTCTATTTATGTCCTTAAAGGAACTTTAAAATTTGAATCCAAATGCAATTTAAGTATTTGCATCCATTAATATTGTCATTTTGCTGTCTGTAGATAGTATGGTATCTTCCAGTTGGCTGTTACCCATTTCAACAGGTTGACAAATGCTATCTTCACTACAGAATCTGCTATTTCATTCATTCTACTACTATGTCCTTCAGCTAAATGTAAATAAAAATTGAGAGGAAGAAGATTTTAGTATTCGAGTGTCATTGTTTCCACATTTCACTTTTATGTACGAATAAATTTGTGAGTCCGTAATTGAATATTTTGTTTTCTTCCTCTGCTACATTAAGTACGTTTTCTAGATTTATTGCAATTAACATTTTCAGTTTCTTTTCATTGTATCTCTTCATTTATACATTTCAGATTTATTCAGTGAAGAATTTGTCAACATTATATTTACCCCAAATAAGTATTACTTCAGAAAGAGTATTTCATTTTAAGATATTTTATAGAATACACTATCTGGGAGAGTTGCTTATACATTTCTTTATTTATCTCAATTTACTGAGTTAGTTTAGCTCTCCTATGTCTATATGCTTCATATCTCTACCACCTCTGATTCCTTTAAAAAGTGCCACTTCACTTTTTTAAATGAGCTAATAACACCTGCTTCCATAAATTTTGCCTCGCTTCCAATCAGAGGCACATATATTTGAGGGCAAAGTCTATGATAGTACAACTAATGCAATATGTTTTTACGTGTTTCATTTTTTTGCACACATGTATTTCATACCTACCTAAAATAGACAGTATATATGTTTATCTTATATTAACATTTCCTTATCCTTAACTTAGAGCAGATATAATCAGAAAATATTTGAAAGAATATTATTTCATAGTAATAGGAAACATATTATGGGGACAAAATCTTATTTTATGAGAGGCACATGAACAGACCTAAGTTAGATTGATAAATAAAGAAAATTTATTCCCAGGGTGATCACATTTTCTCCATCTGTTGCACTATATTGTAAACCTGCTTAATTTGGTTTTCAAATGTTAGCTAACAGCTTGTCCAAAGGTTTTCATATTTTCTTTTCATGATCCAAAATTTGTATGTTGCCTCTTAAAATCCATTCTCTGTTTGAAATAATAAAAATAATGCCATTCAGTGCTCATCTATATTATGAATTATGTACTTTATGTTGTAAATAGGTATTACATTTTATGGTTTTCCTAGATTAATATTATAAAAAGTAAACGTTGTATTTTCATGCAAACTCTAAATAAAGCCAGACCACAAAAACATACACAATTGCCATATCATGCATAATATTTTTTTAAAAATTTGCCACCATCAAAGTTAGTATAAATAATATTTCAAACTTTATAAAGAGTTTGCAAAGGCATTATTGTGTGAATTTGAGAACCGTTTCTAGGATTTTTTTCTTTAACGGTCAGACGTGAAAGAAAATAATTCAATGTTTTTGACTTTTTTAACCTCTGATCTTAAACACGAAGATTAAAAGTACTTTTGAGATTATACGTTTTCCATATTTATCATGCTTTATAGACATTTGTTAGTAATATCTTCCTTAGATTTTCTCACACATATAAAACAAATAATAATTTTTAAAATGTACTAGTGATTTGCAAATTGAGCAGATGTTATCCTCCTAGGACCTTTCAAGGCTACATCAGTAGAACACACAGCAATTCAATGCACCCAATATTAATAATTGTTATAAGGAAGTTGTATAATATACTCATAATGTTTATAGCATTTATCACATTTCCTTGAAAATAGTAAGTTTGAATAAGCATTTGTAAATACAAGAGTGAACAATATAAATTTAACTTCTTGAAGTTCTAAAAGTGTGTGTGGTCTTGGAACCCAAAGTTGATGGAGACTTGATTTTGCATAATTCACTGTTAGAATTCCTAGCCTAGGAAATGAAACTTGGATCCATACCATGTAAGGTAGTAGGCTGCTGCCCCAGCACTGAAGACATATTCATCTGGATTTTAGAGGGTTAGGTGGAATATAGAAACTTTTTCCCTTTAGGACACGCTTAGATAAGATTAAGCACAGTTTCTCTTTTTGGTTCTCATACAATATGGGTATCTCTTTTTCATCCGACAGTTTCCAATGTCCTATATTATTCTTGACTCACAAGCCGAGTTGGGGTCATCCCTCTCTTTTAGCCTGCCACTATTACTAACTGAAGCATTTTCTATTTTTCAAAGCTATTACTTTAGGTAGATGCCACAATTTAAACAAAATTGTTTTTCCACAATGCTTTCCATGTAATGACTTCTACCATTTACTTATCAATTCAAGAATAGATTTTCCCTATCCTGCCCTAGGCTACAATTTTAACCTGCACTGGTTGGCATTTTAATCAAATGTTTCTCTGTGCTTAATATTTGCATTCCCCAGTTCTGGCATTTCAGAGAAGAAATTTAGCCTCAGTCAATATGCTTTAATCGTAGATATCCATAGGTTTTAAACTGACATAGGATTTTAACTCAACTGTCATAAGATTCCTTTTTACTCAGTTGCTATGGTAGATAAAAGAAACAGCATTGGAAGACATGCTAAGAAACTGGGACTTGTGCAGAGCTGCTGTAAAAGTATTTAGGGCACGTAGAATATCGGTGTATCTGGATTTCAAGGAAGACATGATAGAGCTAGTGGCATACCTGGGGAAAGGAAAAAATAAAAATGTAGGAAGATTGGGCACTTAATAGGGAAAAGTGGTCATTTCTCACAGTCAAGGTAAAAGTTTAGAGTATTAAAAAATGAGATTTTAACTCTCCAAAGACACTGATTGATTTGCACTTGGACTTAGGTGAAGTTAATTATATCTACTCCAAATTTTACTTTCCTATTTAGGTATATTATGGTCTCAACCTGAGTTTATAGGTGGGAGAAAGATGCCACAGATAATTTCCACAAGTGATATAAGTTAAGATTCTGCAAAATTCTCATGTTTTCAAACAAACTTCCCTTATCCCAACAGATTGGGTTATGTTTGTTTATTATTTGCTTGTATAGCACACTGTTTATATTATTATTATTTTCTATTGCCTGGCATATTATATAGTCCATAGAGATCTTAATAAATATTTATTGAATAAATGCATGAATGAAGATACTTGTATCATTAACATAAAAAATGGGTAAGAGTGTGGTACGTTGCAAAAAAAATCTCATTATTCGTCAAGTAGGAGGCTTTAGCTAATCTTAGTAAAATAATTTTAATGAAGTAAGGAAGACACAACCTAAATTTCAATGGGTTGAAAGTGAAGAAGAGGTGATAAGCTGGAGAAACGAGCACAGACTATTCTTTCCAGAATTTTAAAATGGAAGGGAAAAGAAAGGTAATAATAAGAGCAAGATACTAGGTGGATCAAAGAAAAAAAGTCAGAGAAAGAGAAATACTATTGCAATAAGCATAATAGGAGATAAATTAATTTCTTATAGAATGAAGAGGGGATATGATACCAAATGCAGGTAGTGATTTAAATAGCTTTTGTCTTAAGTGAGATTCCCTAGAAGTAGAACATATGATACATATTTATGTGCAAGTGATTTATTAGGGAAACATATAAGGGAGGAAAAGAAGCAAGAGGGGAGAAGTCAAAGTTGTGATTTCAAGTGCAGTCCCAGCGCTATCCTAATTCTGCAGGAACTTCTAGAATTAAAAGGACAATAAGAATTTCTTCTTACTCCAGGAAGGAGAGCTGGGCTTTTCATTCTCTTGTATCAATAAGTCATTGGCTAAGCATACCCTAAGGCTATATAAACTTGTGGGGAAAGCATTTCTTGTAGTCCAAGGGCTTTCAGAAGCCCTTGTTAGGAGCAAAGGGTGTGGAGGCTGGGACAAGAACACATAAAGGTAAAGGGCTTCTGAAGGACCTTCTGTGTGGAAGACTGATGGTGACAGCTACACATTTGGATAGGAATTTGATATTTTTTTCTTTGATACAGGAGACAAAGGTAGAGTTCAGCATACATAAGTTTCCTGGTGGCGCAAGAGTTTAACGCAGTATGTCTCTGATGGCTTCTGTTTTTTCAAAGAAGTAGGGTATGATTTTAACCACGGGAGCAAGCGTAGCCAAGTGTTTTAAGAAGATCGTATGAAAGACTCAAACATTAGTGAAAAATAAAGGACGTACAGCTCTTTACATAAATCTAGTGATATTCTTTAGTAAAATCACAAAAATTCCAGGGCTGATGTCTTACAGTAGAAAATTCAAAAATAAGACTTTATCAATATGATAAGGCAGGATTCTCTTCATAGTGATATCACACTGAATGGAATTAGGAGATTTATTCATAAAGGTACAGAATTCTAATCTGTTAATTTGCCATAAAAAATATGGGTTACATGAATAAGACATCTTTTTTTGTCAACATGTGTTTTGTTGCATTTTCTCTTTGCTTCCATATATTTGAAGTCATCAAGTCATAACTAGAAGGGCTTAAAGTAGTCAGATGGCCTTACAGATGGGTTAGAATACTTGCAGTTCTTGGTCGGATATTGCTAATGATTATTCTTGATAATCTCCTTTTACTCTTCCCCAGGGCTAACCAACCCTTTCTAAACTTCTGGTTTTTACCCCTTACTGATATTTATCAATACAATCAATTAGATTTCACTCAAATCCAACCCAGCAGGTGACATTCTGTCTCTTGGAGATTACTTTGAATGATTGCGTTATTACTTACTAATGTAGATTTGGAAGTTTAATTCTGACCGCAATAATTAAAAGGAGAGACAGAATTAAAAGAAAGGAAAGCACTAGCAAAGTGAGAAAGGGTTGATATGTTTCTAGAGGTGACAATTGGAGAGAGAACACAAGATTGGATTGCTCATATTCTATTTACATTTGCAGGGTATTTCACAGGAATTTGACAGACTTATGATGAACATCATTTTCACTGAGAAAATTGGGGGCAGTGTCATAGCAGAAATCAATGAAAGCTTGGAATTGTTTCTCTGAGGAATGTAAACAACTGGCACAAAAATGTGCAAGGATTATAAACTGAGTCAAGTTAAGGACTTTACTCAGGGATGTGCCTAGAGGCAGTAGGGAGCAGGCTTTGGATGCTGAGCAGGGCAGGAAAAACGAGTGTGCCTGGAAAAAGTCATCTGAAGTGCGGAAAGCTAGTTGAATAGGCAAATTCATGACCCTAGGAGAATGAAAATTGCCATTGAACAAAATAAATTTTGTGAGACTAGAATTTGAAATACAAGTGAAGTTTCTATAAGAGAACAGATAGGATAAAGTTGATGAATAGGGGACAATGATGAGACAGAAGCACATTAAAACAAGATTTCAGGGTTGGTAAAAGTATGAAAAAGGCTGTGTATTAACAATGGTTGCTTGAATTGATTACAGAGGAAAATAATTGTTTTTTAAAAGTAGATGTCATAAAGACCATGGAATATTACTCAGCAATAAAAAGGAAAAGACTAGGGCTTCCCTGGTGACGCAGTGGTTGAGAGTCCACCTGCCGATGCGGGGGACGCGGATTCGTGCCCTTGTCCAGGAGGATCCCGTGTGCCGCGGAGCGGCTGGGCCCGTGAGCCATGGCCGCTGGGCCTGCGCGTCCGGAGCCTGTGCTCCGCAACGGGAGAGGCCACAGCAGTGAGAGGCCCGTGTACCGCAAAAAAAAAAAGAAAAAAAGAAAAAAAAGGAAAAGACTACTGATATATGCGACAAGCTGTATGAATCTTGTCATACAGCTACATTTTGTCATACTACAAAAATATACTAAGTGAAAACAGTCAACACTGTAAGGTTACATACATATTCCATTGAACTGACACAATTATAGAAACAGAGAATAAAATCCTTGTTGCCAGGGATTAAAGACAGGGGTAAAGGGTGAGGAAGCTTGGAAGAAAGTGGATCTGGCTAAAATAGGGAAACATGAAGCACCCTTGTAGTGGTGGAAATGTTCAGAATTTTTCAATGTTAATATCCAGATTGTGATATTGGACTATAATTTTGCAAAATATCACTACTGGGGGGAAATTAGTAAAGGATATTTTGTAATTGTTCTCTATTATTCTTGCAACTGCATATTAACCTACAAATATCTCAAAAATAATAAAAAGGTTAATGTTAGACTTTTTAATTTTTCATCCATGTGAATAATAAATTAGTAAAAAGAATGTGAGTGTTAGGTAAGTAATTCTTTAATTAAACACAGGCTAGTGATCCAGATTTGGGAGACTAGTGTAATCAAGCAAATAGAGCATCGTTACTTGAAGATATTTGAATATAGATGGAAAACAATCAGTTTCCAATGCCCATGGATAAGCTAGAAGCATACTAACCATTTTCTTGGTCTTATTACCTGGTATGAAAAAATCACAGAAAAAGGAATATTGTTTACTCCTGAATACTTCAAGAAAATTTATATTATGCTAAGAGAGCTAGCAGTCAGTAAGGAAATCATTGGAGGCAATGCTCACAAACAAAATGAAGGAATAGCTTTATTGAAAGGATGTCCAAATGACAGAGCAGAAGAGTTTGAGAAATAAACCAATAATGGAAGTTTTGTTTCAGAGAACGAAGGTAAGACATGGTAAAAGAGAAGGGATTGTATGAGGCTGACTGTAAAGAAAAGTATATGGGAATTTCATCAAAAACGTCTGATTACATCAATCCTAAACCCTACAGAAAATTTCAGCTTCTGCCAAACTTGCAATGATGAAGAAAACTGACTGATTGAGATAAGCCAGAATTATAGTAACAACAGTATTATAATCAGAGATTAGTAAAGTGTTTCTTATGATGTAAAACGAGTCATCAAAATGCGAGGGAATTAGAGGATTGGTATGTAGATTATAGGGCCATCTGCTGAAAAGTATAGATTTATTTTCTTTGTCATAGATGCATATGCTGCTTGAAATTTGCCATGGCAATACATCTGAAATTTTTATCTAACTGCATGAGCGTGGGCGCGCGCACACACACACATTTCCAGATAATGAAAATGCCTTTGCACTTAAAATGAAGTATCTTCCCCCTTAAAAATTAATGATTCATGCATTTGGTCCTCTGTCTCTATAATTTGAAACAGTTTCTGTAATTAAGATGACCAAGATGGAAAAGTTGATAAAAATAATTATATAACATTAAAAGAACAAACATTTTAATAATGGGTATATTAAGCTGTAATTCACAATATAAAGATTACTGTGCATATTTGTATAGGCTAATATGCATTTTACACACACATTCAGTTTTAAAATTTGATCTATACACATGGGAATACAAATTGTTATTTTTCACTTTTGGTCTTTGAACCAGCCATTATCATGCCAAAATGAAAACAAAAGTTTTACCATTCAAGAAAATCAGGAAAATCAACTTTTCTGCCACAGATTTCTGTAACTCCTCTCACCATATGTACAATATTTACACAAAATGATTTTCTGATTCAATAAGACGGGTTCGGGCTTCCCTGGTGGCGCAGTGGTTGAGAGTCCACCTGCCGATGCAGGGGACACGGGTTCGTGTCCCGGTCCGGGAAGATCCCACATGCCGCGGAGTGGCCGGGCCCATGAGCCATGGCCGCTGAGCCTGCGCGTCCGGAGCTTGTGCTCCGCAGCGGGAGAGGCCGCAACAGTGAGAGGCCCGCGTACCACAAAAACAAAACAAAACAAACAAACAAAAAGACGGGTTCTGTTTGCTTCCTTCTTGTTGCTGGAGTGGGGATTCAAGCATGGTGCCTTTGAGGCTCAGAAACTCCACTATTGCTAAAGAAAGTGATCATACAATATCATATACTGTTGCCTCAGGCAATCCTGGAAGTCTATGTAGATAGAGTTACCCAGAGAGTTTGAAGTTTTCCCCTGCTTCTGCCACTTCTGGTGTTTGAAATTTCTATTATTGCTCAATGCAGACACCTGCTCTGATGACAACTCCGGAACAAGTGATCCCTTGGCAAAATTCGTGTTTGAGGTTACAGCATTTTTGGTTCACATATATGACTTCCGGATATTTAAGTAAATTTTTATCAAGAAAGACACTGAATTTTAAAAGGAGTGAATGAAAATCCATTTTCTATATTTAGAAGTGGTAAACTCTATTTTCTGCCAATGTGTTCCTTTGTGGTTAAACAAGTTTTTCTCAGAAGTGGTTAATGGTGTAAACCTGTTTATCCCATGACAGATACGCACCTGGTTATCTTGCTCAAAGGAGATAAACATCTGCTATACCCCAAAGTCATAAATATGTTGGAAAGTACCACAGTAATTGGGACTATATTAGTAAGGATCAGTATCTAAACAACTGATATTGCTGTATTTAATAGAATATTTGTAGTGATTGTGTAAATCTGTAAGTCAACGAGGTTTAATTGTTGTTGTTACTTATTTTTTCCTTAAAAATTATATCTAGTAGTTTTATACAATATATAATGTTGACCTAAGGTATGAAAAATTATAAGAACAGCAATTTGAAAATTGCAAGGAAAGCAACTTTTGAAATATATCATTTTGATGGAGTATATTTGTTTGTAGAAAGCAAAGCAGAAATGCAGATGTGTCTTTTCATGCCTGTCATTTCCATCCCATCTTACACTTCACCTATATTTTGCTATCCCTTTTACAGTCAATCTCTAGAGAAATATATTTAGTAAACAATAACTATTATTTTTATTCTTCCTTCATGTGTCCAACTTTGCCTGACCCTTTAAATTTTTGCAGCCTAATGTCTTAAGTTCTTTATAGATTATTCACAAATATTGTTCAATGAATATTTTGGATGAGGGTAATGTCCAAGGTGACCTTCAATTTCTAATGTAAAGTTCAATTAGTAATTTTTTATAGAAAAGCTAAACATTTGGTTTAGATTCCATACTTGTTTTAAGAACCACCTATATTCAATTTACTGAAATTTCTTCAACTCTAAATCTTAACTTTTACATGGTAAAACTAAATTAAGAAATCTAAATCAATATTATGTAATGCTTATACCTATTCAACCATGACATGATATCATTTACAACTGTAAGTCAAAAGTAAAATTTTCATTCTGAATTCTGGTACTATGTCTTAGAATATTAAGAGTGATCATTAAAGACTTGAACTCTGCATCCACAATAGCTAATAATAATTTCATGCTAATATGATGTTTTAGCATATTATTATATCACAGATTGTTTTTATTTCTTAAATTACTATGTACAATTTTTGTTCTGTTGCACAATATGCTCCTAAATGAGATAAAAATTCCATCTATAAGGACACTTCAAAATGTTTAAAAAGAACAGTAAGATGTATATAAAAGATATCCAATAATTATTAGTTGTCATTTTCTTGTGTTTTTATTTATCCAATTGTTCACTCACCTTTCAGCCATGTAAATAAGATTTTAATCTCTACTTGCTGCATACCACTTAATTTCAGATAAATTGGGTACAAATGAAAAATCCATGAGCATCAATGCTGACCTAAAATTGTTTTTAGTAATATAATAAGAAATCCATAAAATTAAAAATAGTTTTTATTAATGTCCTTTAAATGGATGTGTTTCTAATCCTGAATCTGTGACAAATCAGCAGTAGGGTTTAGAGAATTTACACAGTCTGCCTCAGATTATTGCCTCATTTGTAAAATAAGTATGGAGCACTATTGTAAAGACTTTTGCATAATTTATGTGAAAACCTTAGTAGAGTTCCTATACATTTTTTAAAAATAATAAATTATATATATATATATTTATAACTAACATAATTATTTTATACATCATACATAAAATAAGAAACATTGTTAAATCATATTTTAAAATATTTAAATGTTGATGTTGATAGATATTTTATTGTAATTGAATATGTATATGAAATACTCATATTTAGAGGTCATATCAATTGCCCAATGGTTAAGAGCATGGACCTGAAAAAAGACTGAACGGTTTCAAAATTATGACCCTGGACAATTTACTTAACCTCTCTGCCTTAGTTTCTTGACTCATAAAAATGGGAATAGTAATTCTGCCTATGGTATTTGTTTCTGAGGGTTACCTTGAAGTAATCAATATATATCATTAATATTTTAGATATAGATATTTGGAATATGATTTTTATCCTCTATTTTATTTCTCAAGATTGGACTATTCTTCATCAATCAAAAGGATCTTTCTTAGAGAAATGGAAAGTGAAAATATGAGTTATTGCCTTTTTTAAACCTGAAGTAACTATCCTTGACCAATATCTAAGTCTTGAGAATAGACACCCAAATAGCAAATGGATATACTGCTGTTTTCACTACAAATGAATCATAGAAAAGAGTTTGCAGAGAGATCCTAGCAGACGAGATCCTAGCTAGTATATATAAATTCCCTTCAGCATTTCTGTTGTCAGTGTGAAGTCTGCTTAAGTGCACAATTTCATGGTTGACTAGTTGTTGTCCTTGGTTGAATTTATTTTCAGTGACGGTAAAACGATCATTGGTTTTCCAGTTCCTGCTCAGCAGTCATAAATCTATATGGAAAATACTTATTCCAGTGAGGTCTTAAACTGTAGATTACATACGTATCTATCTTTACGTCAAGAATTCAACAATCCTAAGTGCATCAATATTGCATAATTGAACTTGAAAATTATCTTCTCAATCAGTAACAAATCCACTGTTCAAATAATAGCTTTTTAAATAAACATTTGAAGCTGCACACCACAAAGATAAGCATCATGAAATGAAAAGTAACTTATTCACAATAAAGATATAAAATTTATCAGGCTAAGTTTGTTTTAAATGAAAGGCCTTAAATAATCTATAATTCTTTTTATTGCTTTCACAGCTAACCTTTTGACAAAAGACAATAATATTCTCAGAGCGTTGTTACACATCTTGATTCTGATAAGGTACCAAGAGTGCAAAAACTTTCAAGGAATATTAATATTAGAGTAAATCAAACTCAAAGAAACCAAAATGCCCAGATCAATTATCTCTATGTCAGAGAAATTATATTTTTGATGCATAAATTGAGAACTGAGTTATCCATACCCTTTTGTGAACTGTATTTCCTCTTAAAATTTATGTGTGGTTAACTCCACTAAGAAAAGTTTACTTTTTATATATTTATACAAATAACTACTTTTTTTTATTGTTTACCTCTGAAAAGTGTTTCAGACATTTATTTGATTAGAATTTTAATCTTTCAGGTTTTTTTCTTTGTCAACAAATGAATCAGTCAGTAAGAGTTATGCATATTTCTCAACATGCAAGACAAATGATAAAGCATACATTACTTTAAAATATGCAAATAAATTGAAAAAATATTCTTCAGATAATAGTCTTTTCCAGGACACAGGATAAAGCAACCTGTTAATTGCTATTCCATTGGTGTTTGGAAAATCCAATTGAGACTCATGTTTGAGTTGGTATATTAATTATCTATTGTTGCATAACAAATTACGCT
Source organism: Phocoena phocoena (assembly GCF_963924675.1). Taxonomy (NCBI): domain Eukaryota; kingdom Metazoa; phylum Chordata; class Mammalia; order Artiodactyla; family Phocoenidae; genus Phocoena; species Phocoena phocoena. The sequence continues at coordinate 23,100,019 of NC_089221.1, forward strand.
AAAACTTAATGGCTGTAAATGACATATATTTATTATCTCATCGTTTCAGTGGGTCAGGAACTTGCAAGTGGCTTAGATGCATGGTTCTGGCTTAAGGTATTTTATAGGGATGTAGTTAAGATGTTGGCAGGAGCTACAGTTATATGAACATCAAAAGGTGACTCACTCACATGGCTCTTGGCAGGAGGCCACAGTTCCCTCCTGACTGCTGGCCATTGGCCTCCTCAAATCTTTGATATGTAAGCTTCTCCGTAGCAACTTAAGTGTACTCATGACACGGTAGCTGTCTTCCTCCGGAGCAAATAATCTGAAGTAGAGAGCAAATAGAAAGCCACAGTGGTTTATACATCTTAGTCTGCTAAATTACAAACCATTATTTCTGCACTATACTATTCATTAGAAGCAAGTAACCACAGAAGTGCAGGCTCAAGCAGAGGAGGATTAAGCTTTACCTCTTAATAACTGGAGTATCAAAGTATTGCTAGACATGTGAAACCAAGCAGTCTACCCTCTAGCCACAGATTACTTCTATTTCTCCCACATGCAAAATATATGCACCCCCCTCACAAAACCTCTACCAGTGTTATCCTACTATACAATAATAATTATTATTATTATCCTATTACAGAATCAACTAGAACTAGAAGCAACTAGAATTAACTAGAACTTAAAAATCTTGCCAACAGCTGCAGATTGAGCTCATCACGTGTGGTTCCTTAAGTATCTCCTTGATTGCAGTTCCGCTTGATCCGAAGATCAAAGAACTATGAGAGGATCATCATCCCCTCATAGCCCCAACATGCAATGGTGGGACAGACATAGCATAACTGGCACAGATAACTCTATTCACAAAGGGAAAAACAGGAGGCACACAGCAGTCACACCATATTGTGTATGTTTGCATGTGTGAACACATACCTAAATGTTAAACTTAAAGGCATAAAACTTCTAGAAGAAAGCATGTATGAAAGTATTTGAAATCTTGGTTAGATAAAATTTTCTTAGCCATGATGCCAAGAGCATGATCTATAAAGGAAAAAAAAGTTGATAAATGAACTTTATCAGTATTAACTTTTGTAAGCCCTTGATCAGGAGAAAATATTTGCAAACCACGCATCTGATAAAACACTTGCTTCCATAATGTACAAAGCCCTAATAATTAAGTAGGAAAACAAGCAACCTTATAGAAAAATGTGTGAAGATTTGAAGAGACATTTTACTGAAAGAAGTCATATGGATGGAAAGTAAAGCTGATGAAAACTCTTTGATATCATTATATATAATCATCTATTCAATTCACAATCAAAAGCAAAATGATATATTGTCACACCCCTATTAGAGTGGCTAAAATTCTTTTTAAGGTGTGACAGCACTAAGTGCTTCTAGGATGTAGGGCAACTGAATCTTTCATTCATAACTGGTAAGAATGTAAAATGGTAGAGCCACAGGAGAAAAAGAATGTAACACTTTATTTTAAAGTTAACATACGCTATCACAAGATCGAGAAATCTGAACTAGATAGAATTTCTATAAGGGAAATAGAAAACTTTGGATCACACAAAAACCTGTGTTATGAATGTTTATATTGGGTTTACCCATAATTGCCCCAGACTGGAAAGGACTCAATGTCTATTAACTGGTGAATGAATGAATACGTGTGATATGTCCATACAATGGAACACTGTTCAGCAATAGAAATGAACTAACTGGTATATACAAGATCAGGAGTCAAGCTCAAATGCATTATACTAAGTGAAAGAAACCAGACCCAAAACACCATATAGCTGTGATCAAATATACAAGACATTCCAGAAAAGGCAAACTCGGTAGGGACAAAAACATAGATCAGTGGTTGTAAAGGGCTGGAGTTAGGGAAGTTTTCTATAAAGTCACCCAAAGGGATTTTTTTGGAGTGATGGAAATTTTCTATATCTTGATTTTGGTTTTGCTTACATTAATTTATATTTTTGTCAAAATCCATAGAAATGTCTGTTACAATGAGTCCATTTTATTATACATATGCATCAATAATTTAAAAAAAGAAATAATGAAAAAGGAAAAATTGCTGAATAAAGATGTTTTGTTTCTAAATTAGGTTACAATAAATAGGAGACTTCAATTTATCTCCAGTTAATTGAAGAACTGCAAATGTGAACGCTGCACTCCTCTGAGAAAGGGCCAATGAGATTTTATTTGAAACGTTAATAAGGATTACAATATTGCAGTTTTATCATCAATTTATCTTTATATAGAATTCCTAATTGTGCTTGTCCATAAGTCTGAATAGAGCTAAACTACTTTTGCAGTGGACAAATATGCATGCTTTTCTGGTCATCTATACTCTATGGTATTCTCATCCTTGTATTATTCTGGGCCAACCTTCCACTAACATTCCATCAACTATTCGTCTACCTCTTTCCATCTTCAGGGTGTCCCTTGAAAGTTCTATCCCATTTGAAATAAAACACCTCCTGTGTAAATTATACTTAGCTTTATCCTGAAGACACCTCTAAGTGGATAATTCTCTAATTTCACACCCCTTCTAAGAGTGAACAGTAGAATGTTTGTCTTCTAACTCCTCATCTGTGGCTTCAGATATCCTCTTGTATGAAGCATTCATTTCAAAACCATACTGCTCCCCTGCTTTTCTGATGTTCATGTGATTATTTTGAAGCTACTACGAAGCTTTCTTGAAATAAAAGAGATATTGTCAAGAAGTTGAAGTCTGACATTAAGAATAAAAAGAAAAATATATTTCAAAAATAATAATTTCTCTACTCTTCTTTGGTCATAGACAAGTAACCACAGAAGAGATTTCATGTTCAACAATCAGTTAAAGTTTGGCTGTGACTGTAACTTTTGAAATTTAGTCAAATCAGTATTTGTTCTGCTCCAGTACTCACGCTGAATGTCAGCCAGTCCTTTAATTTTATCTTAAAAATCTGCCAAAAACCTCAGTCTTTCTGAGTTCTGAAAGTCATTCAATTCCTTAACTCCTTAGTTTCAAGAGAGATTGTTTTCTACAGGTACTCTTCACTTAAGTAATACATTCGGATTTGTTTCATGCATGTAAATAACGATCTCTTCTTTCAGAATCAACTCACAGTATTTGAAGATAATCTTCGGCAAATAACTAGCTCAGACTAAAAAGTGAGTAGCTGAGGAATTACTACAAATCAACTAACCACTTGTAGCTCTAAGTTGAAAACATAGCATAGATGATGAATTTAGTACATCAAAGGAGAAAATAAGTAAAATGATTAAGTAGTGAGACCAGCCTGAAGAAGAAACTGTACAATAGCTAAGTGGTCGAGGGGAAAGTGTTTGGCCAGAAGACTATTATGGTCATTTAAGGGTATTTTAATCATCTATATTTGAGTATTCTAATCCCCAGGCCAGTTCTGGGACCTCGTAAATCTTTTATGCACTTCAGTTGGTGTAAAGTATGAGTCAGGGCTTGATAACTCCAGGCAGAGACCAAAGCAAGTGTTCAGAGTCCATTAACACAATAAGGGTACCATCTGGTCATGTCCTGCCTGGCTCTTGGGCATATTCTCAAAATTATATTTGTACAATTTTGAGTTAAAAATTACCTTGCGTCATCTGGTTACACAGCACAAAACACTGCTTTGTCACTGACCCATGTGCCACTGTCAGTCATTAACTCATTGAAGATGTTGACACCTTTTATAATTTTCTTCATGTTAATGAAACGTTTTTTTCCCAATTTAAATGTTATTCAATCCTCAGATATTCTTCGTCTATTCCTATTTGTTCTTTTCCTTTTACGCATCTGGTAAAACTTCTTCAGTTGCCTTTATGGATTCCTGTTCACCTGTTTTACTAATACAGTATTTAATGCTTGAGGAGCATTTGCAGAGGGTATAGAATCCTTAATGCTTGAAATGGCTTCTTACGATATGACTTATATTTTCCCCAATTGTTAATTGTATGTGATTTATAAATCATTGTTTTCATAAACAATGAAAATCAATAAAGCAAAGCTTGTGAATTAAAAAATATATCAGTCACTGCAAAATCATTCTATAATCCCCTTTAAACAGTAATAAAAATTACAAGTCTAATATCTGGGAGTTGGAAAACATGCTTTAAACACTCTGCAGCAGGATGGCCCAACCCCCAGGCCATGGACCAGTATCGGTATCAGTCGGTGGCCAGTTAGGAACCCGTCGCACAGCAGGAGGTGAGAGGCAGGCGAGTGAGTGAAGCTTAATCTCTATGTACAGCCGCCCCCCATCGCTCGCATTACTACCTGAGCTCCGCCTCCTTTTAGATCAGTGCTGGCATTAGATTCTCATTGGAGTGCAAACCCTACTGTGAACTGTGCATGCGAGGGATCTAGGTCGCATGCTCCTTATGAGACTCTAATGCCTGATGATCTGAGGTGTAGCTGAGGCAGTGATGCTAGTGCTGGGGAGCGGCTGCAAATACAGATTATCATTAGCAGAGAGGTTTGACTGCAGAGAGACCATAATAAATCAATCACTTGCAGACTCATATCAAAACCCTATCAGTGGGCTTCCCTGGTGGCACAGTGGTTGGGAGTTTGCCTGCCGGTGCGGGAGATGTGGGTTCGTGCCCCGGTCCGGGAGGATCCCACGTGCCGCAGAGCGGCTGAGCCCGTGGGCCGTGGCTGCTGGGCCTGCGCGTTCGGAGCCTGTGCTCCGCGGCGGGAGAGGCCGCAGCGGTGGGAGGCCCGAGTACCGCCAAAAAAACAAAAACAAAAACAAAAAAAACCCTATCAGTGAGTGGCAAGTGAAAACAAGCTCAGGGCTCCCACTGATTCTTCATTAGGGTGAATTGTATAATTATTTCATTATATATTACAATGTAATAATAATAGAAATAAAGCACACAATAAATGTAATGTGCTTGAATCATCCGAAACCATCGCTGCTGCCCCCCTCCCACCCCGATCCATGGAAAAATTGTCTTCCACGAAACTGGTCCCTGGTGCCAAAAAGGTTGGGGACTGCTACTCTATCGTATATATAAATATGGTATTATAGAAAGATATTTGGTCTTTGTCTCCAGTTCCTGGCACAGAGCTCTTTTAGAATTTCCTGAGTGATAAGGGTGATAGGAACTTCTTTTGTTCTAATGAAGCAACTCTTGGAGGACCCCTAGATAGATAACGTTAGGATGGAAACTGTTGTCAGGAAGGTCAAGCTTTGATTAGAAGCTTGGACCTTTTAGCCCCCTCCCTCAAGCTCTGGGGAGGGGAGAGGGGCTAGAGATTGAGTTAATAATTGATTGAACATGGGTATGCAATGAACTCTCTATAAATACCCCCTAAAAAATGGGGATGCAGGGAGTTTCCAAGTTGGTGAGTGCATCCACATGCCAGGAGGGTGGCTAGTCCCAACTCCATGTGATAGAGCACAGTTGTTTGGAGAATCAGAAAATTGGTTGGCAGTGTTGGAACACACCACAGAATAAAGTACACATAAACTGTCAAAATGATTACAGAGGTGGAATTACTGTTATAACTGTTTTAAACGTGAAAATGCCGAGTGTTTAATTGTTTTCCTTACTCTCTATTCCAATTTTGTTTTTAAACTTCAAAGAGTTTTCTATTCCTTACCTTCTTAAGGTTGCTATTGTCTTAACATGCCCTAGGCTAAAATGAGAAAAAGGAAAAAAAAAAAAAGATTGTCAAGGGTTTCTATAGATTTGTAGATTTAAGGTGTTGAACAGTTGATTCTTGCTGAACATGGGGACTAGTTTCACAGTCCGATGTATATAAATTTGATGCATTTCATTAAGAATATTTTATTATTAAATTTATCATGTGTTATGTCTTATAATTCTTGTTCCTGATTATTACGTAGATTGCAGTTTTTTGACGTTCAATATATTTTGCAGAACTGACCTGTTGATTTTTTTATAGCTGGCATTGCCTCACCAATATGTCATTTTGCACATTGACTTGGTACAGAAGTATTATATGAAAGCTGATAGGCAGAAATGCACACAATCTAAGAACTAAAATATGTATATATATATATACACATATATCACATTTATTTTAAAATTTTCTTTATACACACCTTTAATTTTTACTACAGTTCCCTTTCTTTATATATCATATTATTTTCCCTTGAAAATTTCAAAGGGAAAATAATCTCATTAATAAATGCCTTCTGGGCTTCCCTGGTGGCGCAGTGGTTGAGAGTCCGCATGCCCATGCAGGGGACACGGGTTCATGCCCCGGTCCAGGAAGATCTCACATGCCATGGAGTGGCTGGGCCCCTGAGCCATGGCTGCTGAGCCTGTGCATCCGGAGCCTGTGCTCCACAATGGAAGAGGCCACAATAGTGAGAGGCCCGCGTACCGCAAAAAAAAAAAAAAATAATAATAATAAATAAATAAATAAATGCCTTCTTCTTTTGGAAATATCAACAGTCTCAACTTGTTCCAATTAAGGATTATTATTAATATGGTTTAACTTTACGCTCTCCTGTGCCTAGCTATTGCAGTTTCTCATCTTAAGAATTTTTTCAGGAATTTTATTGGGAAAAATCACATCATCAAAAGATACATATTTTATTTAAATGGTTTTGCAGATTTGTAAGAACCATTTTAATTCAATGTAAACACATATATTTTTTTAATCTAGTTCTTTCTCACAACTCCTTTTCTTTCTTTGTTTTTTAATTCACCAGAATTATTATTGTTTTTGTGTTGTTAACGTTTTTTTTTTTGGTTGTGCCACTTGGCTTGTGGGATCTTAGTATCCCAACCAGAGATTGAACCTGGGCCCTCGTCAGTGAAAGCACAGAGTCCTAACCACTGGACCTCTGGGGAATTCCCCGTTAACATATTTCTTCTGTCATTTAAACAAGATCTAAAGAGGAAAAGTCTGAAAACATTGTGTATTTGGCTTAATACTTGGCACCAGCAAGTACAAAATCATTCTTTAAAAAAAAAAAAAGATAATGCATGCCTAGGCCTCCAAACAATTTTGGGGAAACTGTTCTGGAACTATGAAACATTTTAAAAATATGGGCTGTATAATTCATATACGTGTGATAAAAACCTTTGTACACATAATTTCTGGGGATATTTGTGTTACACATGATTTACCATTAAACAATAAATTCTACAGTTGATGGTGCCCTAAAATTGAATCTAATACTATCATAAAAGTTACCTTATTCTGCAGGAATATTACTTTGTCTCTCTATACCTCCACTTCATATTTTGTAAATTGGAGATGATGTTGACATACTCTAAACTTAAGGAGAAATTCTGAGCATAAATAAGTTGCACATGTGTGATACTTTGTCTATGTTGGAAAAGGGCTTTTTGTGGTTAATGTAAATTCAGATTATTATAGTAAAATATGAACAACTGCCTTATCATATGTAAATTATGGTGTCAAGGATTGGGCAGGTAAGCTACTACCAAGTTCAGCAACATAATTGTGAATTCTGCATTTTTTAGAATGTGATTTAGTGGCAATAGCTTTATTTTTTATAAGGGATTTTTAAAAATATTCACATTTCTGTTCTTTGGATTGTCAGCCTGAACTTCCAAATCAAAAGAACTTCTGAAAGAAGGGTTTGATTGTCTGAAACCAAGTATTCTAAATTATGGAAATGTATCTCAAAAGAAATGAAAGAGAAATCATAATGAAGCTGCTTTCTCTTTTGAATATAGTCCCCTAAAATGTTGCAAAATAGAAGTTATTAATATATTAAAATATTCTTCTTTAAGTTGAAAAATTCTGCCACCCTAAATAATCAGAAAACTTTACATTAACTTTCCACATAGTAGCCTTTTCAATACAAATCTTTAAAGTTTATCTTGACCAAAGCCAAAAAAATAACAATATATTTCATAAACAGAGGTAATTTTATGGTTTTTTTCCTCAAAACAATTTAACCATACTTTGATGCTTATGGTAAATGTGTGCAAGGTTGGCATTTTTGATGAAATTGATATTTGAGTATATAACTTATTCATAGAGTCCAGTGGTTAGAGGTTATATATTACCTGGTAGCAACTAACAACTCTTCTATTTTACCCCAATCATTTAAAATATGAAGATATAAAAATATAAAGAATATTGGAAACTAATGATAAGATATAGCCATTTACCAAAATCTCAAGTATATGGAGAGAATTTCTAATGATTACAGCAAAACTGAGGTTGATATTACTCCTGGACTTGTGCATTCTGTGCTGTTTATCTTGCAAATGTATAGATGGATATAAAAGTGTTGAGATAAAATTATTGCATACTTCCACATTCTTCCGTAGAGTGGAGACATGGGGGCTAAATTAAGGAGAAAACGGGATAGTCATTTTTCATGATATTATGGAAAATGAATTCTGACTATTGTAGAATTTCTCAACTTTCTTCCCTACCCATTTCCCAGCTACAGTAAACCTCAATCCATCCTAGTCTTTGCTTTTGCCTTTGGAAACTAAAATTTCCATTATTCAAGGCAAGCATGTTTAAAGATGATGATACCGTGTGTCTGGGGATACATAATAATCTCAGGTGAATTATTTGATGGATCATAAAAAGCCAGTAGAATAGAAAATTGGTAACGTTACTAAATCATACTCTACTTATACAACCAACTACAGACAGCATATAACAGTATTTGGTATTTAAGATAATCTGAAAAATAGCTATCACCAAGGAAGTGATCACTAACACTATTTGAATAATGTTCTAATATAATTAAAGGTTTTTCAAGTATTCCTAATTTAAGCCTTACCATGTGAAATGTAAAAGTGGTGAGTCAGTTATACATGGCTTGAGAATTTAGGTAGGAAAAAAAAAAAAAGTCTTGAAAGTAGGAAGCCTGGTCTTCCCTCATGGCGGAGTGGTTGAGAGTCCGCCTGCCGATGCAGGGGACACGGATTCGTGCCCTGGTCTGGGAAGATCCCACATGCTGCGGAGCAGCTGGGCCTGTGAGTCATGGACGCTGAGCCTGCGCGTCCGGAGCCTGTGCTCCGCAACGGGAGAGGCCACAGCAGTGAGAGGCCCGCGTACCGCAAAAAAGAAAAAAAAAAAAAAAAGTAGGAGGCCCGCCAACCAGTTATATTTTATTCCTACAAAGTAAAAGCTATTTTTAAGTACAAGTGTTAAAAAATATATTGTTTATTACTTTGACAAAGGCTGTCATTCGTCTGATATATTTTGGAAGAATCATACACACACAAATGTACATGCACATTATATATGTTATATTCTAATGAATTAATAGAGGGGGAAACACATAAGTATCAGATGCTTCTTTGGGAGAGTTATGAAAGAAGTAGATGGAGAAGGAAAATCCTATTTTATTCATAAAAAAATTAAAATATTTATAAATGACTAATAGAATCGTCAATTGTGATTGCTATTTATTATGCTTCCTTTTTTACCTCAGCAACTTATTATGAAAATTATCAAGCATACAGTACGGTTGAAATAATTTTACATAAATACTCACATACTCATACATAAATCTACAGTTAATATATTATCATTTATCTTGCTGTGCTATGCATTTCAAAATAAATTGCAGATATCCCGACACTTATCCCAGAATATTATAACTAAATGCAACTCATTATTATTGACAGATTTAATTTTCTTTTGAACTAAAACTTAAATATAATGAAATGCAAAAACTTAAGTGTTTCATTAGGTAAGTTCTCATAAATACAGATACCTGTATAACCCAAAACTCTATCAAGATATAGAAAATTGTCAACACCCCAGAAAATTTCCTCAGGCTTATTTCTCACCCCCAAACACAGAAGCAACCACTTTTTAAATTTTTCCCTCATAAATTGCTTCTAATTTAGAACTTCATATAAATGGATTCATACATTATATTTCTTTGTGTGTTTATTAATTTAGCATTTTTTCAGACTTATCTATTTTGTTGTGTGAATCAGAAGTTCATTCGTTTTTAATGATTAACAATATTCTATTGTGTAAATATGTGAGATTTTGCTTATCCTTTCTGTATACCCAGTTTTGGATGATATTAATAAACCTGGTATTAAACATTCTTGCACAATTTTTACGGCACATGTTCCCATTTATATAGGGTGAATGTTAAAAGAGGAATTGTTGAGTCAAGGGTAGTTTTTGCTTTTTCTTTTTAAATAAACTACTTGAAGTTTGTTTGTTTGTTTTGTGGTATGCGGGCCTCTCACTATTGTGGCCTCTCCCGTTGCGGAGCACAGGCTCTGGACGCGCAGGCTCAGCGGCCATGGCTCACGGGCCCAGCCGCTCCGTGGCATGGGGGGATCTTCCCGGACCGGGTCACGAACGCGTGTCCCCTGCATCGGCAGGGGGACTCTCAATCACTGCGCCACCAGGGAAGCCCCTACTTGAGGTTTTTAATAGAAGTTGTGAGTAAACATTATATTGCTCCAGATTCTCACTAATATTTTGTATTGTCGGTCATCATTTTAATTTTTTTGATGAATATACACTGGTTTCTCATTATTACCTAATTTTCAATTCCAATATGATAAAGTGTTGAATATTTTTGTATACGTATGCTTTGTTGTCCATTCAGATATTTTCTTTGTGAAGTGTCTTTTAAAGTCTCTTGCTTATTTTATTAGGCTGTTGAGATTTTTGTTATGTATATCTTGAACAACAATCCTTTGTCAGATATATGTTTTGAAAATATTTTTTAGTTTGCAGCTAACTTTTTAATTGTTTATACTACATTTGGATTTTTTTCTTTTGATTTGGTCTAACTTATTATTTTTAAACATCATTTGTGGATTAAAAGAAAACTTTTTTATGTGCAAGTTGCAAAGATCTATAGTTTTTAAAATTATAATTTTAGCTGATATATTTCAATTTAAGTTCTATACCAAATTAATTTTTAAGTATGATGTAAGGTAGTGTTCGAAGTTCATTTTTGTCCCATGTGGCTACCCAACTGTTCTAGCACCATTTTTTGATGACAGTTCTTCCCTCATTGGAGTGCTTGGGCAAAATTAAAGGAGAAAATAAGTTATGTCACAAATCAAATAGTCATAGAAGCATGATCTATTTCTGGCCTTTTTATTCCACTCTGTTCTTCTATTTGTCAATCGTTGTGTTGATATCACGCTCTCTAATTTTCTGTAGCTTTATATCAGACTGGAAATCAATTAGTGTGACTTTCCCAAATTTGTTCTTTTATAAGATTACTTAGTATATCTTATATTCTTTGTATTTTCACATATATTTCAGAATCAGCTGGTCAGTGTCTACCCAAAAAGTCTGCTGAGACTAGTATTCGGGTTATAATAATCCGTACATTAAATTAGAAAACAATGACATAATATTGAACCTTCCATACGCAAACAAATTTTCCTTTCAATTTATTTGGCCTTATTTATTTTTTATCAGCAATATTTTATAGTTTTTAAGTATAAACATTTTACATATATTTTGTTAAATCATTCCTAGCTATTTTATGCTCTATCAAAAGAAAAAATGCACCGCCCTGTGACCACTTTCCATTATCTTACCCTGCCGAATTTTCTTTGCACCTTGCATCATTACCCGAAATTATGCTAAATATTTATTTCCTGTCTTCCTCCCTTTCAACAGCCATTGAAACTCTGCTCCTGGCACCCACAGTAGAACCTGACATTTAGAAAGCAATCAGTAGATATTTCTGAATAATAAATAAATTAGTGAAAGTTATAGTAGTAGTGACATGAACATGACCAAAACATATTTATGTTTGTATATTTGTATTTATCCATATATATACATACACACTTATGTGTGTATGTGTTTGTCTTAAAAATAATTTGAATGCTTACTGAAATTCTTCATTGTGTAAAGTGTCCTATAAAAGCAGTAGCATAACTGAGGCAAATTATTTATAGTCTAAGACATATAAAGATGAAAACATTTAAGTCTAATATCTAGTTTTATTAGTCTGCAAATTGTCTAACATTGCAAGAAATTACTTTTACTGTATTAAATACATTGCATTTCCAATATATAATTTTTTGTAATATAGAACATATAGACTATGTAAATATTCTTCATTAATATAAATATCCCTTTGTTCACTTCAATATTATTTTTGCTCACTCTTTTAAGAGAAAATGCTGACATTGATTAAATATCTTAAGAGCAAACAAGTATATCTAAACCAATTAAATGTATGTGTGATTAGTGAAGATAGACTTTTCAATGAGGAGCTGAGACTGATATCCAGAGACACATTATATCCTAGGAATTTCTCCAGAAACTATAATGTCTGTGATAGTTGACCACAACTAAGACCCTCATTTGTACAGATTGTACTTCTGATTACCTAATGGTACAAATCAGAAGTTTGTATTTGGGCTCTACCCACCACTGATTTTTAATAATCTATGTTTTTCCTTTTCGAAGCATGGCCATGGAATATGCATGAATAATCTTATTTCTTGAAGATTATGGCCACCAATGACCAATTTTCAAATGTTATAAATCTTGACTACCACTTTGTTCATGTTTCCAATCAGGTGCAAAACTCAGCTGTATCAATATCTTTTAATTGCTTGGCAAAAAGTTGCAAACATCTGCTCATACTCAAACTGCCTTTGAATTAGTAATTAAAACAAGTATTGCTCTGTATTTTCAGATGTTGCATGATTCAGTAGGTTGAATACATCTGTGCTGTATATCAAAAGACAGTCATTTCACTGGAAACTGACATAGTTCCAAAAAAAATTACTGACTCAATTCTTAAATAAAGAATACTTTATAAAGCACACTCTCTAATACTCTCTCTCTCTCTCTCTCTTTCTCTCTCTCTTACGCACGTGCGCACGCTTCTACAGCATGTAAGTTTAGATGTCAAAAAGTTTTCTAGGAAAATTCTGAAAATACAACTTGCAAATCGTACATGTTGCTTTAGTTTGCTTAGCATTATAGATTTTTTCTATAGTAATTGAGTATGAAAATGGGCACACTTTAGTTAAATATATTTTTTATCAGCACGTGTTATTCATAATAAAGAATGTTCTTAAATTAAGTAATTTAGTCTTGCCATATAATACAGAAAGACTTATTAGAAAGTGATGCTGCATTCTTGTTAGGTTTTGCATGAAGAAAAAAGTGTGAATGCTGCTTTTACATGAAATCTAGCTTAATAACAAGAATTGATATCTTTGGTAAAGATGATATTAAAACTTTTTGCCTAAACTTTACTACAATTATGGATAAAGGTCTAATACTAAGATATTGTTGTGTACTGATCATGTTCTGATCAGAAGATAATATTCCAGCCAGAGATAGAAAAGCATGGTTCTAACGTAAGAAACTACAAGAGAGGGTACATCCATTACCAGACATATTTTCAGAGCTATTCATCCAAAGCATACTTTTATTTTAGTTGAAACTCAGATTATTTTTGGTTTATTTTGATCATGACAGCTTTGTTCTTTGTGGTAAGGGTCTCTTCAATTCAAATTATCTATTCTTGAATAAATGAAGGAAAATACTGCTTAATTAATTGTAAATTACATACATACTAATACGAAAGACAACATTTTGCACCTACTACATTAAGCAAACTGCAGTAACAGTCTTAATGTTAAAGAGTTAAAGGTACATTATGTATATCCTCAAGATGTTTTTTTATGGAAAGTCACAAAGGAAAAGTATAAAAACCAAAATAATTTTTATCGTTTGAAATAACACAACGTATATAGACATGTGGGTTTATATCATTCTTTTAGATAATGTTGATTTTAAAAATTCAATTAAAAAAATTCAATCAATATCAGAGGCATGATTAAATTTTTCACTTCCTATTCCATATCCATTAAAATTAAAACTGCAAAATTTGTATAGGAAAATGAAAACATACATAATATCAAAAAAGTGACAAACAGGATGTTCTTAACTAGCTTCACCTTGTCTTCTCTATCTTCAGGACCTAGGCCTTCACCTCCTGGACTCTTGCTTCTTTGAGGAAAATGGCTCTGTTTAGAATAGCTTTCATTTACTTATGGAAAAATGACCTTAATTGTGCTTGTCCTAAGTTAAACTCAACAATATCTAGACTATTAAGTAATTTTTATTTTGTTTATTTCACTTTTGTTTGAATAAGTTTTTCTACTATAATATGGGAAATATATGACTTGTCATAGTGTGGATGCACTCCAAAATATCATAATAAATAGTTTTTGTGGTAAAATCTATCATCAAAGTGATGAATTTTTATAATCTGCATTGGACAATTTTTTGTGAATCCGAGTTCCCCTAAAACCAAATTCCCGTGCTGAGTTAACAATTAACCTCTCTATCTAAACTTTATTCCCTTTGCTGTCCTGCTCCTGTTCCCTTTAAGACTGAGGAGTGTCAGAGAAAAGGGGAAACTGGAACCAAGCAGAGCCATGTGGCCCTTCCCGAGCACAATCCCCTCCATGTCCCCCACTTCTTGTTTGACCTTCCCTGAATTCCAAAGGGCATTTAATGGTTAAAATAGAGTCACAGGACTCCTAGTTCCTCCTGAAGAGATAAAGATGACAATTGGATGCATATCTTTGAGTTGTTCTGCAGAAATTTAAACCTCCTGACCCAGTGGAGGATGTTGACTACATGCTCACCACAAACATGTAGACCCAAGACTGGTTGGAACCAGAATTTGATGATTGAGATTCCTGAAACGTCACCCTGTTACCTCACCACCAACCAATCAGAAGAATACCCACAAGCTGGTCAGGCACACTGCAACCCTTATAATGTTGCCTTTAAAATCCTTTCCCTGAAAGCCCCCTACCCCCACCAATAATCCAGAATAAGCTCCTTCTCTCAATATCTTTAATCACTTCTGTTGTCATATAAGGTAGTATTTATTCTTTTGCCATATTAGGGGATATTTTCAGATTCAGGGGATTAGAGCATAAAAAAGTCTTCTGGGCTAAAATTTAGCCTACTACAATGACCAACTTTATTTTTCAATATGGGTTTGGTGGGGGGAGAGGGTCTATTATTCAGAATACTCCATATCATAATCTACCTACTCTCATGCACAGATGAAATCAATTAAGTGTACAAAACCAGTATATTTACAAAAAAATATTGAATGATTGGATTTATAGTCAACAAAATTTGTCTACAGTTACAAACACAAGAGTCACTATATTAATATGACTCCTTTCACTCCATAATGACAACATTCTGCAATGCCTTCTAATTCCACCCTCACTACATTCTGCACCATGGGAAGACGTCTCCTTCTCAGCGGCCAAGTGTAGCATCTACAGAACACAGTGAGGAATGTATGAAGTTTCTGTGGCTATTGTAATAAATTACCACAACCTTGGAGGATTAAAACAACAGGGATTTATTTTCTCACAGTTCTGGAGGCCAGATGTTGGCAAAGGTCATTTCAAAATCAAATTGTTGACAAGGCCATGTTTCCTCCAGAGGCTGTGGGGGGATAATCTGTTTCCTGATGCTTCTACCTTCTGGTGACTGCTTATGTGCCTTAGGTAGCCTAGTCTGATGTGTTTTCTTTCCAATCTCTGTCTCCATGGTCGCATCACCTCCTACTCTTCCGTGTGCATAAAATATCCTTCTGCTTCTCTCTTATAATGACATTTGCGATTGGATATAGAAGTCACCACCACAATCCAGGATAATCTTCTCATATCAAAATCTTTAATTTAGTCACATCTGTAAAAATTTCAGCAAGTAACATAAAACTCACAGTTTCCAGGTATGAGGCTATATTTGGAAGTCATTGTCATATCACAATGTATATCAGAAAACATGCTGACAAGCATTAGGCACTAAATGAGGTGACTTTTGTTTAAATACCTCTTCTGAACCTAATCTACCATATTGCTGCTCACTAACCAAACCATCCTGGAAGATTCACAACATGTTTTTACTTCAGATTCATTGCTGGTCTTTGATTTTACCACTTTTTCAGTTCGGCCTCGAACTCCTCAGATAGTTGAGTTTCAACTTTACCAGACATGTCTTGAATCAGCTCACTCTTCCAAGCGTCAGTTTGCATTGCATCTAATGTAGCAATTTCTACAAATATAGTCCTGGTTCTTTATAACCCATTGATATAAGACACTTAGCCAATATTCTGGGTTTTGGTGCATGCCTAATGTCAGGGGACGAGGGAAAAGTTAGAGATTTTCACATTATTAAATAGTTTTAAAATACAAACAACACTGAGGATATCATACATAAGCTAAAAAACACTTGCATTTGTGAGGGATAATGATTGAGTCAGCAATTCTATAAGTATACGGTAGATTGAGACATCCTGGCTGAAATCTTGCTGTTTGACTTTGAACAACTAATTTTACTATTATAAGGATTACTTTCATCATCTGTATAATGCATTGAAATCTATTATACCCACAGAAAATGGGTTATTATGAGGATTTGTTGAATGAACAAAGGCAACTGATGAGAAACTACACATACTAGACCTACCAGATCAATGTTTATTGGAAGAGAAGAACAGTAGCCCATTGCAACCTAAGGCTGCAAAAAGGGGCACAGCAGAGCCAGGCACTAGGACACCAGGGGAATCCCAGATATATTTTTTAAATAGCAAAATAAGTATTCATACCATAATATTTCATAGTATATATTTCTTCATATATATGTGTGTATATGGACATATATATGCATATTCAAACCATACGTAGTAAATGAAATAGTGTAAAATTAGGCATGATTTTTAAAGATTTTTGAAACCAAAGATAAATTTACAATTCAGTAAATTTTTATTATGAGTACAAAATTAAATCTACCCATTTAATTATGCATTTTATTGGTTTAAGGAACATGAAAAAAGGTTTCATGTAGCCACAACAAATAAACCTAGATCTGCTTGACTTAAAGCTCTTCCATGCCAGTTTTTATGGTATCCGAATTTCAGTCAAATGATTTAGTGTGTCTGTTTCTAACTATGTTCTGTGCCAAGTCATTCTTTGACTCCAAAATAATTCTGTACCTTCCTGTTTCTTCTTTGAAATAATTGAGTTATTATGGTATCTACCATATTATTAATAACTTTATATGCTGTTGGTAGGCCAGGTTGAATTTAATTTGAATATATATCATAATAGGAGGAAATGTGGCTCAAGACCTTTCCAAAGCAGGAGATATAGCTCAGTTTTAGAGAAATGGACAAGAACCTCATAGAAGACATTTGGTAGTATAGAAAAGGCAAATAGAGTATACCTTGAAATAGATTTATAACATAATGAGATTGAATTTAATATCTTTGCAAAATAGGAGAAATATACACCTACCTGGGGGAAAAGGCAAATGGTTTAATGTTAAGAAGGAATCCTTAAATGGCCTATCTTCCATGCCAAAGCCATAAAATGCATTCTAAAGTCTGGCACCATGTTTTTCTTCACAGAATTCGTGATTGACCCCATGGGTTGTTGTAGAATTGCTGTACAAAAAAGAAAACCTGAATCACTATGAACTGTCAATTAAAAACCAAAAATCTGGTGTTAATCTCTAAGTTATCTAAAGAATATACTGGTTTTCCAGTAGGTTTGAGTCTATTTATTGAAGTTTGTATATATACGAAGAGAGAAAAAAAATTATTTCCCCTCATATTTTTAAAACTGAATAAAATTACACAGCTATTCAGTGATCATGTTTCTACAGACAGAAAAAATATATATACTTGATCTTTTATTTGGGCTACCTCAACTCATTTTACTAACAAAGAATGATTCTGCATAACTTTAAGGAGAATGACAGAGAAGAGGATTAACAACTATTCAAATTTTGGTGTTCTCTCCCAGCAGCTTGAAAATTCTTTTAATTAATTCAATGGGTTTTTTTTGGTTAGAATGCTTATAAAGCTAAGGGCACTGACATTTAAAGAAAAAATTTACTCTTTTTTTAACTCACAAATCTTATGCACAAATCTGTCTTCCAAATTTTTAAATTTTATATATCTTAAAATTATAATATAGATTTTTTTTCTATCAGATTTCATTTACATGTCATCAGTGCCCTCCAGTTCACTTCACTGTGGTTTTTGCTGGCTTCTTCCACAGCAAAGTGACTATTTTTGTAATTAATAGGCTTTTTGAAATAGACAATTTGCGATAATGCAAATATTTTGACTCTTCAAATTTTTGTCCTGCAACAATTTCGACAGTGGTGTTCTACTTTTCCTCATTCTTCTCACAGTAAATGAATGGTTTCTTCCATAAGAAAGAGCTTCTCCTCTGTAAATTTATTCATTTATTGGTAACAGTATGATTTTATGATTGTATGTATATTTATCTGATGGGTTATAATCCAATGCTACTGCTATTTATTTTGCTGTTCAAATTATTTGACCACTGGGGGCTCTTTCAGTTTGGTTCTTTTGCACTTAGGACATACCTTGTTTTGTTTTGAGTGCTTCCTTTCTTTTTGCTGTTGTACAATTCCCCAGACTCATCTTGTATTTTTCTGGACTGAAATTAATCCCTTCTCCAAGGACTCCTATGAACGATATATTTCTATGACCTCTCCATTTAGTAAACACACCAAGATACATGTAGACATGTGACTTCTTTACGTTTTTCCTCTTCCTATGAGGGAATATATGTCTTCAATATTGAAAATTTAAGAAATTCTTTAGCACAGGGAATTTTTTTTGTCCCTGTCCTATTTATTTCCTTTCCCTCTCTCTGTAACTCCTATTGGATTGTTGAATCAACTATTCATGTGCCTTACTTTTTCCATTTTTAAAACCTATTTGACTTTCTGCAATAACTTTTGAAAATTTGCCACTGTTAAATTTTCTGCCTCAAAAAATGTGTTCTTTAGAATGTACAGTTTCTGTTTTAAAAAATCTGTTCAACACTTTTGATAACAGCCTAATTTTGTTTTTACATGAGATGCTATTGTCAGTTACTTTAAGGGTATTAATTTTTACTTATATAAAATTCTGCTACTTTCTCAGCATTGTTTGTTTTTTTTTCCTTGAAAGAAAAACCTTGAAAGGTTATTTTTATTTTCCTTTCATACTATTGACTTCCCCCAATTATCAAATAATTTTATCTGCAATTATCTGCTAATATTTACAAATAGGGGCTTTCTCTATTTTGTATGTATGTTTTCCTTGCATTTATTTCCTTAGTGTAAGTAATACTTTTTGCTCCTTTGGCAATAATTAAAGGATCTCTGCTAATAGTGAGTTGGTGGCATGCAAGGTTATTTTTAAGGAAATGTGGAAAAAGCCATTTCTAGTGGGCAGGGCACCCAGGGTTTCTGCTTAGGTCTGAGGATCTACTCTGGGTGTCTTCAGAGGCGTATTTCTCCAATTTAGATTGCTGTGCACAAAGTTTTATATGGAAGGAAAATGAAGAGAAAAGCTGTTTAGTAAGGGTGACAGGCACAGCTGTTCCACAGCCTTTAAACATTTACTCTGTCAAGAACCCCAGGGCCACTTCCAAAATTAAATAAATAAAACAAAACAACAAAAAACAAAAACAACAAAAAATCCTACTGATTCCTTACCTCTCATCTTTTAAGTATGATCCAAAGGTGGAAATATTCGCTTTTTTTTGAGTCTGGGCAGGGGAAGGAGAGACTTTTTTTGCTTGTTCAGAATAGCAGGCTTCTGTTCCATTGAATTTAGCTATTTCTGTAATCATCATATACATTATATTTCAAGAAATACCTGTTCATGTACTTAGGATGTGTGCTTTATGATTTTTTAAGAATGGCATTTGTGCTGATTTTTAAAAATACTTATTATGTGATTTCATTGGGATTCTGGCAGGAGAAGTGATAATCATCTATGTTCAGTCAACCGTCTTTGAACTAGGAATGACCACTGAATTTTAAAGGAAGTCAGAATCAGAAAAAAACAGTTTTCCATAAAGATAAAGGAAATTACTGATTATCACTTTTCAGAAGTTGTCTGAATAAATCTTTTTAGCTTTTAATGAGGTTTTGTAATGCAAAATTATTTTCAGTTTTACTGTACTGCTTTCTCAATTGTTTATGTTTTGTTTAAAATAAAAACAGCTACTTTTCATTGCTTAGGATTTCTGATACTTCTGATTTTATTGCTTGTATGAACAAGTAGGGAAATAATGGTTTTTAGTTTAATTTCTTAGCAATTTGTTTCATTATATAAAGTCAGAATAATAAAAAAAGAAAAAAACAAACAGCCCATGGGACATTTTTAGCCTGCAGATATGCTTGTTTTGCTCATAAATTGTTTACTTTAATTATTTTCCATATCTTAAAATTTGAAGATTTCATTTCCTCTCTAGATTTCCAGCTTCTTAAAAAAATAAATTAAACAGATCTGGCAATAGTGGATGAAATTCAGCTATCACATGGAAAAATTATCTGAAGATAATAAATATACTTCGAAATGGTGTCTGCTTTCCAATTTGCCACAGACTTTTCTAGTCCCTATTGAAAGTCCAACAATACGTATTTATATGGCAATATATAACCCATTTGTATTCTTTATATTGCATATATGACTTTATTAGGAATTTGACTTTTCAACACTTTCTGTAATGAAGCAAAATGAAGGAAATAACTGTAACACCATCAATATTTTGTTATGGGGAAGAGAGAAAGGAAGACAAGACCTATAAGTAGAAGAAATACAGGTATTCCCTGCTTTTCAAATGTTCTAGTTATGCCCCTTTACTTTTAGAAAGACTTACATTAGTACCTGTTTTCCCTAACTGAAAGAAATCTGAAGCAGACTTTCATTTTTAAGAAAAAAGTCAGAAAAGCAAACATAGCATTCAATGTTTGTTTTGAAGAGAGAAATCATAGAGGCAGCATATGCACCTTGAGCAGTGACAGTGGCATCTCCTGAACCACAATCAGGATCTCAGCATTCAGATGTCATAGCTTTGAACTGTGTCTGAGCATCGTGCTTTATCTCAACTTATTTTGTGCATTCCTTAGCAAGAAGTGTCCTAAGGTAACTGCTTCCTCACTTTTTGCCATTTTGCCTTTTGTCTTCCTATGACAGGTTTCATAGGAAGGCTCTACTTTCAGATAACAGGGGAAATCTGTACTTTGTTTTAGAGCACTAGTGTTAAATTACATTGCATTCAAATATTGCTATATAGAGCAGCAATAAAATTAGAAAAGTAACATTGTTTTCTGTCTGCTATTTTTTAGTATTACTGAAAATTACTTTTCTTGCAGCATTGACTGCCAATTAGTAACCAGCAGACGGTAGCCATCTTCTTAGTTTTCAATTTTTACTAGAAATAATTCTCATATAGTGCTGCTCCTTTAACAAGCACCTTTTCCATGCGAGAGGCATGTAAAAGTAATTAAATTTAATAGTCTCATTGCTTTTAAGCAAAGCCATATGGCGTACGTAGATTGCAAATTCTAATTGAAGTCAATGAGATTTTACGTAGAAAATATGTACATTTTGAAAATGTAGCTATGTAATCAAATATATATTCAACGCACCACTTTTATCTTGACAGCAGCATCATTCGATATCTTTTTTCATTGTCTTTTTCATGCACACTCAAGAGCATTATAGCTGAACCCTCTCTTGCTATAAAAAAAGAAAACTTTAAAATTAATAATAATTGCTTGTGCATGTGCAGTGCATCTTTTTCATTACCCCTCTATCTAAATTTTAAATATTGCAGTAATCCCTGGAACAATGTCTTGGATTATAAGAGCAGTATGTAACTGAGACATGGCCCAATCCATTCACATTTATTTGTTGTGTTATATACTATGAAATAAAAGCTCCATTAAAAAAGCTGTAAATGCAAAAAAACAAAATCAGAAAGAAACAAAACATGGAAATAACCATGGCCTTATTGGTTTTCCTTATTTAGAATAAATGTCATAGAGTTTTGTGTTCTCAGTGTAGATAAAGAGAGGGAGAAAGTGTAATTCACCAAGGAATATAAATTAGTGGGACTACAGAAGGAGGAAAATAATTTATCTTACCAACCTCTGGACTCTGGTCATACTCATATTCAATTTGGAAAATACTGGGCTTGGGTGATGTTTATGAACTGCCTCTGGTGAAGGGTAACTATTGCAAAGCCAGAAAATATTTCAAGGTAGAGGAGGAGTGATGAAAAGAGCAGAAAGGTAGTATCTATTCATAGAAAGCTCACAAAACCCTCTGCGTGTTGAGATTCTGGTGTTTAGAAATCACTAAGCACGTCTCATGGGAATGAAATCATAGACCATTATTACTGAGTTCTGTACTATGCTAAAAGATGTAATAGTTAATGATAAGCTCCCAAAGATGAGGGAAATAATTGCAGCAACCCAGAAGGATTGGTTCCCCAATTTTACTTGCTAGATGGCCCAAGGACAATCTCGTGTGCTGAATGCCTTTGCTAAAGAGAATTTAAAATAAATAAATTCCTCATTACATATAAATAATAGGTTACTTCCAAAAAATAAATGATATTGTATTTGCTAAGATGAAAATTTGCATTTATTTATTTCTCACAAAAATATCATTGCGTTAAAAAGGAAATAAAGTTATAAAACTTTGTATTATAGCAATAGTAAAACTGATTTCCCAAATACATTTGGCAATTGCATTAATTCATATGAAGCTATGGTGTTACAGCCACGCATACATACACATCTAAAGCACCTTGGTTATTAAAATACATTATTTAATATATTTTATATATAAGCTTGGTAATTATTGCAAAAAAGTTTCAGATATTAAATATTAAATAGATATTGAAATGCTAAATGGCTGCATAATTTTCCACCAAGTGGATGTTGATTGATTTATTGAATCTCTACATCTGTTTGTGCTTTTATAAATGTTTTAAAATAAACTTTTAATTTTATAATAGTTTTAGATTTAGAAAAATTGCAAATATAATACAGATCCCATATAGCCCACACTCAATTTCTTTATTGTTAATAACTTATGCTGTGTGATATGTTTGTTACAACTAATGAAAAAATATTCATACATTATTATTAACTAAACTTCTTTTATACTTTATTTGTATTTCTTTGTTTTACTTAATGTTTTTTTCTGTCCTATGATACCATATAGGATACCATATTACATTTAGTCATCCATGTCTCTCTTAAGCCGCTTTGGCTGTGACAGTTTTTTAGGATTTTGTTTTGTTTTGTTTTAATGACCTTGACTATTTTAAGGAATACTGGTTAAGTATTTTGTAGAATACCCCACAACTGGGATATGTCCTGATGTTTTTTCTTGTTAATAGATATGTTCTATGTTTTTTGAGAAGAAGATCACAGGCACAAAGTGCCTTTCTTATCACATCATATCAAGGATATATGCAATCAACATGACTCATCACTGTTGTTAATCTTGATCACCTGACTGAGGTAATATTTGTTGGGTTTCTTCACCGTAAAGTAACTTTCTTTCCCTTTTCTGCATTTTTTGGAAGGAAATCACTATATGCAATTTTTGCTTAAGGAATAGAGAGTTATTCTCCACCTCTCAGAGAACAAAGTTTCTATATAAATTATTTGGAATTCTTCTGCACAAGAGATTGTCTCTTTTCTCACATTTATTCATTTATTTAATTATTTATGTCAGTGTGGCATGTAAGTATTTTACTCTTTTGGTTATAATCTAATACATCTTTATTTATTTTGCTACTCAAATTGTTCCAGCTTTGGCCTTTGGAAGCTCATTCTGTTGGTTCCTTTGGCATAACTCTATCATTGTGTGTGAGGATGTATATTTTTTGAGAAGTTCTTTAATTTATAGGCCTATGAGATGGTCCAGACTTATCTTGCATATTCCCTGTCTCAACTCTAGAATCAGCCATTTCTCCAAGGAGTACTATACTAGTTCCCTCAAATAGTGAAGAAATTTATTAGAAACCAAGAACTGGGTGCTGAATGTTCTCATTGCTATCTGGATATCTCTGCTTCTAGGCCCACTCAGCTGACAGACAAAGGAATATATGTGTCTATACTAACCCTCCACAGCCTCATATTTGTATATACATATATATAAGTACTTCTATATGTAACTATCTGTATCTATAGTAAGCTGTGTGTGTTTATACTGACGTGTCTACCCTAATCCATGACCACCTCTATTATTCCAGCCTTCTCTCCATGCTTATCTGTAACCTTTCCCTCCAGTATTGAGAAACTTGACTGCCACCAGTTGTATCTATTTATTTAATTGTTCATGTCTAGTATACATGTATAGTGCTTTAAGAAATGTTAACCATATACATGATTATGTGCATTTATAAAAATTTACTGCATCAAAGTATTTTTGTAATATGCTTTGAAATGCTTGAGAAACCATATAATAATAAACAAAATATATACATATTCACTACATTTTATCCAACAATTTGTGTGAGATTGTATATAAGATGGAACTATCTTACAGCTCAGTGCTTATCTCCAGACATGCCTGAAAGTCTGGTAGTTTCTTTTGGCCAAATAAGAAAGATATGAGCTAGATTGTTATTTATAACATGCTAGTAAAGTTTTAAATTCCCCTGGCAACACCCAGAGTCAGTTATGTTATATTATTTAGGTCTGTGTAGATTGATGGCTTATGTTTGCTTTAAAGGGTTATACAGCCTGGCTTGGCTTTGTAACCAATGAGACACTAAAAACACATTGCTGGAGACTTTTGCTTAAACTCCTCTGAAACTAATATTTCTTGCACATATCTTGATAGTTACAGTCTGGATAAATGCATACTGGGGAGCAATGCCTGGAAGTCCCTTAGTCCCCACTGCTTATCTGTGCTTGTTTTTTCTCCTGCTAGCATACATTCTTTGCCTTTAGGAAAGCCCCATAATGAGTATGCTCTGTTGAGTCTTGATTTTCAATCATATGACCCTGTAACAAAGACTCATTGGGCTGAGTAGGGATTTATTGAAACTCTAGTCTCATACAAAATTCAGACATTATTCTATAACTGGGACCCAAGAGAAAATGGAACTAAGTGTGATGACCATAAGGACTTCCTACCCCTCTGTAGACTCTCTTCTTAATTGTGCGGCTAATTTATCTTACTCTTTTTATAGTTTGTCATTTTCTAATTCCTTAAGACTTTGTGAGAAAGAAAGAAAAAAAACTTTGTCTTAGCTTGTTGGTAAGTTTCTCTGAGATAAATTCTTATTCATGTCCATTAACCCTTCTATAGCATGCATCACCTCTCAATAAAATACTGTGTCCAAGTACACAAGGAGTAGGAAATGGATTGTCATTGGCCTAATTGGGGTCAAGGGTTCAAAAGCAATCAACTCTGCCCAAGATCAGAATTGAATTATTTTCACTGGGAGTTTCCCACTGCCACTCTGTGACTAGAACAGATTAAATTTCTAGAAAGGAGGAAAGGCTCAAATAAGCCCAAGTGTTTATGCTACCTTATTTCAGTGGCATGGGCAATAAATTTTATTATGTTTTTCACTTATAATTTCTATAAAATTTAAGTTATTTTTCATATGGTTTGGGCTCACCTTGAATTTCTTTTTTAATTAGCATATTTCCCAATTAAAAATACAAATTAGATTAAAATATTGGCTATAAGATCAACTGAATCAATAAATGTGAGATCTCTATTTATATCATAATTAAAATAAAATAGTAATTTGAGTAATAATTTTTAGTTTGTTAATTAGAAAGTTGAATTCATTTGCGTTTTTTCTCTTTTATTTGTAAACGTTGTTTAAAGTGTTTAAGAATACTGTATATGTGTTTTTTAAATCTCTGAATTATGTTTTTTATTTTTGCAACAGCCTGATGCTAAAGACAGAGTTGACACAGAACACTCCATTCTTGTTCAGTCTTTTTATTACCCAGGGAAAACTTTCTACCAGTCTTAAATGTCTTGGCTTCTTAGTAAATAGAGACGTGCTACAGTAAATATAGCACAAAACCTAGTGAAAGACCTGAAGTTTCCTTGGTTGAGGTGGATGTGGTTGAGATGTGTGGCTTTTGAATTATGGAAAAAGATGGAAGGAAGATGTTATAGACATAATTCTGTGTGCTCCCCAAATTCATGTGTTGATGCCCTAACCTCCAAAATGCTGGTACTTGGAGGTTGGGCATTTGGGAGGTAATTATGTTTAGATGAAATCATGAGGGTGGAGTCCTCATGATGGGAACCATGCTGTATAAGTAGAGATCAGAGATCTTGCACTCTCTCTTTCTCTCTCTTTCCGTCTCTCTTTCTGTCATGTGAAGACACAGCAGGAAGATGGCCATCTGCAAGCCAGGAAGAGGGCCCTTATCTAGAACCCAACGGTACCTAATCTCAGACTTCCAGCCTCTGTATCTGTGAGCAATAGATGTCTGTTGTTTAAGCAATAGATGTCTGTACATGGCATTTTGTTATAGTAGGCTGAGCCAAAACAGGCTTTGGTACCAAAAGTGGGATGCTGATATAACAAATAATTAAAAATGTGGAAGTGGCTTTGAAACCAGGTAATGGGTAGGGGCTGGAAGTGCATGCCAGAAAAAACTGAAATTGCCATGTAGGGACTGTTAAAAGTTGTTCTGGTAGAGGCTCAGAGAAAGCTTCCATCTTCGCAGAAAATAGATAAATAATCATGAAAAGAATGTTGGTAGAAATATGGACAGTAAAGGTCATTCTGGTGAGGTTTCAGATGGACATGAAGAATATGTTATTGGAAACTGGAAGAAAGGTGATTTTTGTTGTAAGTGGCAAAGAACTTGGTTGCACTGCATTTTAGTTTTTGTGTAAGGTAAAATTTGCAAGTGATGAACTTGGATAATTAACTGAAGAGTTTTCTAAGCAAGTGTTGAAGGAGCAACTTGATTTCTACTGAGTGCTTACAGTAAAATGTGACTGGAGAGATATAAATTAAATCCAAAAGAACCAGCCTATTCATATTGTAAAATGTGAGAAAGCTTGTTCTGAAGAGTATGGCTAGATATTCATTTCATAAAGAGATTGTAGATGTCACTCATAAACTTAATCAGCCATTTTAGCAGAGGCTTGGAATAGAGATGGGATTATACCAGCGCTGAGGCTTCCAGTTTGAACTAAAAGGGACAGATCAAGTGGGACTGAATGACGGAAGGCTGTCAGACTTTTTAGATTCTACAAGACAGGACACAGAGCTATTCTATGGTGAACAGGCGCTATTCCTCAAGAAAAGGAAGAATGATGCCAAAGGTAATTCAAAGATCATCAGGGCTACCACTTCCACCACAGGCCCAGGAGGCATGACTAGTTCCTCCCGAGTTTCAAAGGGTGGAGCTGCCTCTTTCTGGTTTTCTTGGACCAGTTGCCGCCTCAGTGGATTTGGAGGGAAGATCATGGAACCAAGGGAGATTATTCTCATGCCTTATGATCTAATGGGATTTTCCTTGCTAGGTTTTGAACTGGCTTAGGACCCATCACCTCTTCTTTCTTTCTTATTAGTCCCTTTTGGAAAGGGAATATTTATTCTATGCCTGGCTCATCATTGTATTTTGGCAGCATATAACTTTTCTGGTTTTACAAGTTTGCAGTGGGAGAGAAATTTTGCCTCAAGGTGAAATGTACCTTGAGTCTTACCTGTGTCTGATTTGGATGATATTTAGAAGAGACTTTGGACTTTAGAGTTGATGATACCTTGAGTTAAGACTGTGGGGCTGCTGAAATGGAATATATATATGTTTTACATTCAAGAAGAACATGAATTTGCAGGGAGTGGTCAGGGGTGGAATGCTATGCACTGAACTGCATCCCTCCAAAATTTATATGTTGAAGCTCTAACTACCAATGTAATGCTATTTGAAGATGGGGCCTTTGGGAGGTAATTAGGGTTGGATGAGCTTATAAGGGTGGGGTCTAATGGTGATGGGATCAGTGCCCTTGTAAGAAGAGGCCAGAGCTCACCCTTGCTCTCTCTGTCTCTGTCTCTCTCTCTGTCTTGTGAGAATACAGAAAGAAGGCAGCCTTCTACAAGCCAGGAAGAGGTTCTCACCAGAACCCCACCATGCTGGCATCCTGATCTTGGACTTCGTAACCTCCAGGACTGTGAGAAGTAAATGTCTCTCATTTAAGCCACTCAGTCTGTGGCATTTTTCTATAGAAGCCTGAGCAAACTAATACAAAAGGGTATTATCATGCTATGGATGAAATTTTGTAGCATCAGGGAGAATTGATGACTGTGGTTCACTTTCTTGTTCCTTCTTTGCTCTGATTTAAAATACAAATCCAATGTTTGTCGTGCCTGTTTTCTCCACCTATGAAAAGGAATCTACTCATATGCCTATTAATGAGAACAAATACCATGAAGTCTTCTTGTGCAGTGCTAGGCATTGTCGTCATTATCTTCAATCCACTACAAGTTTTGTTCAATCTCATTTAAGCAGATAATAACTTTGATAACTTGATGTACTAAGCTTTTGTTTCTGCCACCCTTACCCTCACCCTTACCCTAAGATGTTTTCGGGCTTCCCTGGTGGCGCAGTGGTTAGGAGTCCACCTGCCTATGCAGGGGACACGGGTTCATGCCCCGGTCTGGGAGGATACCACGTGCCGCGGAGCGGCTGGGCCCGTGGGCCACAGCCGCTGAGCCTGCGCGTCCGGAGCCTGTGCTCCGCAACGGGAGAGGCCACAACAGTGAAAGGCCTGCGTACCGGAAAAAAAAAAAAAAAAAAAAAGATGTTTTCTTAGGCCTATTGCTCTATCTGGTTTCTTTCAAAATATTTTACTAACTTCTCTTCAATACTTATGGCCTCTCTTTTTCAGTCACTATGTAAGTTCTTGTATCCTGGAGATGCTGTTGTACTTGGGATGCTTCGTCAGATACATTTATTAAGAAAATTGCATAAATTTGGGAGAAGAACACATTGCCATCTTCTAGGATGGTACAGATGAAAAAAAGATGAAGTGTTTGTATTCTGTATTTTCCTCTGAGTCACTACATTTAGTTGGATGGAAGGTTTGATTTTGAACTCATGTTTTTTGGTAGCCCAAAACATAGTGAACTAATGAAAAATCACACATGACCTCATTTTCCATGTTATTATTTGCTGCCTACAAAGAAATTTACACATTACAGAAAGTACTGTGCTAAGGTAAAAGATGAATATCTTTGTTGTATGGAAAATTTTTATCTAAACATCTGTTTCCAACCAGTGATATCTCTATTTCTTTAACCAGAAGAAAATAAAAGAGTAAAACCCAAAACTCAAAAATACTCACACAAGATAATTTTACGGTTTAAAAATATTCTATGTGATTATGCTTATTCATTACAGTGAAATTATATGTTTGTTAATAATAATCACAGCTATTTGACTGTATAATTTTATATTATAACAATACATGAATCTAATATGTGTATTATACACTTTATATGCTATCAAGGAACACTGTAGGGCTAGAGAAAGACTCAGGAACGATTCATCTACAAAAGTTCACCTTAATTTAAAGTATTTGTAGAGATAATTAGAATACTAGATCTGTTCATTAACATTTCAAATCTCATTTAAATGTAAATTGTAATATTCTCTTTTTCTGCAACACTAGGTCATTAGTGTCTTTCATGAGTAATAAGTAATTTGTTCCCCATTAGCTACAAAAATGGATAAAGAGATAAATCAAAATCTGATAAGAATCACAGTTAAAATGGTAACCTGTGTGGAAGGGAGTTTATACAAAACATTGTTTTCACTATTATTTCATTATTAAAAATACAACCAATTCACATTTCAACCGCTCTGATATTAATTGGTCTCTATGTGGTATCTGTAATAAATGCACATAACTATGAAAATATATTTGTAAAATCATATGGAAAATGAGACTTATTTTGCAATATCTTTTTCATAGAAAATTTAGATTAAAAAATCAAAAATAGGTCTTCCCTGGTGGCACAGTGGTTAAGAATCCACCTGCCAACGCAGGGAACATGGGTTCAAGCCCTGGTTCAGGAAGATCCCACATGCCATGGAGCAAATAAGCCCGTGCACCACAACTACTGAGCTTGTGCCCTAGAGCCCGCGAGCCACAACTACTGAAGCCCACGTGACACAACTACTGAAGCCCGCATGCCTAGAGCCCGTGCTCCACAAAGAGAAGCCACTGCAGTGAGAAGCCTGCGCACCGCAACAAAGAGTAACCCCACTCACTGCAACTAAAGAAAGCGCAGCAATGAAGATCCAGTGCAGCCAAAAATAAATTAATTAATTGAAAAAAAATCTAAAATGCAGCCTTTTGCTTAGAAATAGATTGTAAGAAAAGGAAAAAAATCATTAAAAATCTAAGTAATATAAAACACATACAAAATGTTCTCATAAAGATATCATACCATAATAGAAATAGATTTTTGGAATTTATACAGATAAGAAACTTGTTAATGTCCAGTGAACTGGCCTCTGTTCATTATCCTTATCTCACTCCTACTTACTCCTCCATTTTGTCAAGTAACTAGTAGGTGTTTTGTTTTCTTTTTTTTTGCAAAGCTCTTTTAAAAATAATGTTTTCTTAATCAATTAAGACAATATATTTGCCAATTCTTCATAAAATTATTTTCTATGTACATTCTATGTTAGAACATGTGTGGGAAAGTGTGTGTTTAATATGGCATGAAGCTAATTGTAAAAATCAGTATTTTGTCAATAGTTTACTAGTCATAAAAATACTATCATTGTCTCTAACATCTAATTCTCAATTGATGATCACTGCTCCACCTACTGCCATGTCAAGAGGGTGAGCTCTCAGGAATTAGACTATGTTCAAATCTTAGCTAAGTGTGTTTGTTCATGTTACTTATCTTCTCTGTACTCTTGTTCTCTCATCAGGAAAGGGGGAATACTGATCTATCTTCCTTATACAGTTGTTGCAATGATTAGTTGAATACATGTAAATTACTTAGTACATGTTGTGTGTGCAATACATGTTATCTCATGATGTTTTAATAACTTAATATTATTTAAAATATGTAAACTCACGTGTGTGTATTCTCTCTAGTTTTTTCTCCCCATTGGTAGGTTATCCCCATGTGACATTTGTAAATTATTATTTTAGTCAGAGGTCTAGATCTTGAAATGGGCTGATTATCAACTTCGTATCAACTTCATGCTGTGATCCTTTCTTGTCTTGACTCAGCTTTCAAAAATAGAGGCTCAAGGGCTTCCCTGGTGGCGCAGTGGTTGAGAGTCCGCCCGCCGATGCAGGGGACACCGGTTCGTGCCCAGGTCCGGGAGGTTCCCACATGCCGCGGAACGGCTGGGCCCGTGAGCCACGGCTGTTGAGCCTGCATGTCCGGAGCCTGTGCTCTGCAATGGGAGAGGCCACAACAGTGAGAGGCTCATGTACTGCAAAAAAAAAAAAGATTCTGGAGATCTAATGTACAGCATGATGATTATAGTCACCAGTACTGCATTATATACTTCAAAGTTTCTAAGAGACTAGATCTTAAATGTTCTTAGCACATACACATACACACAAATAATAATTATGTGATATGATCAAGGTGTTAGCTAACAGTAAGCTGATAATCATGTTGCCATATATAAATGTATCAAATCAACACATTGCACACTTTAAGTTTACACAATGTTGTACATCAATTATATCTCAATTAAAAAATACTGTGATGGGGTGAGATTTTTCACTATCAAATTGGGAAAAATTTAATGATAATATACAGTGTTGTTGAAGACATGGGGAAATAAGCACTCTCTAACACTACACATGGGTATAATTTGATATAATTTTTCTGGAAGGCAATTTAGTAATATGTCTTCTGGTTGTCAGTAGATATTGATGAAAAGTCTGCAAGAACTGTAAAGCAGAATCAATATGGGTTCCTCTTGGTGATGGATGGTGACAGTGTCTATGGTTGGGGGAATCAGCTTTCATGTGGTCTCTAATGCTGCCTTCAAGTGTGCCAACCCAACCCCCTTCTGACATATCTTTTTTTATCCCAAAGGTTGAAAAATCCAAAGAAAAATCACAGCATTTCCCAGACTCCCTTGTGGCTTAGTAACCTCAGTAACATTTAAAATACTGCTATGGACTAAATAGTGTCTCCCCGAAATTTATATGTTGAAGCCCAAACCCCAAATGCTATGGCATTGAAAGATGGGGTTTATGGGAGGTAAACAGGATTAGATGAGGTCATGAGGATGACAATATTAGTGCCCTTTTAAGTAGAGACACCAGACAACTTGCTCTGGAGCTCTCTCTACCATGTGAGGACACAGTGATAAGGTGACCTTCTGCAAGCCAGAAAGGAAGCTCTCATTGGTAACTGAGTCAGCCAGCTCCTTGATATTGAAATTCCAAGACTACAAAGCTGTGAGATAAATATTTGTTATTTAAGCCAAAACAACAAAAAACAAACAGTGGTTCCTCCTGATCAGTGCTGTTTGTAATTAGCATCTACATCAGCCTAGGGCTAAAACAAAGTTAGCAAAACACACTATGAAAAATTATCATGTTATCCCCTTACCCAAAGCTCAACCCTTATCATGGTGACTAAATTGGCTGAATCCAAAGATAACACCATTGGTATTTTAGCTATATCCTGCTTCCCCTTCTAAATTTGAAGTGTTATCTGGAGAATCCATTAGCTTAAAATAGGTGACTATCATTTCATTGTTCTATTTGTTATATTTTATGTACTATATTTGAAGGATTTCAATTGTGCCAATGCTCTTATGGCATGCCTATATTTCTTTCTTCTTATAATGTGCTTTGATAAAAGGAATCTAAGTCCTATAAACAAGAATAAACAGATATAAACTGTATAATCGTATCAGTATTGAAAAAGTAATTTTGAAAATTTACATTTTCATATTTTCCCACTTAATTTAGCAACATGATAGGCTAGTGGTAGAGAGACAATAAATATATATTGATCTTTTTGATATAACTTGTTATTCCTATTAGTTCCCACTCCTACTTACTAGAGACATTTTCGTTTGAAAAAAAAATTACAGATGATAGAGCATTTTGTTTTGTATTTCATGATCATTGAAATACATGATCATTTCATGATCATGATTACATTAAATTTTATTTGCCTTTGTTTTTGTTCCCTATTCCATTTTAGAATAGTACATGGAGATGATATCATGACCATTGATCTACCTTCTTATAAAATTGCTCTGCAAAATATATAAATTAATATAAAGATGGAACATTCAGATTGTACTTGGTTACTGGAATTGATTATTCTGAACTTTCTAATTGATGATGTGAAGGTGCACTAGGAAAAATATACATTGATATGTACTCAGAGAGACTATATAATAAGCACAATAAAAAAGATGGGTGATGATTTGAAGGTATAGCTTCTGTAAGTTGAAATTGTCTCCATCTTCTTCAGCTCATCTCTTTCAATCAAATGTTAGTCATGTCATTGAGGAGCCTGGAAGCTGAACTTGAAAAACTGTTCAAA
Organism: Phocoena phocoena; assembly: GCF_963924675.1. Taxonomy (NCBI): domain Eukaryota; kingdom Metazoa; phylum Chordata; class Mammalia; order Artiodactyla; family Phocoenidae; genus Phocoena; species Phocoena phocoena. Next base: position 23,133,376 of record NC_089221.1, read on the forward strand.
CTCTGTTACCTGCCGTGTAAAGTTTCATGTCAAGTGTCTTTTGGATATTTATGTGAATTCCAAAGATAGAACTAAATAATTTCGAGTTAGTGACTATGAAACACACAAGTTGGTAACGGTGGTGATATCTGATGCAAAGACACCTCCCGATAAATATGAAAAAAATGTTTATTGGATTTAAAATAGGATAAATAGGAAGGTACTTACAATATCTTTGTGCTGGGACGGTTGCCAACTCATCCAAAGTTTTGAAGTAATGAAAATGTTGTGGCATATGACACAAATTGTTCATATAGTCCTTTTGCAAATGGCTAAATTAGTAGAAAAATGAGCCAAAGTGACAGGAAAATGACAAATGATACTATTCCATTGCTGCTATAGAAAGCACTCACAAAAGTGAAACCAACAACCAGGGAGAAGGGAGGCCCTAATCATGTTACTTTAAGATTAGTATTGAAAACAAGAACTGGCTCACATTGCCATCCCCATGCTCCTATGATTCTTGGAAAATATCATATTCATAGTGTTATCCCATGAGACAGTTAATAACAAAATTTACAGCTGTCCAAGCTCAGCGTAAAAGTAAAGAATTAGCTACTGAGACTAAGGACTGCGGTGTAAAATAATTCGGACGTATACAGAAAAACAGCAGAAGATGCCTGAAGAATCTTTACCATTTTGAATTCTCAGATTGAATGATAAGGAGTCTAATTACTTCATATGGGATATACCATTATCCAAGGTTTATTGGATCAGTACTAACTGATCGGTAATTGGATGTGATAGTCAACATTTATTAAACATTAGTTATATTTAAGATCTATATTGCATAACAAATTACCATAGTCTTAGTGCTTAAAATACAATGTGTTTTTTATGTCACCCGACCTATAGGTCAGGAATCTGGCAATGGCTTCACTGGGCCCTCTACTTTAGGGTCTCTCACAGGGGCTCATCTGAACGCTCAACTTGGGAAGGATCTGCTTCCAAGCTCTTATGGTTCTTGGTGGAATTCAGTCATCAGGGGCTGCGGGACAGAATCCCTCTGTGCTTTGTTGGTTTTTAGCTGGAGACCACTCTCAGGGTTTTTCTGTTGTTGTTTTTGCTTTGTTTTTGTTTGTTTGTTGTGATTTTTTTGGCCACATGAGCCTCTCCAGCCCATCAAGCTTCATCGAAGTGTATGAGTAGAGAAGGCAAAAGAGATAGTCTGCTAGCAAGACAACAGTCACAATTTCCTATAACTTAATCACGTTAGTGACAGTCCAACATTTTTTGCTGTTATTTTAGTTGGAATTAAGCCACTAGGCCCAGCTCACACTCCAAGAGAAGGGATTAAAAGGAGTGTGAAGGTGATGGGGCTCATGAGGAGTCATTTTAGAGGCAGCTACCCCAAGTCAGAACCTAAATATAGTAGCTGTGCCCCTCTTCAAGTAACTCAAATTCCCAGTTAGACAAGTCAATACAGAAAATGGAAACTGTGCGTCTCCCTCTACCATAAAAGAACATGCTTGCTAAACTGGTTAGAAATGCAGTAAACATCAGCTATGTTGGATTTGTTACACAGTCATCAGTATTGACACTTCTCAAGTCATGTATCCTTTACTGAAAACAGAGTGAATTCTTCAGTCCAGGGTCCGTTCAGACTGATGCTTCTTTTGTGGCTTTCTTTCTGGGAAGGTTGAGCAAAAGAACATACCAATAACGGTGGGAGATATAATTTCTCAATCACCTCACATTGGATATGTGAATGGGAAAACAGTTTGAAAACTTCTGGAAAAAGAACAAATAAGAAATTAAGAAAATCTTTGACTTTTGTGTAATGGTGGGGAAGCAAGGCTAAACTGAATAGAATTTTTCTGTCCCTGGAGGGGGCTTGAGCACAAGCACAGGAAGTTCAGGTTTAGGCGTGTGGCGCCCACACACTAAGTCACGACATGGGGTCCTGAGAGCCTGTGAGAGTCTGCACTCACCTCAAGAGTATAAGGGCCGAGGCATTGCGACATTAAGCAGCACATACAGAACACTATGACAGATCAAGAGGGAGAGGTGAAGAGAGATTGAAATGCTTTCCTACATTTTTTTTTCTTTTTTTTGGGGGGGTACGCGGGCCTCTCACTGTTGTGGCCTCTCCCGTTGTGGAGCACAGGCTCCGGACGTGCAGGCCCAACGGCCATGGCTCACAGGCCCAGCCACTCCGTGGCATGTGGGATCTTCCCGGACCAGGGCACGAACCCGTGTCCCCTGCATCGGCAGGCGGACTCTCAACCACTGTGCCACCAGGGAAGCCCACTTTCCTACTTTTTGGAAAAAAAAATAGGCCCCAGAATTTTATTTTATGCTGGACACCACAATTTACATAGCTTGCCTTAAATAGGAGGTTTGCCAAGAATAGTTATTCACATAACATATGGAGGTTGACCGACACATCCTGGAACCAGCTAAATTTAGAGGCCAGTTATCACTATGAAGTTTTAGGAAATTATTGTGTGATGCTCCCAAGCACTGAAAAACAAATCACTGTGTTTGAAGGATGCCACAAATCAGAAGGAAGCACAACATTTAGTGGGCTTATTTGTGTACTGAAGGGTACACACTTCTCATCTGAGATATATACATATATATGTGAATACATATATATATAAAATACACTTCCATAAAGTGAAAAGAGAGAGAATCCACTGGAGACTTGAAAAGCATCAGGAATTGTGAGACTTTACTCAAGACTATTATTCAGAGAGGGCAATTGACCCATTTAATCTCAACGTACCCTTGATATTAGAAGTATCTGCCATGCTGTATTACAGAATCTTCTCTGCATCTTTGTATACACCACAAGTAAATGTGGTTGCATCTCAATAAAGGGCATGGAATGGCTCTAATGACAATAAGGAGAATTAACATAGGGATGATATGGTGTTGTCTCTACACTGGATTTCTAAAAGGACTGATTGGGGAAAGCCTTATGATAAACACGGAACTGATATGGTTTTAGTAGTAAAATAAGCATGACTTACGACTTCACCCAACTGCAGTAAAATAGGAAATGTGATGGTATATATGGGAAGGGAGTCAGGAGAGGAAGGCTTTGCACTTGACCAGTGATTTTCTTCACACTCTTAGGTTAACAGATTTGTTTTTGTTTATAGAAATTCATAATATCAACTAGTCAGCGGATGATTATATTTTTGTCATTCATATATTTATAACTTGATAATAACCAGGACCAAGCTTTATTTATAATAGGTAACATATATTTTACCATTTATCATGTATTCAGTAATAGGTATCCTATGGATATTCTTTTTATAGTAACAGTGTTTCTCAGAGTAACCATGTAATTAATGGAATTTTTTCCTAACTCGCATTTTTGGAAACGATCTTTTGTGTTTATGTAAATTAGTGTAAGTTAGAATTTTTTTAAGGTATTTAGTTCCTAAAGCAGAATATGTACTATGGAAGATATATGCCTTTTAAAGACATATCAATTTTGGAAAATGTCACCTAAATTATTTGCAGTGGAATAGCATAGATGGAATCCTTAACTGTGACAGGATTCCTTATACATTTTTAAGCTTTATTGAGATATAATTGTCAAACAAACCTTGTACATATTTAAAGTACATAACTTGATATTTTGATCTACATTGTGAGATCACAATCAAGCTAATTAACATATCCATCACCTCAAAGAGTTACCATTCTTTCTTCTTTTTATATGTGGTGGAAACACTTAAGATCTACCTTAGAAAATTTCAAGTGTATAATACAGTTTTGCTAACCATAATCACCATACTGTACATTAGATTTTCAGAACTTATTCATCTTGCATAACTGAAACTTTATATTCTTTGACCAGCATCACTCATTACCGCTTCCTCCCAGCTCCTGTAAACCATCCTTCTACACTCTGCTTCTGTGAGTTTGATTATTTTAGATCCCACATATAAGGGAGATCATGCAGTATTTGTCTTTATGTGTCTGGCTTATTTCATTTAGCCTAATGTCCTCCAGGTTTATTCATGTTGTTGCAAATGCCAGGATTTCATTCTTTTTAAGACTGAATAGTATCCCATTGTATGTATTTACCACATTTTCTTCATTCATCTCTTGATAGACATTTAAGATGTTTCCATATCCTGGCTATTGTGAATAATGCTGCAAAAAACATGAGAGTGCAGATAACTCTTCAAGATCCTGATATCAATTCCTTTGGATATATTTCCAGAAGTGGGATTGCTGGATCACGTAGTTGTTCTATTTTTAACTTTTTCACTAATCATCAGGGAAATGCAAATTAAAACCACAGTGACAGCTTCCCCTTCCCCTTCCCCATATCCTCAAGTCCATTCTCTAGTAGGTCTGTGTGTTTATTCCTGTCTTACCCCTAGGTTCTTCATGACATTTTTTTTTCTTAGATTCCATATATATATGTTAGCATACAGTATTTGTCTTTCTCTTTCTGACTTACTTCATTCTGTATGACAGACTCTAGGTCCATCCACCTCACTACAAATAACTCAATTTCGTTTCTTTTTATGGCTGTGACAAAGTGAGAGAGTGGCATGGACATATATACACTACCAAATGTAAAATAGATAGCTAGTGGGAAGCAGCCGCATAGCACAGGGAGATCAACTTGGTGCTTTGTGACCACCTAGAGGGGTGGGATAGGGAGGGTGGGAGGGAGGGAGACGCAAGAGGGGAGAGATATGGGAACATATGTATATGTATAACTGACTCACTTTGTTATAAAGCAGAAACTAACACACCATTGTAAAGCAATTATACTCCAAAAAAGATGTAAAAAAAAAACCAAAAACACAGTGAGATAGCACTTCACATCTGTTATAATGGCTGGTGTCAAAAAGACAAAAAGTAAGTGTTAATGGGGATGTGGAGGAAGGGGAACATTTACCCATTTTTGGTGAGACTGTAAATTGGTGAAGCCACTGTGGAAAACAGGATGTTTATACTCAGTGATGTTCTGTTGTTAATTAGCAGTGTGCTCTTTCACATGTCACTTAAACTCTGAGCCTCAGTTTTCACATTTATGGAATAAAGCTGATGGAATGGGTTGTCCTCATTGTCTTTGTAAAATATTCATGCCTGTATAAATAGCCCAGATATAAAACTTGACATGTTGATTGAAATAAAATTGGGGGATTTCAAAGGGGATTGAAAAATCCCCTTTGACTTCAAGTATATACCTACATAAACATTAAAACTGCTAACAATGTTTTACCAAAAAATCGCACTACCATTTTAACTGGATAATTTAAACTCAAACAAATGTTTATGCATGAAGAGAGGTTTGCCAGTTTGTATTTCTTTTAAAAATTCACTCTTACACTTTTAAAAACCTAGCGTGTAGCCGTAGGAGAATAGCATTATCTGTTCCACCACCTGTTAGGGAGTAGACTGCAAGTGTAACATTGGTTATTACTGGAAACAACAGTGCACAAACATACCTGTGAGTTTGTAATGTGCAATAATCATGAAAGTATACTGATTCTTTGATTTTTCATTCTCAGAAGTTATCACATAAAATGCTTGTTTTGCCTTTGGATACTAATTTCCACACCTATGCTCACTTTAATATTATTTCTTTTTAGAAATGCTCAAAAAATTAAGAAAATGTCCCAACAAATCAAAGATGATTACATATCAGTATAATAAATAACCAAGCTATCTTTATAAGTTTGCTGTTGCAAATCTGGCATGGTTACATTACCAAATATAAAATTTAGCCTTTTGAGGAATAACCATTTTGTAGTTACTATTCAATATCCATGAAAGCATAATGGGCACATGCTATGTTGCCAAGGGGCAAAGAGTTTTATACATTTGCCCATGAAACGATCTGTAAATTGAGCATAGAAGGATCTCTGAACTGACACTTTTCATATAAGGGAAGACTTTTTTTCACTTTATTGAATAAACTCACTGGTGAAAGACATTAATTTTCTGGCAAAAGATTGTTTTCATAAGTGAGTCTTTCTAGATCAGTAGTTTTGGTTGAACTCTACAAACTAGTACACTGCTTTTTAGATTTTGTATCCATTAAAAGTCCACATTTGTTCCAAGTGTCAATATAGTCTAGCCACTTCAGTGAACTTTGCTCTCACTGCTTGCCAGGAATTTTATTCTAAACTGTCCAAAAACCTTGTGAGCCATCAAATTCATTGACTTTGGATTTGCTCTTACCATAATAATTTTTGAATTAAAAAAGGGACCATCTATTCTTTAGAAATATCACACAAAAAGTGACTGATTCCACCACACCTTTTCAATCCCATCTTGGTGTTTATGTTAGTTTTCAGATTTTGTACTTTCTAAACTAAAACTTTCATATGATGCTATTGCTTTTTCTATTCATGTTTCGTTGACAGTTATAGTTAAACATCTGCTTCTTGCTTGGCAAAATGCCATTAGTTGCTAAATTTCTTCCCCCCCAAATGGCACTTTTTTCTTTGCCTGATTCTCCTGTGCTTTAATAGTCTTTTGGTAGCCACTTCTGCCTATCAGTAATAGTGTCAAATAAAAGTATTATATGCCAATGGAAGAAAATTCCAAGATTATTTTGAGGTTATTTGAGATGTTAGTTGACTTCATATGGGCATATTAATATGGAACTAATTATTTTTATTAATTATTTATTGATATATTTTATTCTTAATATCTGTATCCATAACATGAACCAATAGAATATGTTAATTTTAGAAGAGTTTAACAAATAGCCTAATTATGATTGTATGAACAGGATAGCTTCCCGGAACTATTAACACTGAGGAACTTTAACCTCCAGAGATCCGAAGGAGCAAGAGGAAGGAAGGGAGATGTGTTACCAGAACCCAGAGAGAGAACAGCACAGAGGTGATTTATGTAAGCAATGACTTTTGAGAAGAAGATACCACCAGAATGCAATAAACCCTCACAAGGGAGCTGAGGCAATAAATCTTCCAGCCTCACTCACCTTCTTATCTTTATTGTCTTGCTGATACCTTTCCTTGGTCATCAGCCAGCAGAGAACAAAGAGCAAGGGGTCTTTTGACTTAGTCAAGATATGTTAGTGTTTGTGAAAGAAAAGTGAGGTTGGTTTAATGGAAATTATCCTGTACATTACACCCCTTTTGCACCACAACATTCATTATTTCCCTTTTTTCGGTTCAAAAACTGTGTAACAGAAAACACGAAAACGCCAATCAACTCTCAAATCCTCCTGATATAAAGGCAGTTGTGTGAAACTTAAAATGTTAGCTACCGTCATGCTCTTCATATAAAACAGCAGGGAGATAAAGGGCATTATAATTAACATCACAGACAGCTTCTACTGTCTCATTTCTGCAACGGCTCTTGAGCCTAAGCTGGTAACCATTGTTGTTTCCTTCTATCAGCCTTTTCATATTCTCTCTGTTTTTTTTTCTTTTTTCGCCGTATGCGGGCCCCTCACTGCTGTGACCTCTCCCGTTGCGGAGTACAGGTTCCGGACGCGCAGGTTCAGCGGCCATGGCTCACGGGCCCAGCCGCTCCGCGGCATGTGGGATCTTCCCGGACCGGGGCACGAACCCGCGTTCCCTGCATCGGCAGGCGGACTCTCAACCACTGCGCCACCAGGGAAGCCCCGTATTCTCTTTATTTTCTACCAGCACCTCACCTAACAGGGCTCTTTAATCTTATAGGAGTTGAGTTGCCTTAGATCTGACCAAGATCTAAGTGCAAGAAAGTACTAGAAGACACTCAGTGAATCCTTTAGATTTCAGAAACAGTCCTCCACTCCTGCAATGTCTACCAGCAATCCACTTTACTTCTGATAATTAGGATTCCCTGGCTAGTATCACCCATATCTGCTTATTCAGTAGGAAACCAATAGCCCCAGGACACACAGCCCCAGAATTACCATGTTCCCTATTGCAAGCACTCCTTTAGGCTACTGGTGCCTCCAAACTAACTGCGCTTAAAGTTATGGTGCAGGAAGAAAAAAAAAATCGCCAAGGGTTATTTTAATAATTGTGATGGGAACACTGGTAGGTACATCCTTTGCTTCCGTCCTACAATAAAGATGGCACCATCCTCTGGCTTCTGGTTTAAGGCATGTCTGAAACTGTCCTCTGTGATAAATCTTCAAGTTGTAAGTGTCTTATTTCCCAGGTGTGGTAGTTGGCTATTCAGCAAGCTATTGTATTTCACTGTCCTATCCAATTAGCTGATTCCAGGGTCAATGATTTCTTTAGACATGAATCCATATTCATAGTGTAAAATGGACTGTCTAGATGGAAGAAATCTTGTTTGGGATTAATGTGGAATGGATAAACTAATCTGCAAATCCATGAATATTAGTGCTAGCAGTAACTCTGCAGCCAAAGAATGCAAATCTGTTCCCTGAATATGTGTCTATCCCAATGTTGGGAAAGTACCAAACATCCATCATAAAAAGCGTCCAGTGTAATTCTGCTACAAGAGTGGTCTGATTGCTATTCGTTCAAGAATGTCCATGGATTGGTGCCACATATGGAGTTTTGTGTTAACCTCTGCAGTGGTGAGCACTTGGCAGTGGTGGTAACAGATGGGAGTTGGTGAGCGGAAGTTCATACTGCTGAGCCCGGCATTGCCCTTGATCCTTGTCATCATGACCACTCTGTACACAGGCCCATTGAACAGAGGAAGGGGCTGACTGACATTGACAAGATGGGCCTTAACATTTGCATTATCATTTAGATCTTCTTCCACAAATATATACATTCTGGTGGGCATTAAAGAAGGAAACACCATCTTCACACTCTGTTGCCATTTTTTTCAACTTTATTTTTCTATGTCTGTATACAGCGAGACGGAATATTGGCCTTTGCTCATGAAATACTGCATATTTATAAGCAGCATACCATGACGATTGATCAGGAAATCAGGCTGTGTTTATTTCTCCTCCCCTTCAATAGTCATAGGCACCATTCCATGAGACTGTAGAATGAGTTTAAGATGTGAAGACAAAACAGTAGTGTTATGGGATGAATTGTGTCCCCTAAGATTCATGTGTTGAAGCCCTACCTCCCAGTACCTCAAAATGTGACTGTGTTTTCAAATAGGACTTTTAAAGAGGTGATTAATCTCAAATGAGGCCTTAGGGTGGATCTGAATCCAATCTGACTGGTGTCCTTATAAGAAGAGGAAATTTGGAAACACAAAGAAATACCAGAGATGTGCACACACCGGAAAAGACCATGTGAGGACACAATAAAGAGACAGTCATCTGGAAGCCAAGGAAAGGGGCCTCAGAAGAAAATAAATCTGCTGATACATTGATCTTGGGTGTCTAGCTTCCAGAACTTCGATAAAATAAGTTTCTGTTATTTTAGCCACCCAGTCTGTGTTATTTTATTATGGTAGTCCTAGCAATCTAATACATGTAGGAACAGGTATAATAGAAATCTGAATCTACTCAGACCATTTGATCTTTTTCATACTGGTCACCTATTTAATATTTCCTTTACAGAAGTAAATTTTTCAGTGCACATCTTATTTTATGGGTCAATGAAACAACTAACCCTCAGTTCAAAATAGGTTGTTCGGGTTATATATTAATTTGGTGCCACTATAGTTATAGTTAGGTGATCAACCTCAATTCAAATGCCAAACCTTTTTCAAATAGAATAAAATGGCAGGGCCCTGTAGTTTACAATGTGTATTTTTGTTATTGGATTCAGTTTTTAATACCGTGTTTGTGAGTTTCATCCACGTTGTTATGTGCACCTACAGTTTATCTATATTAGTATATAATACTTCATTATATTAATAAACCATAGTGTATTTAGCAATAGATCAGCATAGGTTGTTTTCAGTTTCAGGCTACCATGAAAATGTTATTATGAATGTTCTCTATATCTTCTGGTTTACTTGTGCATGCTTTCAAGTTGGGTACATACCCCAATGTGGAATGGCTAAGTCACAGAACACAATAATTTTAACTCTAGTAAATAAGATAAACAGCTTTCTCAAAGCAAATACATCACTTTGAAAATCCTACCAGCACACTGAGATTGTTCTGATGGTTTCCTAACTCCAACTCCCCTCTACACTTGTAACTGGCAGTCTTCTAATTTTAGACATTCTGAGAGTTTATATTAGTTTCTTCTTGTGATTTTAATTTGCACTTTTCTAATGAACTTGAACATCTTTTCATATGATTATTTGGCCACATGGGTAGCTTCTTGTGTGAAATAGCTGTTCATTTCTCTTGTCAATCCTATGTGGAATTAACTTTAGGTTTTTTATACTTGTTAAGTTATATGAGTCACAAATATCTTCTTTATTTTGAAATTTCTCTATTTAGTCTGTCAATTTTAATGCATCTGCATTTATTAGTAAGAGCATAATTGAATAAAAATGGCAGAAAAGCCAAATTATTCCAAAGAGAATGTTAGAGCACACTGAGTTAGGGAAAACAGAGGCGGGGTTGAATGGATGAGGGTGATTAAAAGCCACTAGAATATATAAAATTATTTAAAAATTAATATGTTGCAATCTCTCCTTCCAGAAAGAAAAAAAGAGAGAGAGAGAGAGATTCATGGAGTCGTGGGGGGGGGGGGGGGCGAGAAGGGAAGAAAGAAAGGGAGGAGAAAAAGAATAAAGAGGGGAAGGAAACAGGGCAGGAGAGGAAGAGGGAGGGAAAGGAAGATACAGAGGAAAAGGGGGGGAAAGGGAAGGGGAAGGGGAAGAAAGGAAAGGAAAGGAAAAGAAGGAAGGAAGGAAGGAAGGAGGCTTAGCCATCATAATGGCTCTTTAATCCTCCCAGTTACTCAAGCCCATCAAGCCCATTTCTTCTCTTTCCTTTCTCTTTCACTTGCAGTCATATGCAATCCCCACTTCCACATCAATCCACATATAATGGCTCTACCTCCAAAACATCAGAGAAGAGGCCAGGGTGGCTAAGAGTAGTAAGGACAGAATGGTATTATAAGAGTTCACAGAAACTGACTTGTCCAGTCTTACTGGCTATCATTTATCACGGTACAAGTTTAGAATGTATCCTAATTGGAAAAAAAAATATGATGGTATGTAAGTGCATTTTAGATCTTACAGACAGGAAACCTCAGTTCAAATGTCATTTTCTCAGAGAGGCCATTCATGACCAAAGAACTAAAGTGATCCAAATCAACCCAGCTTTCACTTTCTGTCATCATTGTCTTATTGTCTACACAGAACTCATAACTACATGATATTATTTTGTTTGACTATATGTGTTCATTTCTATGAAGCTCCATGTGAACAGAGATTTCCATGCTTTTTTTTCCACCTGCATTTCCCGTACCAGAGGGTCACTGACATAAAGTGGGAACTCAAAACAAAATTGTAGAATTGGTATTTGAATGTCTAATTCAATTGTCTGTCTAGAATTAGAAAAAAGAGGGAGGAGTTAAATAATGACACCTATTTCTCTTAATTTTCATCAATTACAAAAATTGGAAGTTGAGACATTTTATTACTTTTCATCTCTACTAAACTACATATGTTTCAGCAACCTGACTAGCAGGAATAGATGTATACAAAAACACTTCAGTAATTCCAGCTGTCCTGAAAATTAATTGAAAGTATGTAGGATAATATTCAAGGTTGAAGACATAAGATACAATCTCCTCTAATGTAAAAATGTTTTAACAATAAACTTTTTGAGTGGCTCATTGTGTACGGTAAAGTTTTAAATCAAAAAAATGTAATCTTACTAATGGCTGGACATTAAGCATACAGCCGTATTTATAGTTATCACTTTATTTAAGTAGTCTATAAAATATTAGTTCCATGAGAGTGAACTGTTACCTTAATTTTGATCAACGTCTGTTATTTTTGCACTAGAGAATAACCTGTTATAGAAATAAGAGTGGTGCATACGAGGGATGCTGGCTTTCTTACAGCATATTTAAAATAAAGCAAGATGATTGAACTTTTATTAATGCGACAGACTGACAATGGAATGTTCATGGTTTTCATCTTTGGTTATGTTATTTCCAAGTACCCAATTATCTTTTACTATATGTGGAATTGAAAGGTACCTTTTGTATTTAGAAGGGGAGAAACGAGACACGTTAACAGTGAATAAAGAATTCATCTAATGAATGTTAATCCTCCCTTCCAGTCTTCAAATGTTTATAAAGGGATGTTTTCCAAGAACAGATATTCACACCTCAGAGTAATCAAATTGTCATTTCATGGGGATAGAGGTAGATAAATGCAACTCACAGAGAATTGGAAGTGATGTCACAAACTCATCTAATGATTCATCATAATTGTTTCTTTCTTATTTCCTAGAATGGGCTGGACCTCCTTGTTAAATTATCCCTCAAATTCTTTTAGGCCACCAACCCTTGTTAGCTTTCCATGCTATGCTACTTATTACACATAAGAAGAATAAAATTATTTCTTAAGCTGAGTTTCTGTAAAATTCCATACAAACTTTTATCACCACACTTATACCAACTTATACCATAGTATTAAATATTTTATATGTTCATCTTTCCTTATACTATGAAGTCTTTGATAGTAGAAATTATATTTATTCATATTCAAGAAAATAGACTTTCATCTTTTAGAACAAAGATTCTGGAGCCAATGGTCTTGAGTTGAGCTTTCAAATTATTAGCTACGTGACCTTGAACAAATTAGCTTCTGTCTTTCTCTTCTGTCTCCTATTTGTAAAAGAGGGTATTAATAGCCCTAAATTATTGAATTGTTGTGACAATGAAATTAGTTAAATCCTATCTCTTTTTATTTATATCCCAAGTTGTCCATAGAGTATCTGATTAGTTAGATTAAATGGTTACATGTTACTTTATCACTGAACTCCCATGGCGAGCTTCAACCTTGTAAAACTCTGCTGCCTGGCACAAGTAGATGTTTAGTAATGACTTCCTCATTTAATGAAGGCATCAATAAATAAAGAGTGAAAGAATAATATACTCTCTTTATCAAGGAGAGCTAGACTAAGACATATAAATTCATAGTGCAATTTTCTAAATTAAAAAAGGAGCTAATATCGACAAATCCTCCAACACATGGTTCACACCATTTTTCATATAAAACTTCACTTTGATAATAAAGGTATCTCTTGAATATATCAACTCTATTTGGTGAGCAGCGACTCAACGAATCTAAATTGAATTTATCTAAATGAAATCCATATTGAACTTTGTAGATCATGGAGAATTCACTTTTGAATATTCATCTTATACCTGTGGAAAACATAATACATTGAGGAAGAGTCACTTTAACTGACTCAAAGGGTACTGCAGATGCTTGAAAAATTTAAATCCTTACTCTAAGGAGCTGTGATTCTTCTAAGACTCTTTCTTTTTCTTGGTACCTCCCATGCTGAGATGGTCAGGGAGCTCTGTGACTTGGCCCCTACTTGTGAAAAGTAGGTCTCTATAATAAAGAGAACAATGTGAAGACCAGATAGGATAGAATTAGGACAAGTCAAAGTAAGAGTGAATTTACTGGAAAGGACTAGTATGTGTGAAGGTAATCCAAGCATCTAAAATCATTGATAAAGGGACACATAATAACTCATACATTTAGTAAATATTTATCAAACTCCATTTATGTACCATTTTGTACTGTGGACAAAATGTACAACAAACATATATATGGGATGTCAAGTGCAAGGAGAGGAGATAAGGAGTTCTGGAAGTACCTCACTGAAAATCAACATCTGAAGAGATATAAAGGAAGTAAGGTATAGTCAGCGGAAAGGTTAGCATCTGGGCATTAGGAGAAAAGATTTTTTTGAAAAGTGGCATGTGGTGAACATGAGGTGGCAGGGTGCCAGTGTGAAGGATGAAGAGTGAGGAGCCTTGTGTGGCTGGAGTGGAGATAATGAACAGAAAGCACTTGGACGTGAACTCAGAAAGACAGTGAGAGGCAAATCCTAAAGGGCCTTTCAAGACATTGTTAGGATTTTGAATTTTATTTTGAGTAAATTAAGAATAAGTTAAACAGTTCTGAGCAGTGAAATGACATGAACTGACTCAAGTTTTAGCATAGTAATTTTTTCTGCCCTGTAGAGAATAGATAGTAAGGACAGGGAAGGAGTGATACCAGTAACAATGAACAGGCCTGGAGAAAGAGAATTAGGACAAGTTAAATGACCAAAATGACATCATTGAGGATTTGGAGGGTCTTGTTACACTGCAGAAGGCCCCAGTGAGACACCCTGTGAGAAACACTTTAGCAAATGCAGGGAAGTGCACAGAACACAGAAACCTTACCAGTATATTGTGTCCATGCTGACAAATGAGATTGACATGTAGTTTTATTTTCTTTTTACTGTTTTTATCAAATTCTTTGTAAGGATTATACTATTAGATAAAAAGAAAAGGAAGGAATTGTTCCTTATTTGTATCCTTCTGTTATGACAATGTAAGGGAGTGTTTACATACATGGATGCTGTTGTCAGGTAATGTTTAAGGAACTGCAGGAGCATCAGTGTGTCTGGAATAGAGTGGAAGGCACAGTAGATAAGTTTTGACAGGTAAGGGGGATTCCAAGTGGATAAATCACAAAGGTCTTTTTGGTCATGGTAATGACTAATATAAAACTCCAGTACAAAATGATCAAATATTTTATGAGGATCACTTTGGCTGCTGTATTAAGACTAGGCTACAGGGAGACATAGGCAGACAAGAAAAAACGAAAATTCTTGTAATAATCTTAATGAGAGTTGATGGAGTTTGGATCAAGTAATAGCTATGCGAGAGGTGCAAAATATATGTACATATATCGTTATTAGATTTTTTGACCTTCTGTCATTTTGTTTGTTGTTTTATACTTTCTTCTCTCACATTTTGCTATTATAGCCTTTTTTGTATTCTCCCTCTTGTTATTTCAATGATTAACATACAATAATGAAATAGCACACAAGGATTCTTTAATTTAGAATGCTGCAAATTTCACTTATAGGTTTCTCTCATCTACTTCTCCTTCTGTCTTTGTTTTGCTACATTCGGTTAGCAACTGTTCTCTCTGTCTCTCTTCTGTGTGTGAGATATATATATATATATATATATATATATATATATATATAAAACAGCTTATAAGTTTGACGGTTTGTATCTTTTCTTTTATGAAGAATATTTACCCTTTCTTTTATAACCATATATCTTATAATTAACTAATGTTTTGTTCTTTTTTTTTTCACAGTTTATTATCTGGTCCTTTAAATCACAGCTTCTCTATTTTTTGAATGATTTATTTTTACTTGTGTGTCTGTTGCCTGGAGTTCTGTAATTTTATTTTCCTAAGGCCTTTTACGTAATTGGTAACTGATTCCTTGAATCGTGACTCTGAGTGGAGAGAAGCATCAAGGAGAATTGGAGTTTACTTGGTAGGTGGCATCAGCTGGACTCTGTACAGATGAGTCTGTGGGGAGGGGCCTCCGGCACCTGGGGCATCCAGGTGTTTCTCATCCCTGGACTGCCCTGACACCCCATAGAACTTCCTAGATCCTGCCAGATAGGGCTTCCTCTGGATAGAGTGGTCCAGGCAGCACCACCTCTGCCTCTGGCCCAATTCTGCCATCCTCTGAGCCACCCCTGAAAATCAGCACATCACAGCCCAGCCTCCCCCTGCCCTCCATCAGGCTCTGCTGATCAGCCTCCCCCACAGACCGCAAGCCACAGAGCACATCCTGTGGGCTCTGATTATACCGCACTCTTTGTCTCCTGGGTAACCCCACACTCCTCTCTCTCCCCCCTGAAAAAAACCAATATGATTTTAATAATTTCACAAGTGAATGTCTACTGAAATAAGTAGATCATTCTTGAGTAAGAATATTTGATTTATTTAATTTTTTTCTCCCTCCCTTTTTTTTTTTTTTGCATTCTATTCAGTTTCTAGTATACAGTATTGGGTATGTGTTTTCATGCTATCTTTATCTTGGACATCTCAATTGCTAAATGATGAATTATATTCTGTATAGCTATAGCGTGTTTTCTGTGACAAAAGTGGAAACAATTATTTTGAATTGTAGGTCAGTATATCTCAACATTTTAAAATATGCATGTCTTCTCAAAAAAATGCAAAGGGGAAATTATTTGGACAGATGCTCTAGAGTCGTATCTGTATGTATTTAAATCATGGGGAGAGTAAGGAAGCTTAATTAAGCCAAAATTACCCCATAGTGTGGAGGAAGGTATATATTAGAAGAATCATGAATTCATATATCTCTACTAAACAGTATTTTACTCAGGTAGGACCATAAGTTAATAGGACGGACTGGTTGGTACGTGATATATCCATCAGGTTACTTTTGTAAACCTGGAGTCATTTAAGGATTTATTTGCATAACTGAGTTCATTTTTCCTATATATATATCTAGTATGTAACTCCTGCTAAAGAAGTAAGATATGTACAAAATGCATTAAGTAGAGGTGAGATGCCTATTTTTCAGATGTCGTAATGTCGGACTTCTCTTGAGTGAGGCTGTCCTCAGTGTGCATAGTTATATATAAAAACAGAGAAAGATAGGATATTTTTCTGTAAAGCTCTCCAAACTTCCTCAGCAGAATGCACAAGGTTCACAATGCTGCCATGTGCAAAATGTTCACATTCAGTGAAAAAAAATCAATAGCGTCAACTGAGCAAATTCATTAATGTGAGCCCAGATTGAAAGTGGAACCTCAAAAGATTCCACTTTGAGGTTTTTTTCTTTTCAGTGAGTTGCTTTTTTTTTTTTTATATTTTGATATTAATTTAATTAAAATATGCAATTTACAGCATTGGAACTACTGCAGGACGCAAAACACAGTTCTATCCCGTTCTGTACTACTCCTTGGGTAAGGACTAACTTCAGCCCCAGCCCTGGACAACTGTTTGATTCCTCCACTTCACAGACAACTTCACAGTGACACACAAAGCCTAAGCACATTTTGGTTCACCTGTACTCTGAGAAATATGCTTCCAGATAAAAATGTGGTTTTCCTCTTACTGTCTACCCACCAAAGCATGCTGGTCCCATCTGGAGGAGCGAGACACTTTACTGGGAAGGGAGTCTTCTTTCTTGCGAAACCTAAACCACCTGTCAATCATCTGGGTTCTCCCCTGTTGTCAGTGAACTACACACCAAAAGCATCTGGTTCAGAGAGAGCAGTATCTTGGAGGAAGTGCCTTCCTTTTTGGTAACTCTGACCTTGTAGTAACACTGGCTAGACTGTTTACAAACACATGGGAAAAACATAAAACTACAAAGTTATTATTGCAAATGTCTTTTAATTATAGATATTTTAGGGATCTATCCAGAAAAAATAGATTAAATAAAGCTTCCATATTAATAACTTGTTAAACAATGTATTTTTATTATGCTCATAATTCATGTATTTATAGTTTTGAATATACTGTTCTTAGCTATTTCCAAATTTTTAGTGAGCAAAATTAGCCATTCTTTGGTCTTCTTGTGAAAACATTTCTCTCAATTTATCATTTAAACTTCAATTTTCTTATAGGATTTTGTGTTTTATATATATATGTGTGTGTGTATGTATATATATACATACATACATACATACATACATATACTTTCTCTTTGAGCTCGACAGTCTTTTTTAAGTACATAAGATAAATACAACAGTTTATAGTTTCAAAAATATAACTGCTTTTATGATACATGCAAATAACTATTATATCTTGCTGGATATGACAAAGAGCCTAAAAACCTTAAAATGTTGTGAGTTCAACTAACAGGTCAATCTTAGCCAATGTTCCTGGTGGGAAATATAATAATATTGACCTTTCAACTGAGTCCTTGAAAAAGGATAGGACTTGGAAATTGGAGATACAGGTATGGTATTTAGAGAGGAAGGGACGGCTAAAACAAACTGAAAACTGCTGTATGTCTCAACCTTGACTAGAGCTTACAGAGTGGTTAGGAAAATTGTGACAGATATGTTCATGAAGGGAAAACAGACGGAATCCATGGAATCTAGAAGAGAGGTAACAAGAAATAGTTCTCCTACAAGAGTGGCAGGGAGAATGAAAAAGAGAAGATAGATGCTGACACATTGCAAACATGGGAGGGAGATGATGAAGTGGATGTGCCTAGGTCTGTACCTGGGAGGCAGAGGAAATGTTTATAGACTAACAATTCCAGGCAGCCAGAAAAAAAATAAAGTAAAATAATTTGGCATTTTCAATAATAAAAAATTTTAGATAAATCTCACATTACACATGTTCATTTCCAAAAACAAAGTTTCATAGAAATGGTGAAGGGGAAGTGTTACTCAGGGAGACTATTTATTTACCTAATTTTCTATCTGTTACCTTGCATGAGTGCGTGTGTGTGTCTGAAATGGCAATAATACTGGGTAGAGGGCTGTATTATCAGCCCTCTGTGTATGGGCTGCATAAGGGATGGCGCAGGGGATCCATTTAACATAGGTCACAAAGGAGACCCACTCAGAAAAAGTGAAATTTGAGCAGAGATCTGAAGGTAGTGAGGAAATAGGACATGGATATCAGGAAGAAACATATACCAGATGGAATGAGCAAGAATTAAGGCTCTGGTGTGGGAATGAATATGCTTGATGAGTCTGACTAGTAGTAATGAGGCCAGCGTGGCTGGGCCAGAATGAATAAAAGATAGAGTGCTTAAAAAAAGAGAGAGAGAGAGAGAGAGAGAGAGAGATCAGAGGGGAAATCTGGAAGTTGACATTTTAAGGCTTTGACAAGTTTATAGGTATTTCTCTCCTAAGATTGAAAACTATGGCAAAAGCTTAGCAGAACACTTAATATATTATTTATTTTTTAGCATAATAACTCTGCTTCTGTTTAGAGAATTGACACTAGAGAAGCAAAGAGATCAGCTAGGAGAAAGGTCAGGAGATGATATTGCAGTTGCCTAGGTGAGAAATCGTGGCATTCTGGATCTGCATAGTTGCTTATATGAGAAAGTGAGAATAATCAGAATCAGGATATAATTTAAGGGTAGAGGAGGGAGGAGTTTCAGAGAGGAGCCCTACAATTTGGAAGAATGGTTTTTGCAATTCCCTTACATGGAAAAGATGGAGAGGAATGGGTTTGTAGAAGAAAATCAAGAGTGTTGTTTAAAACATAGCAAATGTGAGATGACTACTAAATAAGCAAATGAAAATAGAAAACACATTTGGATATGAGTCTGGAGTTCAGGAGAAATTTTAGGGATGTTGACATAAATCAGTGAGCGTGCCAAGAGTCAGATGTATTTAACTTAATAGGATCTTAATGCGGCTTAGTTTCGAATGTATATTTTAGTTAGTCTTCTTTCGCCATAACTCACCTCTCCTCTTATTCCCTTTTGGGTGGACCCAGGCTCTTCCTATTTAATAATATTTTCTGTGGTATCCCAAAGCCCTCTCATGCTCATAATAATGTACCCACAAATACATAATCACATATACCAAAAAATTGCTCTCACTCATTTTAAGGGGATTTTATTATGTAAAAATTTCTGTTTATAACATATGATAGACAACTTCCCATGGACCCCAACTATATAATATCTGCATGATATTCTATGATATTCTATATTAATCATTTGTTAATTTACTCAGTCACTTATAACATTGATTGATATGAATGATATTTCTACTATAAACTGCTACACATATCTGTGTATATAAAAATGCATACACTGGGCTTCCCTGGTGGAGCAGTGGTTGAGAGTCCGCCTGCCGATGCAGGGGACATGGGTTCGTGCCCTGGTCCGGGAAGATCCCACATGCCGCAGAGCGGCTGGGCCCGTGAGCCATGGCCGCTGAGCCTGTGCATCCGGAGCCTGTGCTCCACAACCGGAGAGTCCACAGCAGTGAGAGGCTCGCGTACTGAAAAAAAAAAAAAAAGTATACACACGCAAACTTGTAATTACATATGTATACATTTTCATATTACATGTTTTTTCAGATTGTTGTATGAAAAGTTATAACAGTCCACATTTCTACTAATGATGCATGAGATTGTCCTTCTCTTATCGTCTTCATCCCCGCTAGCAGTAGGCCTTGTTGGTTTTTCATTTTTTCCTGATTACTCTCATGATTGTATAGTTATAGCCCATTGTTGCTCTAATTATGCATTTCCTTGATTACTAGGGAGAGTTTTCTCTTTCTTTGAATTGTTCCAATATCTAGGGAAATTTCTCACATGTATTATGTATTTTTTAAATATATTTGTAGACTGATTGTCTCACTTGATTTTCTGTCTTTTGATCTTTTAAATCTCTCAGTGTGTTTTTCTCAGGCTCTACCTTGCTGAAATGTTCAGTTTTCCAGTGGTGGTTCCCTATTAGTTGGAACCTGTGAAAATTCAAAATTTGCTTCAAATATGTCCTTCAACAATTGATTAATACAGAGGCTTCATTTCTTCAACCTATCCTCTGCAATTGCATTTTTTGTTTGTTTTGTGAACCTCAGGAAGGCTGGGTATTATCCTTGGAGCTACTGTTCTACACTGAGCATTGTCTTACATCATAAGAGCTACTTGTTCTTTTTTTTTCCAGATGGGGAAGAGGGAGCTATTACACTAATGATTTTCTAATTTTTGTAGCTATTACATATTACTATCTCGGTAACACCTTCCTGGACACAGTAGTTCAGGTGATTACTCTGAACACATATGCACTTTGTACCACAAGGCAACACAGATTAATGATACAATCTTGGACTCTGCACAAGCAGAGACATAGTTTGGTTCCAGGCTTTGTGCAACCTGATGGAATGCATAGAACACTTTCTGGCTTATGGTTAAAGCAAAATACATAACAGTAATAATACTAATAACATCAACACCAATAATAATAACAAGTTAACTACAGCAGCACAGATGGAGAGAGCAAAATGATAACAGCTGACTACCCCAAATAATCAGAACACAGTCAGAAATAGCAGGATCAAACATTCCTGTGTTATATGACATTAAATATTATAGACAACTTCATGATTTCCTCAGCCAAGAGGTGAAACTTATATGTATATTAAGAAAATTTCTTCATGAATGATGATGCTTTGGGGTGCTTTCATATATTTCTTATGTAGCCCATTAAAATGTGACTCCAGTGAAATGTTGCAGTCATTTTCGTCATTTAAATTACTAAAATTTCAGCTATAACATTCTCTAAATTCTGGCTAGCAGTTGCAATAGTTGCTTACTCTCTTATAGGTGAGAAAATGACCCAACGATGTCCTATGTCAAATGGTCACAAATGTGTCAAGAATTCAAGGCCTAACTCATAAATACAATGCCTTGCAATGCCTGGAAAATATTTATTTTTTATTGGTGACATGTAAAATATCATCACCAGTGGTAAAGACTTTTATATTCCTGTAAAACCCTATGGGGAAAAAAAAAACTTTATTTTTCTAAATTATGCTGTTGGTACTTTGCCTTTGAAGCCATTTGTATAGCACATAATACGTTGGTGCTATCACCAACACTTCTGAAAGTTATGTTTAATTTTATGTTAAATAAAATAATGCCATAATTTTGAATATTTTATATTAGAGCCAGTTTCTCTACCAAAAATTTTCTTGAAACATTTACACATTTAATAATGTATTGACTTTTGTATTTACCTCAAACCCATAAAGATGGCAAAATAATCATCTCCTGACATAGTATGGAATTCTAAAAAGCAAAATGATCGCCCTAATATTGATCATTCATATAATTGACAAAAGTTATGAATGACTTATGTGGACAATGAGTGTCCACCTATTGTAGGTGTAGGCTGGGTTTGAAACACACAGATATAAATGATTTACTGCATGGAGACTAAAGACTCCAGTTGCCAGGGAAGGTAAGAATCCTGTCCAACCATCTGAGGTAAACATGCATCCTATGTATGAAATTTCTGATTTTTATACATTTACATTATATTATAGCTTAATTTGGAAAAAAAATAACAATAAAGACCAAAGGAATTGTCAGAATACATATAAAGATCAATTCTAAAATTCAGATAGCCGAGATGATTATTCTTTATTTCATAAATTGCTCCATGTTATCATGTATGCTGTTATTTAGAACAGAATATGTAGAACTGACTTCTCTTTGCCTATTTGTTTTCTTAGTTTTAATTTTCTTCCTTGCATGTTTTTTCTCTCTTTTTACTTGCATATATTCCTTCTAGGATGGCAGACCAGAGTTCATTAATTTTATTTCTAATTTCTGGGTTCTAGTTTCTATTTAAATAAATATCTATGCTAAGTTTTGATTGGCAGTTTGCCCTCATTCTCTACTTGTGTTACATAAAGTCCAGTCCTGAAAATCGATAGCTGAAGCTTTCTAGATTCTGATTCTTCACTTTTTGAGTGGGGGCAGTCCTCTAGGTACTGTAAGTAGTTTCCTGAGTTTCAGTTTTTATAATTTGTGTCATTCTTGAACTGCAAATCCCTGACCATGTACTATAGATTCCATTATTGTGAGGATGAGGCTGCTCTCTCCCTCTGAAGCCTCTGCTTGAACCAGGCATCCCCAGATGATAACCCTGTGATGCCTGCCCTTTTGACCTTTATTACATCAGTGCATTTGCATCTTGCACTAGCTGTTTCATCTGCCTTATATCATCTCAAGGTTGGCTCCTTGTGAATAAATATTAATTCCTCAGGAATTAACTGCCTTCCCTAAATAATTAATATCAGAGGTTCTCTCCCCTTATCTCTAGTCATTCTTTATCACATTAACCTTTTTTATTTTGTCATCTCCAATAGTACATTTCATATTATTATATGAAATTTTCTTATTATGTATATTCTTCTTTACTGTATATTTCTTTCAACTTAAAAATATAGCATTCTTATGAACAAAGACTTTGCCTAAATTTTTGGTTCCCAACAAAACATTTCTGGGTTCTCAAGTATATTTATTGAATGAATGAGGTAATGAATTAATGCAAAAACTATCACTAAGTCAGTTGAGTCCTTCTAATCTTTTCAAGCAAATTAAACAATATTATTAAATAGCACTTGAGCCCTAGAAAACTCGACACAATTTCTCATCATACAAATGTTTGCCAATCATATGTAATTACTTAGGATAGTTCTTTCTTAATGTAATTGTAATTTCAAATCTATAGCTGAAAATCAGGATTATCTTGATTTTATCATAAGTGATCAGTGCATTTAATAAGCAATGAAAAATGTAAAATTTCTAAATCTAAAACCATTTATATATGATAGTATCATGCATTAGTTGTTTTTGTTTGTTTGTTTGTTTGTTTGCTGTACGCGGGCCTCACGCTGTTGTGGCCTCTCTCGTTGCGGAGCACAGGCTCTGGACGCGCAGGCTCAGCGGTCATGGCTCACGGACCCAGCTGCTCCGCGGCATGTGGGATCTTCCCGGACCGGGGCACGAACCCGTGTCCCCTGCATCGGCAGGCAGACTCTCAACCACTGCGCCACAAGGGAAGCCCCCATGCATTAGTTTTGCACTAACAAAATGCATTTGGTGCTTAATTACTGCACTGGTTATCTAAATTATATTACTGTTTAAGAATGGCTGTTGAACCTGGATTTACATCTTAGTTTGACTACAAAATGTTGGAATATATTTTCAACAACACAACACCATGTCTTATTGAGAAAAAATATTCATTTCATTCAGGCAAATTATTCAGTCCCTATGAGTTGAAGTTTTATAGTCTGAGTGAAAATCTCATCCTTTAGCACCCTTGTGCTGAAAGATTTTTCGGCTGTGTTGGGTCTTCATTTCCGTGTGAAGGCTTTCTCTAGTTGCGGCAAGCGGGGGCCACTCTTCATCGCGGTGCGCAGGCCTCTCGTTGTCGCAGCCTCTCTTGTTGCGGAGCACACGTTCCAGAAGCACAGGCTCAGTAGTTGTGGCTCATGGGCCTAGTTGCTCTGCGGCATGTGGGATCTTCCCAGACCAGGGCTCGAACCCGTGTCCCCTGCATTGGCAGGCAGATTCTCAACCACTGCGCCACCAGGGAAGCCCCTGTGCTGAAAGATTTAAATTAAAATGATAGTTTCTTTCTAGGGAAATCATTAATACGGAAGAGATGTACAATTTTAGCATGAGGGAAATCTAGTTTTAAACTAGAATTGGTCTTAATCCAATTGTTTTAGGAATATTCCTTTCCTCACTCTAAGTGTATTTGCTGACAGTCCTGATCTCTCCCTTATATTGTTAAGGTTTCCATGAAAGCTGTCTGGAGACTTTAATGCAGACAAATGTTACAATTTAATTTTATGTTTAAAAACAAAATGGACTAGGCCCCAAAATTTCAGTATTATTTCCTTCAGAAACTTTCTTTTGGAGCTGGACATGTAAACTCCTAGAAGTTTTATCTTGAAAGCTAGTTTTCCTGGATCCCTTTATATCAGAACAAATAATGAAACCAATAAAATATTTTTTGGTTGGTGGAAAATACATATAGATTAGAAATTCTACGGTGCTGATTTTAGCATGTTGTTTTGTCTCAAATGTAAGCTGTGTAAGAACAGCAAACACTGTTTCTGTCCAAAAGCAGCAGCTCACAATCCTCTTTTATCAAATATGTCCTCTTGGTTTATAAAATTAAAGTGCTGGATTTTAATCCACCTCTTCAGTGTGTGTTCTTGTTCTGTTTTCTCTGAAAACAATTTTTCTTTTTCTCTTGTAATTTTAGTTTGGTTTGCTTTTAATACACATAGTTATCCTTTTAGGGTTATTATCTATTCTCTTGGCTTACACATTAATTTTGTGCTAATGTTTTATGCACTTATCAGTCCTGCTCTTTTACCAGAGAATAAACCCCATATATACATGCAATATATGTGATAGTATCCTAACTGGGTCTGTGATTTTAATAGCTTTTTCCCAGGCAAAGGAGCTATACCAAAAACACCCTGTAGAGAGTGAAAAGCCCCGCCATGTACAGAACTATGGCTTCCCATCAATGAACACTGTCCACTCCTTAACCAAACTTCTGTTTTCAACCACCTAGGCATGATCTTGAGAGTACGGATTGTATGGAATCACAAGACTTAGCATAAAATTATGTGATACAATTGTGTTTCTGCAATGTTTTGATAATCTTCCAAGTCATAATGAACAACATTTTGAACTACCTCTTAGACTGGCACCCCTTTTTGAGAGTTTACATTTTGACATAAAACATAGCTGGTTCTCTCAGATGCCCTTATTTTAGTAGCCACGGGCCATTTGCTGGAGCATCACTTCCGGTAAAACTCTGAAATATATGTGTTTCCAAAATATAGTGTCTAATGCATACTTTATTCAGTAAAGAAATCTGCATAATGACAGGCAACTTGTATGCTGTTACCTACTCATGATTCATTCCTTATCTCTTTGCAGCTCCTAAAGTAATCTTTTTCAAGAAGTAGAAGGAGATTATCTGATCCTCAGAGACTGATATATTTTCTTGCTGTGAAAGACTTTATTTACCTAAATCTTTACGTGACTCTTTCTGTCTATTCTTGCAACATACTGAAAGTTGTGTGTTGCGTCCTGGGCTTTAGTAGCTTTTCCCATAGTTTGTGGTCAATACTAACCTCCTGACAAAGTAAGAGAGAGAGAGAAAAAGCAAACATTTTGGACAAAAGAATGATAAGGTCAGTGCCCTAATGCATTCTGGGGTAAGTCTGAGATCTTATAGGCTAAGTAGAAGTAGATTGTGCAAGGTTTATCAGGCATAATTAAGAGATTATATTGCATTCTTATGCAGGGAGAAGGTTGTGAGGGTTTTGATTAAGGAAATTATATGATCTGATTTGTGCTAAAAAAAATTTAGCTCTAGTATTTGGTGAAGAATGGATCATAGGGCAGCAAGAATGAGAGCAGGAAGACCAGTAATGAGCTATTTTATTTTATTATTATTATTTTTTTTGCGATACGCGGGCCTCTCACTGTTGTGGCCTCTCCCGCTGCGGAGCACAGGCTCCGGACGCGCAGGCTCAGCGGCCATGGCTCACGGGCCCAGCCGCTCTACAGCATGTGGGATCTTCCCGGACCGGGGCACGAACCCATGTCCCCTGCATCGGCAGGCGGACTCTCAACCACTGCGCCAACAGGGAAGCCCCAGAGCTATTTTATTTTGAGAGTGCAGGCAAATCAGGATGGTGAACAGACTATGGCTATAATAAAATTGAAGAGAATTAGATAGATACAGGCATTTACTGAGGGATTGGAAGTGGACTATGAAGGGCAGTGGGAAATTATGGATAATCTCTGAAATTTTAATGAAGCAGGTGGATGTCTGGTGATGACATTTAATAAAGTGGAGGAAGACTGGGCATGAGCTATATCGTGTACTAGAAAAAAGACAAAGATTTGTGTTTGTAACTTGTTAGGTTTCAAATGCTATTAGAAATGCAAATGGGGAATTATGCATGCAAATGGATATAAGAAGTTGGAGAGCAAGGTAGAGGATAAATCTGGGAATTGCAAGCATATAATATGATATATCACCGGGAAAAAAATATGTAGAGAAGAGAGAGGGAATGAGGCCTGGATTTCATCATCAATAGTAAGCCTGTGTAACAGAATAAGAAGGTTCCAGTGATCTAGAAACAAAACTAAAGGACACGTGTCAGAAAACCCAAGAGAGGAAATTGCCATCTACATTAAATGCTGCTAATAGATAATGCACAATGAGGATGGGGGTGGGGTATACTTTTGGGGGCAACAGTGAGTGAATGGATGACTTTTATAAGAGTGAGTTGAGTGATGCAAAAACAAGTCATTTTGAAATAGGTGGAATATTATCAGAAGAAGAAAACCCTTCCTCACTGGTTTTTTAATGCATTTCCTTTATATTATAGTTATTTATGTTAAGATATTTCTTTATCATTGTAAGCCAAAAATTTAGATTGGTGGTTGCCAGAGGCAGGGGGTGAAGGAGTAGGTGAAATGGGTGAGATGTCAAAAGGTACAAACTTCCAGTTCAAAAATAAATAAGTCCTGGGGATGTAATATACATCATGGTGACTATAGTTAATAATACTGTATCATGTATTTGAAAGTTGCTAAGATAGTAGATCTTAAAACTTCTCATCAAGAGAAAAAACCTGTAACTGTGTGTGGTGATGGATGTTAACTAGACTAATTGTAGTGATCTTTTTGCAATATATACATGTATCGAATCATTATGTTGTAAAACTATATAAAAGCATATGATAATTATATCTCAATACAAAAAGAAACTTCCTTTGTATTCAAATATTAGTCACGCAATCCTTAGTATCTATTTTAGTACATCATTAGGATCTGAAGAATTATAATCATTGGAACCTGAAGAACCAAATTTGACATATCAAAATTGGTCAACCCAGGTCATGTATCTTTTCCCAAACCAATGGTTTTACAAAAGGGGATATAATGCCCATATTGGCTCATGTAGGCTTGGTTTCCTAACTCATCCATTAAGAGGAGCATGCAATTACAGTGATTAGCTAAGACTGATTATATACCATCCTGGAGTAAATTCCCCAAGCCATATTGCTCCAGAACCATATGGGAGAGATATCATACATATTAGGAACTTATTCAAAATACCCACTACACAACGCTATGAGAGATCCATAATGGAGATCCAAAGCAAAGGTAATAAACAAATGAATGTGTTATACTTCGTAATTTCAAATGGTAGACTAACACAAGCTGAATGAAAATATAGGTTTGGGGGAGGAGCCACAATCAATAGTTGTGAGCAATTAACATTGTGTAACTGAAGGGCAAAAGAAAACTAGTTTAACTCAGGAAAAACTAGGATAGAATTACATGACGGAAAAGCAACAATAATTACATTATACTCTGTTGTGTTCTTTAACAAATCAGAAGAACAAATGCTCCTCCCATGTAAAGTTAAAAAGGATTAAATATTTCAGGTTTAATTATGAAAGTAATAAACTTTTGACATTACTATCAATATTTTGGCATGTTTTTTCATATCCTTGGGAATTGAATATACCATTTAAGATAGAGAGAATACATTATCATAATGCCATTTGTCATCCTTTACTGAGATGCCTCCAACTTCCTCCCACAGACACATTTTGCTCTGCTGTTTACAGCAACTAATAAGGCAGTCAATAAGATCAGGATTAATTCTGGGAATTAAAGTTGGGGAGTAATATAAGGGATTTTGCGGCTGCCACTGTGTAGTCTTTTGTATAATTATAACTTTAATTTTGTTCTGTATTTCAGAACAAGGACTTTATTTTTTTTTCTAAATTATAAGGACTAAAAACAAGTCCAGTTTTGACAAGTCATGTTATTATATTCTTACAGACTCTTTCTAAAATCTATTCTTTAGCATTAGGGAGAATTGAGTACACTAGTCCTCTGGGAAGCCTTTTTATGATTCTTTTGTGTCGAAAAGAAATTATGAGTAGCATTTTCCTCATTTCTTTCATTTTAAACTACATTTCATAAGGCTGGATAAGCATAATTTTTTTTTCCAGCTGTTTCTATGGCTGCTTATTTTTTTGAGCACAGTCTTTGCAGCACTGATTTCTAATTCATAGAACATTCAGTGCACATTGTTCTTACTCAGTATGCATATTACTAAAGAGTCTAAATTCGTTTTAGAAAGTTTAGGTACTTAAAACTATGATGATGTATGTAAGCTTGTAGTAATCATTAAGATAAAGGGAAATACAATTTTGCAAATGTTTTCTTTTAATTTTCTGGATTAATCCCCCTTTTAAAAATGTTATGGGTAAGGATATTTAGTTTACCTATTTTCTTGAAAAAGCAAGTACTAAATACTCTTAAATTGTACAGAATAGATTTGCACTGTGGTAACAATAAGAAGAAAGTTTAAAAATTATAATGTTATGTAAAAGTTAAGCATTCTTGAAAAAAACATTATTAGCATAATAGTGATTATGATGATCTTTGTGATGCTATTGATACAAGCTTCCAATTCCATTAAGTCAGTTCAAAATCTATTTCTATTATTAAACAGTGAAAAATTTAGGTCATTTTTATTTTATTTTTCTCAAGAAAGTATTATACACAATATACAAGGGGACCTTTATGAAATCACTAGTAATTTAATTGAAGGCTTAACAATTTTCCCCCCATATGCCACTCCTACCATCCCACATTGGTTTGACTTCTTTTCTGATGTTCCCATATCCTCATATATTCTCCATATTTTCTCTCATCACTTTCCATTAAACATGAATTATATTTGAGGATATGATAAACATATTTTATCATGAGGATGGAATGAGATAATCCATACACAGAATTGGTATAATAGCAGCATATAATAAATAGTATATCAAATTTTGCTAATATTTTCTTGAATTTTTCATTTTGCCTTATAGCTCTAATAATAATCCTCTGTGCTGGTCCACTATCTATATTCCAAAAACAAGATGAGACTGTCTAGGAGATCATGTGGGATAAAATAATCAGTTGAACAATGTATTTCTAGATTATCAAGTACTTGGAGACCTTGACTAAGAAGATTCCCACAGTTATCCTTGTATGGTCTTTGTTGTTGAAACGTTATACAGATGTCATAACCTCAATTAGTTCCTGTGTGCTTTCCTACTTTTGTTAAAAAATTTTTATTTAAGTGAGAAAGATCTAGTAGAGTGGAAGAGTTTGAATATATACATAATATTTAAGAGAAAGTTAAAAAATTAGTGATGGAATCTAAAATATTTGGTAGATATTTGAATAGAAATAGGGCTATCTTTGTTCTAACAATTGGAAAAGAAAATAGTTCTGCATACTTTGCGTCTGTGAAATGAGTATATTTCAATTGGATTACTTCTATTTTCTATGTACATAGCAGAGATGAAAGGGGATTTAAAGAGTTATGGATTATTACAAGATTGTATTCACCAGAAAAAAATTAATGGGATTATTGAGATTGGTTTATTGCCAATATAGTATATATGAATCACTATGTCCACATTCTCTGTTATGTGACTTCCTCTATCAGCGCCAGGCTGCTCTGGTTCAGAAATGGAGAGAAGAGAAAGATGAATTCTTCTAGGATTTGAGATTTGTTCAGGTTGTGAAACAAAGTGACAAAGTAGCTAGAGTTTGGATTAATGGAAAGCTATTTTTCAAGTGATGGACCAAGAAATCTGAGATTAATAATGAGAGACATAAAGTGAATGAATGTAGTGAAACAGAAAACGCTGAACAAGCTTAAAGAAGTTGAGTGAAAAAACATGGAAGGATAAGAGTTTGTAAGTGGAGAGTGGGATTGTTTGAGAAATTTTGAAGATGGAAACAAGACAACTGATAAAGTCCAAGTTATGATGTTTGCTGCATTTTATTACTGGACACAATTTCTTACAAGGAAAATTTGAATCACTATAAGACCACAAGATTAATATTTATCCCATGGACACTGGAATTACCAGGAGGGTTATAAAAAAAATATGGAGAAGAGAGGAACACTTTAAGTCAAGTGACAATGCTTCTCTCTCTCTCTCTCCTCTCTTTCTTTTCTTTTTTCTTTCTTTTTTCTCTCTTCTTCCTTTTGTTTCTATTCTTTACCTATCTATTACTGTTATTCAGTAAGTGAGAAGTGCTCCGTATATTGGTGGAGAATTGATTAAAAGAGAGTGACAGCATGCTGGCCCCTTATGCTAAATGGCAGAAACCTCAACATATCAGAGGTTCTTAGGAAGCAATAGAGGCTAAAATCCGTTTGGATAAATAGGGATCAAATAGTATATCCATCCCACCTCCTGTACTGAAAGTAATAAGGGTATGAGAAAATAAACAGCCATGGTATGAAAGCCCTCAGTGGAACTGGTGCCCTCAATGTTGAGGATGAGTATGCAAGTAAAAGAAGGGAAGGTATAGAGTATGCTTGAGCAGATGGAGAACCAAGAACGTTGCTCATCTATGGTGAGATTTTAGAGGAAAAGAGACTTGAAGAGATCAATAGTGGGGCAATGTTAGCACTTTGAGTTTTAGGCTGATGAAAATGGGGTGATTATGAGAGAACCCCTTTGTCCTAAGGATCACAGAACAATGTCTCTGAACCCATGGAAAGGCTCCATTGACTAGAGTCATGGCACATTTATGGATAGGATCCACAGGCACAACAGAATATGAGTCTGGTGATCCATTTCTGTTACTTCCCCACTAACCAGGATACAGCTTGAAGTAGAGAAAAGACCATAGGGTATGGCATTCTATTAACCTTGATTACAATTTTAGTTCTTGCACATATCATGTGTGTGTAAGCTTAAAGTTTACTGGGAGGCTTAGAAACAGTGTAAATAGTGCTTGGTTCTTGGAGATGTTGTCATTCTGCTCTTTTTCCTTGATCATGAGAAAACTATACCTGTGGGATCTGGAAACCAGATGCCTGATGTTATACCAGCTTTGCAACCTGAACTCCTTGGCATTGATGAGCCAGTGGAAATGCTAGCCTGTAACTTCTCTAATATCCAAAGCTCTGTACCTATTTCCTTTTCTCAGTTATAGCAACCTTGTCCAGCTGTGTCTCCAGAAGCTCTAGAATAATCTCTGTCCTTCATCCAGAGCTGGAGTAACCTTTCTTTTGAATTATTTCTCTAATTTGCCCTGAACCTATGAAGATTGGCAATTTTTGCTTCTGTAGAGTTGAGAAAGCTATTTTTTTTTTTTTTTTTTTTTTTTTTGCGGTACGCGGGCCTCTCACTGTTGTGGCCTCTCCCATTGCAGAGCACAAGCTCCAGACGTGCAGGCTCAGCGGCCATTGCTCACTGGCGCAGCCGCTCCGCAGCATGTGGGATCTTTCTGGACCGGGGCACGAACCCGTGTCCCCTTCATCGGCACGCGGACTCTCAACCACTGCGCCACCAGGGAAGCCCGCGAAAGCTATTTTTGAAACACTTTAAAGACTATTGAAATCATAACAGTGATTTTGTATTATCTAAGAAGCATATTTAAGAAATTAGTTTTGCACTTATCTTCCAAACCCAGAAAATTTTTTTTTTTTTTTTTTTTGGTAATTTCCTTTAATCTTGTGGCCCCTAAACTTTAATGCTGACTGAACTCCTGAGGAGGTTCTTTGTAATACAAATATCAGGATAAAATTCCAGAGATTCAGATGAAGGAAACTGAAGTTTGGGGTCTAGAATCTTCCACTTTTACAACATCACAGGTGATTATGATTCAGTCTATTCAATTGAACATATTTGGAGGAATTGAGTCCTCAACCTACTGTGGTTCTTAAGACAAATTTTGAAGGCCACATTTCCCTTAGTTTTTGGAGAAACAAATTTAACTGAGTCAACAATTTTTCTTAAACTTAAAAAAAAAAAAGGTAACTAGGGAATTATCTGGCAGTCCAGTAGTTAGGAGTCTGCACTTCCACTGAAGGGGGCACAGGTTCAATCCCTGGTCAGGGAACTAAGATCCTGCATGCTGTGGGGCATGGCCAAAGTAAATAAAAAAACAAAACAAAGAAAGTAACTATATGAAGAGATGGTATATAATTAGCTTGACTATAGAAATCATTTCACTATGTATATGTTAGCAAAGCATCATGTTGTATACCTGAAATATATGAAATTTTTATTAAAAATAAGATTTAAAGAACTATATCACTGAGCTCAAATTCTGAAAGAGCTATATATTTCTTAACTTCTGAAAAATTCCTTTAGTTTTTAATATGTCGTATATGTGTATAGGTCACTGATCATGGGAAGCAGAATTCATAAAAATGGATAAGAATGTTGTGTTAACTTACAACAAATTACACATTCTCAAGAAAAATCACCAAGAGCTATAATATGAAGAACAATATTTTAGTCCAAAGAAGTTAAAAAAAGACAGCCAAGGAACAACTGATAGTATGCTAAATGTGCCAGGATAAGAGCAGTTTCACAACACCCATTCAATTATGTAGAGATTGTTCATTTCAATCTAAAGTCTCTCAGATTATCAGCTGCAAGCTTATTCATCAGGAAACTAAAATTTACACAAAGGTAGCCATCTTGTGTACAAAAGTACCTGGAAATTAACTCTTACATTAGAGAGTACATGACTAGGACCACAGAGAATAATAAGTTCTGGTGTTTATAGAGAAATGAGCATATAGAAATATATGCTTGCCAGTGAGATTGAGGATGCCATGTTATTACCATTCTGATGGTATTGTAATGACTGATCCTGAAGGATGTGTATGTATTTTCTTATAGGAAGCACACTTGGTAGGCACACTGCTTGAGCTCCAAATCCAGTTCCACCTTTCTCTGTAATAGAGCTTTGATCAAGGTGCTTGTCTCTTAAGTCTGCACAAAAATGGTGTATCCCATGACCTAACCTTCAGTAATGCAGTGGTCTTACAGAGTCATACAGTTTTTCTGCAATTGTGATATGTGGGATTAAAAATGAGAATTTAAAGAGAAGTAATTTTTGCTCTGTATTCATTCACTTTTAACTTATGCAATAGGAACAGGATTTCATTATGATGTGTCACCTGATGGCCAGGAACAAATTACTTAGTGACCCAAGATGGAACTAACAATGGTGAAGAACATAGAAAATAGAGTAATAACTGCTAAAATACTGAACGAGGACTGAGAACAAAAGCTCCTCTTTTGAAGTGTACCAGGGCAGTTGTTTTCAAACATACTTGAGCATTAGACTACCCTTGTTAAAACTGATGTGCTTGTTAAAACTGAAATTCCTGGACCTTAGATCAACCAAAGGAGCATTTTGACAGAGATTCCCAGGAATTAGAATTTTGACGAGCAATCAAGTTATTGTTAGGCACAAATACAATTGACAGCTGGGAAATTATATGATTTCTTAATAGTTTTTCTATGGAAAAATTAAAAGTTTTTCTCTTTTTGAGCAGAAAACAAATACATATGTTTAAAAAAATAGATATATAAATTAATAAAAGTCATAATATTTACCAATAGTGGTACTTTTTTGGTCTTAGAAAACCTAACATTTTCATAATTAGAACTATTGTTTTTGTCCTCAAAATATAAGGAATACACTTACCTTAATGTAGGTTTTAAAATAAATGCTGGAATACTTCTAACTTTAAAAGTTTACTCAATTCAATTATATGCATTACAGAAGTGAGACAATTAACGTATAACAATTAAGTGATTCCATTATTGTTATCAAACTGAAAAGAGTGGACACAATTACTCTTTCTTGAATAGACTAGTTCTCAAGAGATTGATGGCAAAGGTTAGCTGAGCAGGATTGGTTTAATAGAAAAGCTTGCCTTCACATCCCACCTTCTGCCCCTGCCCCCTCCTCAACTTTCAGTTGCCCCAACAGCTATATGATATTCTGTATCTTATCTCCCCAGTTTGAGAACTCTTGATTTAATATAGAAATGATATTTTACAGATGTGCTCTGTCAACATGTTGTCCAGTGAGTAAGCTGCATGCTTACCATGGAAAAAGCCTGAGATAAAATCCCAACTTGTACTTACAAGTGGTCTTGAATAATATGTTTATCTCTAAGCATGTTTTATCAGATAACAAAAGTGGTGATAATATAATTTACCTTAAAAGAAATCAAATAGATCAACATTTGTGAAAAAATATACCTATGTGTGTGCAATGCTCTGTGTACGTGTGTATATATACATGTATACATACAAAATACATATATTCATATACATATAAATCACATATACACTCATATAAATAAGTAGTCATAAAATTTTGAGAAAAAAACATTACATGGTAAATCACAAGCAATCAATGTATGTTATTAGTTCTTTCTTACCCTTTGAAAAAGACTAAAAGAATCTCATAGGCCAACATGCTGTGGCATGAAGTGGTAAAATTATCAATACTGAGATATGTTGACATGTTTTGGGGACAAAGATAGTAATGCAAATCTATCAACTAACCAGGATTTTTCCAAACTGTCAATGTCATGAAAGACAAATGATATGGAAGGTAGACACAACCAACGGAGACTCAAGTCACATGATAACTATGTGCAACCCTTGACCTTTTATTGGGCCCTGGATTGAATAGACCAATAAACAAACAAAAAATAAAACAGCTATAAAATATACATTGGGGAAAGTTTGAAAAGGGATTGTATGTTAGATAATATTGTTATCAGTATTATATCTCTGGTACAATAATTGCATTATGATTACATGCTATGTTCTTCAGTGATACATGCTAAAGTACATAAAGTGTCGGGATGTCTACAAATTTCAAGTGGTTAATAAAGGGGAAAGAGGGAGCAAGAAGGAAAGTGAGAAATTGAGAAATTAAAACTATACAAGATGTTAAAAAATTAGTGAACATAAATAAAGGATATGTAGACTTTTCAAATTCTTTAAAAATGGAAAATAATTTAAAAATTAAAAATTCTTAGACACACATACAGGGGGTGATTTAGGAAATAGTATATTTTAGGTTATAAAATTTAATTTTCTTGAGGTATGATCACTTTTATTAAATGACTTTTGTTGCTTTCCTGTCATATGTAATATTTTCCCAAATTTAACAGTTCTATTAAGATTTTCAATTAAACATTATCAACTTAAATAAGGTATAAGGTATGACCTCATATTACTACTCAGAGAGAAACCTAGCAGAATGCTAAATGAGGAAAGCAGTTTAGTCAAGAGTAGAATTAGGTTGATTTAAATATTAAAGAATTTATCTTAAAGATGAAAGTAACTACTTATGTAAATTGAAAGAATTGCAAACATAAGAGCTAGTTTTTAGTACTTTAATTTGACTTTCTAAACTAAAACCTACAAAAGGAATAGTAAAAAATAAATGTCTGCTATTTTCAATTACTATTTTTAAAATTTAGTTACAAAAAGAGTTGACATCATTTTAAGTTACGAAAATACAGAATGTGTCACTGATTGCCAGTTGTTGTTCAGATCCAGTCTTAGTCACATTTATTTGAAGAGAGAGATTATGATTTTATCAGAGTTGGATGCCTTTCCAAGCACTTTTTTCCACTAATTATTTTTGGAATTTTGGGGAGTCAGTAGCAGTTGAATTGATTTACAAAGGGATTAAGAATGAGATAGAAACATCTGCTCCTGTCAACATTGTTATTTTTCATGAGCATCAATTTTATAAAGAGCATTTTCTGTTTTTATTTCAAAAAAATTTGTGCTCCAGCAAATTAAAATACTCTCATTAATAATTTGCAGATATGCTGTCAATGTGGCAGTAACTAATTATATGATGATGTAGAAGTCTAGAACGGTGGTAAGAAAGCAACTCTCTTCTCAAAAAGACTTGACCAAAAAAAAAAAAAATAGGTCTAATCATACCAGATGACTGTGTTTCCCTTTTAAAATGAAAGCTGCATCTAAGTACAAAATCTCCTTACTTTTTTTAAAATTAAATTTAATTTTTTTATATTTTATTAGTCATCCATTTTATACACATCAGTGTATACATGTCAATCCCAATCTCCCAGTTCATCCCACCACCCCCACCCCCACCACTTTCCCCGCTTGGTGTCCATACGTTTGTTCTCTACATCTGTGTCTCTATTTCTGCCTTGCAGACCTGTTCGCATGTACCATTTTTCTAGACTCCACATGTATGTGTTAATATATGATATTTGTTTTTCTTTTTCTGATTTACTTCACTCTGTATGACAGTCTCTAGGTCCATCCACATCTCTACAAATGACCCAGATTCGTTCCTTTTTATTGGTGAGTAATATTCCATTGTATATATGTACCACATAATCTTTATCCATTCTTCTGTCAATTGGCATTTAGGTTGCTTCCATGACCTGACTATTGTAAATAGTGCTGCTATGAACATTGGGGTGCATGTGTCTTTTTAAATTATGGTTTTCTCTGGGTACAGGCCCAGTAGTGGGATTGCTGGATCATGTGGTAATTCTATTTTTAGTTTTTAAAGGAACCTCCATACTGTTCTCCATAGTGGCTGTATCAATTTACATTCCCACCAACAGTGCAAGAGGGTACTCTTTTTTCCACACCCTCTCCAGCATTTGTTGTTTGTAGATTTTCTGATGCTGCCCATTCTAACCAGTGTGAGGTGATACCTCATTGTAGTTTTGATTTGCATTTCTCTAATAATTAGTGATGTTGAGCAGCTTTTCATGTGCTTCTTGGCCATCTGTATGTCATCTTTGGAGAAATGTCTATTTAGGTCTTCTGCCCGTTTTTTTATTGGGTTGTTTGTTTTTTTAATGTTGAGCTGCATGAGCTGTTTATATATTTTAGAGATGAATTCTTTGTTGATTCATTTGCAAAGATTTTCTCCCATTCTCAGGTTATTTTTTTGTTTTGTTTATAGTTTCCTTTGCTGTGCAAAAGCTTCTAAGTTTCATTAGGTCCCCTTTAAAATCTCCTCACTTTTCTTGAAACAAAGCTTACAGAATGTTTCTGAGACACTCAATTCATAATTAGCTTCCATTTTTATGTGGATGTTTATTAGGGATGTTTAAAATTATTTGTTTTCCCTGAAGTCAGCCTGTTCTCAGTTGAGCTGTAAGATATTCTGCACCTTAGTTTTTGTTTGTGCTTGGGGGTAAATGTAAGTCTAGGTACATGTGGGGAGGAGAAAAGCCTGACCAAATTTTGGTCAAACCTAGATAATGGGCAATTAAGAGGACTTATGAACTATCTCTCCTCTGCTGGCCAATAATCAAAAGGTCCCCACTTCAAAATAAAAGGTATGAGATACTGAACAGTTATTGTTCATTATAGATTCAAGAGAAAAATAAAGAGAACCGAGTTCATCACAGAGAAGACAGAGAATCAGAGATAAAATTTTGTCAAATAGTAAAGATTACTTATTTGGATCTAAGTCCTCAAGGGCAATATATCTTCAGAAATGGGTGCAGGAAGTAAAGAAATGCCAAGATAATACCTCTAATAATATATATTATTATATAATAATGTATATTTTCATTGCAGTTGGTACTATAATTTGCTAATAAAAGTTATTTTTTCTAAGACTACTTATATATTAGAATAAGAAAATGAACAGTAATGCTTGAACATGACAGCTAAAGTTATTTTTCCCAAAAAGATCAATTATTTAAATTTATGGAGATTTCTCTTTTTGATTGGTGTTAATATAGCAAATATATTTAGTGTTTGCCAGTACATTTAACTTTTAACATATCCAACATTTCTTTCAGATAAACAAGAATCTTGTATATTGTATTTTAACAGGTATGGCTTATATATTAGTTATGTGAATTTGATTGTAATAAACATATAAACATATGTAATCATATATACACACACATAAATAAACTTTAGAATTTGTAAGTACTTAATATATGTTATAAAAGGCATTATAACTAATGAGAAAGCAAGAATCACTTACTCAGTGATGCTGTGGAAATCTCCTAACTCTTTGGCAAGAATAAAAATTAAAAATTAGTGTGAATAAACACATGCTGATTCATGCAAAAACAAGATTTGCTTGAATCCAAAATGTTAACACTTTTATAGCTGAGTTGGGGAATTAAGGCTAATTTCTTTCATCTTTTACATGGTTTTTCAAAAAATTTTTCTTGTATTATAAAAAGAAACAAAAAAGTATAATTCATTAATTTTGTCAGCAAGCCATTAATCACCTCTAATTAAATGAAATTTTGATATTTCCTTCTTTCAGTCAGTCATATCAACATTAGGAGGTTTATGGTTAGAAAACTTAGATAGATAGATAGATGATAAAGATACATACAGAGAAAGAGGTTTCTGTGCTACCCAGAAATCATATCACAAATATTTTATATTATGTCCTCAGTGTACATTTTTTTCTCATTCAATTGTTATAATAATCCTATGAAATAAGCATAATTTCCCCCATGTTATGGACAAAGAGATTTAGTGCCATGTACATATTCAAATATCTAGTAAGAGGAATTTCACCCAGAACTTTCTGATAACTGAACCTTATAGTTGTACCCACCTGTTTTTATTTTTAGTTCTGAACTGGGATAAAATGATTATAAAAATCATTTGGGGCACTTATTTAAAATGCGTATTCCTGGTCTCCACTCCATCTACTCTGAATCAAGCGCTCTGGAAAGGGTCCTAGAAAATCACTGAATCTTGTACCTCAGTTAATGTATTAATCAGGGTTCTCCAGTAAAACAGAATCAATAGGCTATATATATATATATATATATATATCCAAAGGCCTGAGAACCAGGGCAGCCAATCAGGTAAACCCCCTTCTGAAGGCAGGAGAAGACTGACATCCTAGTTTGACCAGTCAGGAAGGAGAAAGGGCAAAGTCTCCCTTCCTCCACATTTTGTTCCATTCAGACCCTTAGTGGACTGGATGGTGCCTACCCACATTAATAAAGGTAATCTTCTTTACTGAGCTCACCAGTTCAAATTCAAATCTTATCCAGAAACACTTCACAGACACAGCCAGAAATAATGTTTAGCCAGATATCTCTGTATTCTGTATGTAACATGCTCAAGTTGATACATAAAATTAACAATCACAAGTCTACTTCTTATCAACTTGGCACCCACACACATCTTCTTAAACCATACTTAATTTCTAAATGAAGGCAATAACAAGGTTATAATTCTGTCTAACATGGTATAACTCTCCTAAGTACAACTGAAAATGCACTAATCCTTTCCCCAGAAGAAAAGGTAAAGCCCTTGAGTGAGGTTCCCTCTTTTCCTTGATCCCATAACTTAAATACTATGACATAAAATTTAAAAATATTAAATAATTTGATATAAAGTCAATACGTCTTATGTTATATGGTAAGGGAATATGAAGAGAAAGAAAACAAAGATATTTTCTTTACACACACACACACACAGACACATCACATCACACAAATGTATTCATAACAAACTAAGGAGGAAAAATTCATAATTACAGTTCTTGTTTCTGTAACTGGTCACACGGTCACAGCTGGTATTTATAACTACTTTCTTCCACTGCCCACTCTGTATTTGCTTTGCCCTCAGCAAGGACTTCAGCTGGTTGTAGTTAATTTTATGGAGTTACCCAAACCTGATCATTCCTGAAAAGTATGAGCCATTAGCAGTCTGTCTGGATTGGGCCTATGTAGTTTTCCATTTACCTTAAGGAAAAGACATCATCATAATAAGAAACACTCTTAGAGGATATCCTGTAACCCAGACATATACTTCCTGACCTCTAATGTGCAGTAGTAGTCCAATTTCCTCTTGGTAGTCAGCACCAGTCACCTCAACCAGCACAGTAACTCCCTTCTTTGCCTGTTGATTCAGTGGCATGAGGAAGCCAGTGGAATTGTTGCCTTGTCATCTGGTGGAAGAATTTTTCCCTCTGGAATAAAACCTCTTGGCCAGCAAAGCATAAAGTCAGGGGAACAAGAAGAAAAAAAATTTTCTATGGGGTCACTAGAGATAATATTGAGTGGTGCCACCTCCACTTCCACCCCTTGATTCCTGGACCCGTGAATTCTGCCTGTAGGAGAAATAGAATATATAGACTCACTGATTCATAGCATATACAGCCTCCTAGATAACCTTGTCCCAGCCTTACAAGGTATTGCCATCTAACTGTTACTGTTAACTGTCTTCAAAAGGCCATTCCATTGTTCTGTCAAGCCAGCTACTTAGCATGATATAGAACATGGTAATACCAGTGAATTTCATGAACATGGGTCCCTTCTTGCACTTCTTCTGCTGTGAAATAAGTTCCTTCATCAGAAGCAATGTTGTATGGAATACTATGACAGTGGATAAGGCATCCTGTAAGGCCACTGATGGTAATTTTGGTAGGAGCGTGTGTACATGGGAAGGCAAATCCGTTTCCAGAGTAATTGTCTATTCCTATAAGAACAAAATACTGCTCCTTCCTTGATGGAATTTGCCACCAGGGGAATGGAAGGCCGGTGTTGGTCTCTGTTCTTGGAAGATTAGGCACTCAGCAGTGGCTTTAGCTAAGTCATCCTTGGTGAATGGAAGTCCATGTTGCTTCATCCATGCATAACCTCCTTTCCTGCCACCATGGACACTTTGTTCTTGAGCCTGTTGGACAGTGACAGAGGAGGCTGGGGAAAGTGGGTGACTGGTATCCACAGAAGAGGTCATCTTATCTGCTTGATTATTAATACCTATTCTGCTGAGGTAAACCTTAGGTGAGCATTCATATGGGACACAAATATCCTCACCTTTTTGCCCATTCAGGGTATGTCTATTCAAGCATGCATTCTGGAACTAGGGGAATAAAACACAGGATAGGTCTTGGGAATCCCTGGGCCCACTGTGAGATGGACTTGAGCTAAAACTCTATTGATCATCTTCTTAAGCCCCTACATTGATCGATACACCACAGTGATGTGCTGGGTCTCTTGGAATTAATGTCAGTTCGAAGCCAGTGTTCAGTAGTTCCTGAAAGTTCTGATCATTTTCTTTTCCCCAAATCAAGGTTATCCTGGCAAAAGGATGTCAGTCCCCTTGGTGAAGGATACGAAAAAGAGTAACAATATAAACTACCTTTACAGAGGTCTTTCCTCAAGGGGATCCAGCTTCCCCTTCATTTAAGGGGTTCTGGATCTGTCAACTGGCTCAAATCTGGGAATTTACCAAGGGGCTTTGACTCTCTGTTTTTATGATTCAGATTAGGGTTTTGTTCACTTGACTTAGAAAATTTTGCTTATATAGATCAAGTAATAAAGGAGTAGACTTTCTACCTATTTCACTTCTTGAGACACTGTTATCAACTACTAAATGCCATAAGTCTGTGAGAGCCAGACTATTTTTCCATTATGGCAAACCACACCCACCTTGCCTTTGGCAGTTGAATGCCATTGCTTGGCCCCTGCCTCCTAGGGATCCAGTTACTCCCACTGCATTTAGATTTCCCA
This sequence comes from Phocoena phocoena, assembly GCF_963924675.1. Lineage (NCBI taxonomy): Eukaryota > Metazoa > Chordata > Mammalia > Artiodactyla > Phocoenidae > Phocoena > Phocoena phocoena. The sequence continues at coordinate 23,175,152 of NC_089221.1, forward strand.
ATTCAGTGACTGCAGATGTCACTGTGAGGTCTGAGTTTCAGAGAAGTGTGATCACAGAGATCTGTCAAGGATGCTGTCTTTATACTATTATTTCTCATAGTACATGTTTTCTGGACACACCCAGTGTGGCTGAGTGGGTCTTAAATGACAAATCCACTCTAACATTCCAATCCCCTAAGCCTTTTCTACATTAAAGCAAGGCAGGTCTGGAAGTTCCAGTTTGCTCGCTGTGGGCTGACTTTTGTCCATGTTTCAGCCAACCAATCCCAAAATTGTTAGAGGTCTTCTAACTCCCAGAGCTGCAACTTTAAATGCAAAATTTCTGCTAAGGGAGCCCATATCAGTAAATACAGACCGATCCAACGTTATGTTCCTTCCAGCATTATTCCATACCATTAGTATCCATTCCCACTTATGTTCCCTGGATTTCCATATCTCTATATAAGAAAATTCAGTAGTTATTTTGGACAGTGGTGCTACTCCTAGTGAGTCACACTTTGCACCTCCCCTTTAGGGGCCTGCTGGGACTTGGGTCTAGTTATTGGTCTAAAAACAAAGTGGGGTAATGGTGATGGGTCCTGAGAAGCATCTACATAGTCTTCTCATGGTAACTGCCTCAGGGGAGGCCACTGCACTTTCTGAAGCAGCACAGGGAGGGTAGAGAGGTTGATACAACTCAGGGTGAGGAAACTGTGGCTGGTGGGGCTGGGGAGGTCTCTTGCACTGAGAGTGCCACTTGCACTGACAATGAAAACTCATTAGAATTTAGGAGCTCGATGTGTCTGGTCTCATAAGTGTTTCTCCACAAGTCACCATCCCAAATTATAAGATCCCGTTGTTTCCCAATCAAAGTCCTCACTTAAACAGTAGACATCCTGTGAAGCTAGAATTTCACTTTGCATTGTAATGTAGCCATTCTCAGGGTCGGATACTGCATTTGATTTTCAGCAGTTTTAGCCCTGCAACTATAGGAGATAAAGGTCTTCTTCAAGGCACGCATGGAAGCTCTTAGGTTATTTATGTGGTGCTTGACCTGAACATTTAAATCTCTGAGATCATCTTTTTTTAATACCACTTTGTCCAGTGATATTAGGAGCAACAGCCAACCCCACTATATTCGTTAGTTTTCCAAAAATATTTAAAAGTACTATATACACACTCATCCAGCTCCTTTCTTCTTTTAAGTTGTTGATTAGGAGATCTAGGGAGGATATTTTGCTAGATCATGGCATGGGCTATCAGTGCTCTCTTTACTGCTAGAAATAGTGTCATGAGCATCTGTAAATCTAATCAGATTAGAGAGTCAATTCCAGAACCCCTGGAACCGATTTGAAAAAGTCATCCTTAACATTCTGTTCCTTTAGAACCCCTCTTAACACCTCTTGGTGCCAAAATCTGTATTAGTCAGGGTTATCCAGAAAAACAGAACCAATAGAATATATTCAGAGAAAGAGATTATTATAAAGAGTTGACTCAAGTGCTTATGGAGGCTGAGAATCCCACAATCTGATATCTACAAGCAGGAAACAGAAGAAGATCAGTGGTGAGATTCAGTCTGAAAGCCTGAGAACCAGAGAGGCTGATGGCTTAAACCCAGTATTAGGGCAGGAGAAGACTGATGTCCCAGCTTAACAATCAGGCGGAAGAAGAGTTGAGCTCTCCCTTCCTCCACATTGTGTTCTATTCAGGCCCACGAATGATTGAATGCTGCCCACTCACACAGGGGAGGATAATCTGCTTTACTGACTTCACGACTGATTTGTAAATCTCATTGGGAACCGCCTTCAGAAACACACCCAGATATAATATTTAGCCAAATATCAGAACAACTTATGGCCTAGTCAAATTGACACATAAAATTAATGATCACATGTAATATTTATAATTTTCAGTGAACTAATGTACAAAATGATCTCTGAACCAGTTTTCATAATTATCCTTCAAAACTTTTATGGGGGGCTTCCCTGGTGGCGCAGTGGTTGAGAGTCCGCCTGCCAATGCAGGGGACACGGGTTCGTGCCCCGGTCCGGGAGGATCCCACATGCCGCGGAGTGGCTGGGCCCGTGAGCCATGGCCGCTGAGCCTGCGCATCCGGAGCCTGTGCTCCTCAACGGGAGAGGCCACGACAGAGAGAGGCCCATGTACAGCAAAAAAAAAAAAAAAAAAAAAAAAAAAAAAAACTTTTATGGGAATTAAATTGAAATGGAATTTTCACTCTTTTCCTAACAATTAATTTTAGAAATGGTATCTATTTAGAATTCATTTTGTACTAAACATTGTGCTAAGCTAAGTGCTTCTTAAATTGTATCTATTTTCACCTTCACAGCCATACTTTAAGAGGTTAATCTAGTATGACTTATTTTAAATGTGATTTTAAATGTGATTATAATGTTAAGGAGGTTTAGATGGATCAAGTTACTTAATGTAAGACATGTAGTCATTGAACAACAAAGAGAGTATTCATACCCAGGTTTTATTGTAATTTCTATTTCATAGTATAAAACTTTTCCTGGTAGCTATGAAAATCTACCTTGACCATAAAGAAATATTTTCTTTCTAGAATCAACAGCAATTTACTCTATACACCAAGGGTTTAATTCAGTGTGATATCCATAAAGAGCACCATACATTCAGAACCAAAAGACTCAGGATATCTTTATTTCTATAAAATTGGATAGAACTCACAATTCTAACTTTTTTATAAATAAAGGATACATTTGATGATTTCAAAATTTTCATCCAGTACTTTAGTTTCCTCCAGCTTGTTTTCCAAACTCTTTTGTCTAGGATCATCAAAATTAGCAAAATCTTTTATTCTCCATTCTTTAATTCTAAATCTTTAATTCTAATCATCAAAATTAGCAAAATCTTTAATTGACTAATGAGACCTTGAGAATGTGAAAATGGAAAAACTAACAAAAATCAGTATCCATAGACCCTTTTTAACACAATCTCAGGCTTGTTGCTCTGATGCATTATAATAGTCTAAATCCTCAAATATTTATAGAGACAGGGATAATGTTAAATATCTATATGGATATAGATAAATATAAAGTATACATACATACACATATATATATACATACATGTTTATGTAGATAAATGATAGATGACTAGATAGATAGATAAATAATTTTATAACAATTTTGATGTGTTTCCCCCTTGGATTCTGTGTACTTTTACTTTTATAGTCAACGAGAGCTACTGGAAAAATTCTAGTGACTTTTAATCAGTTTGCATTAGTATATTATATTCAAAATAGTCTCACCAATTCCCTGAGTTTAGAATGACCAACGATATGTTTTGTTTACAATTTCTGGTTTCTTTGCTACTTGTTTTGTTTTTACTCAATAATTTTCACTCATAGTGAAAATTGTGACACAAAGATTGCAATTGATAATGTCAAGATTACCACAATTAAATACAGGAAGAATTTCATACTCAGTGTTTTCTAACAAGCCAGCATTTCTAAGATCATGTTCCATGGAATACAGTATTTGTACAAGGTTAATCACTATTGAGTGAAAAAGCATTCCATAGTTAAATAACTTTGAGAAATATTGGATTAAACAATGCTAAACAGATTTTGTTACTCTAAAGCTCCTCAGAGCTGTTCATATAATAATTCGTGGATCTGATATTCAAAAGAGGAACATAATACGTAACATTTTAGTAGATTTATGTACCATGGATCATACTTTGCAAAACCTTGTATTTTATTCCAATATCATTTCTGAATAATGAAAATCCTATAGCTCACTCAAACTAAGGGCTGTAACTCTAGAAAATGAGACTTTCCTTATACTAACTGAATTTGTGGCATAGTCCCATCAACTACATTTTTATACATAAACATTGTTCAGTTTGCCACAAGGAATGAAATCCCTATGAATGAGAATATTTTAAGCCCCATAAACTTCAGAGAAAAAAATATTATTACTTAATTTCTGTGGCAGATATTTTTGACTCATAAAGTATAAGAATGTTTCTGTTGTCAGAGTACTTTTCTTACATAGAAAAATGGGCCAAAAAAGAGTACTTATAGTAATAAACATAAATTCAGTCTTGAAATTTTCCCTTACAAAACAGTTATAATGTTACTGAAAATGAACTTGAAAATGAATACTTGAAAATTACTAAGATGCATTTTTTCAATTCTTCAGAGGTTGTCTATGTAGATCCCTGTTTCCTAAATAAAAACCTAAAAGTGTATTGACTAATAGTTTACTTAATGATAAATGTGATGCAAACATATTATTTTTTTAAAATCCTTATGATTAAATAAATTTGTTTCTTTTTTGGTAATTAATTTTTAAACTTTAGAATAGTTTAGATTTACAGAAAAACTGCAAATGTAAAAGAATTCCTTCCCAAATACCTTTCATCCAGTTCCATAATTATTAAAATCTTGCATTACTATGGTTCATTTATTTAGTCCATTAATTAGTGAAGCAATATTGATAGATCATTGTTAACTAAAAATCAAACCTTTTGACATACCCTCATTAAGACTGCTTGTCTGTTTGTTTTTCATTTTGAGTATGTTTTAATTTCTGGAACTACGAGTTGTTCCAGGTTCATGTGGTATATTTCCTGCCCCAGTCTTCCATTTGTTTTCGAAATGATATTCATTTGCATTATTCTAAAAAAATGTTGTCAGGGCTCAAAGAAAAGAGAGTTTTTATTCCGTTTGAATTTGTTCCTGAGAGTATTCCTTGTCTCCTCTTTATCTTTGCTTTAGAAGGATGTGAACCCAAGTCATCTGATAACATTCATATTAATGGGAAAAGGTGTTGTGGTTTTTACCTATTTCAGTCCACTGCTAAATGGAAAACATATCTGTCAGGAACTCGAGAGGGAGATTTGGATTTATTCTGAGAAAAGTAACCACGCTGACAGCTTTACTCCTATAATATCTACAGAGGTTTGAAGCATATCTGAATTTGAAGGGAAAAAAAAATGCCAGAATGTTAAGCTATATTTGCAAAATGTGATTCCTACAGATGTCAAAATACTGCCTCTCTAATTTTACCTTCATTATGAAATGCCTTCAGGCTCAGACTGTGTAACTTTTCTGTGAAACACTTAATCTCTACTCAGGCCCCTTAGGAAGATGTAATAGCAATCAGTAAATAACAGTGCAGAGGCTGTTGATTACTATTGAATAAACTAAAATGCTTTCCATACATTGCAAACTAAAAATGGATCACTCTCATCACTTATCTTTTTTTTAATGACATTTTAAAGTCTAAGGGCCTTATTAATCAATGCTTTATATGATGTTTTCCAAAGATGTGCATGTACCTTGCTTAGAAAAGAGAAGAGAGACAGATATACTGAGACTCTTCTGAGGAAATTAAATTAAATCAGTATTCATAAACGTTAGATACTTGATAGAGAATAAGAAAAAAAGAAGATGCTAAAAAAATAAGAGAATGGGGAAAAAAAAGCATGGAAGAAAAGGAAACTATTATTGGGCAACAATGACAGACCCTTTGATAACTAGTTTCTCAAAGTATTTTTAATAGGTATTTTGCCTTTTTACATTAAAAAAATGAGAATTTTGAAAAAAATCACTTGTTCAGGTCCTCAGAAGGAGTATGGTTAAAGCCAAGTGTTGAAACCGTGCCTGTTTGGCTCCAGAATTTGTGCTTCATTCACTCTACAGAAAAACCCTAACATGTTGGCAATTTGATAACATTTTAAATGTAACGATGGTATTTAGCTGTTATTTGCAAAGGGGAAAGATTAGATTTTTACTTTTAGTTTATATTCCATATGGCTTTATCAAAATGATCAGTATATCTATAGAAAAGTTTGAAAGACAATTTTAATATACTGGATAAAAATTGAAAATGAATATTTATTGAAATATTATATTTACAATGTTTACATTTTAAAAGTTTTATGGAAGAATAGACAAATATTAAATGACACATATTTATATTGTACAATTCGAAGAGTTTTGAAATTTTGTTACACTCCTGAAACCATTATCACAATCAAGATGCTGAGCACATCTACTGACGTTGCTCTCATCTGTACCACCATTCAGGTTAGAGAGGAGATTCATCCAGTTTTCTTCTCTCCTCCTTAGCTTTAACCTTCATCAAATAGCCAACTTATTTAATCAAAGTAAATTTTAAAAAGCTTTATCTGATTTAAAAAGGTGTTATTTGGTGGCATTTTATTTAGAACAGATCATTTCTAAGGAGTAAATGCTCTTTATTTCAAGAAACCTTTCCTTTATGCTTATGTACGCATTTATACTTTTTAAGCCTTATGCTTACTTAATACTTTTACTGATTATTCAATTTCAAAAATCATTCTATTCAGAACTTTGAAGGTATTCCAATGGTTTTCTAACAACCTCTGATGCTACTGAAAAATGTGCATGCGACCTTCCTTTTATAACATCTTTAATTTGGGAAAAATCTTTTCTTAAAAAATATGAATTGAATTTTTAGCTCTGGTAAAGTATCATATATATTGTTGCTTGTGTTGTCTGTTGCTTGAGATTCTGTGAGTCAGGTATTGGATATGAAGTGATTATTTTCTGTGCCTCTTTACTTACTTTTTCTATCTTTGTTTTATGCTCAAGGACTACCTACGTAATCCTTTAGTTATGACCACTCCATTTAGCATGTCTATTGAAACTTTTATCCCTGTTTTGTGTGATTTTAATATTCTCAAATATATCAAACAATACTATTTTATCTTATATTTCACCTCTTCTGAGGTAGTTGATATGTTTGTTCCTTTCCGTACTTTTTCATAATAGTGTGGTGCACAGTATTTGGAAAGTGTCACTTAATACAATATTTGAGTTTTGTTAGTAGTACACAGTTAAAGACAAAATCTTGAACTTAAAAAAAAAACACATCTCAGCCTCCATTGCATCTCCTTAAGGTTACTGAATAAATTTCCAGTGGCAATAAGATGCATATGTATATAACATTTGAAATACAGTTTATAAATAGTAATATTTGAAGTACACATAAAATATTTTTTAAAAATAAGGACATTTTAATTGAGACACATTGAAAACTGAATTAAAATTTGCAAATGATGCTTGTGTGTTACCTTTAGAAATTTTAGAGCATAGAGGTTTCTCACAATAACTTGAAGAACTACTTGTAACTTGGATCCTCAAGAAGGAAAGAGCTACAAAGTTTCATTTTCTGAGTCTAGTGTGTTTAATCTTACTTATGATTAATTTTTTTAGCAATTTTTGTGACACTTACTTAAAATTATAATGGAGGTTTTATTCTTTTCTTACGAAAATTTGAATAATCAGTGTTTCTCTAAGGCTTTTGTTTCTGACATAAACTAAACCAGTCATCAACCAACCACTTGAAAAGAATCAATGAAAATGCTAGAAGGTGGTTTTTTGTTTTGTTTTTTCTATATTATAAATGTCTCTTTTCTAATTTAATGATATTCTATTTTATGAAGCATATATTGCTAGTTTATATAAAACTAATATTTACAAATGGGTAAACACAAGCATGTGTGTGTCTGTGTATTCTTGCATTCTGTGTCATCTTCTCTAAGTTACTTGAAAGATAGGCTTCGTTAAAAAAATTCAAACAAGGGCTTCCCTGCTGGTGCAGTGGTTGAGAGTCCGCCTGCCGATGCGGGGGACATGGGTTCGTGCCCTGGTACAGGAAGATCCCACATGCCGCAGAGCGGCAGGGTCCGTGAGCCATGACCGCTGAGCCTGCGCGTCCAGAGCCTGTGCTCCGCAATGGGAGAGGCCACAACAGTGAGAGGTCCGCGTACTGCAAAAAAAAAAAAAAAAAAAAAAATTCAAACAAAATAGAAGCTATTACATCTAGAATCTGGTATTTAATAGATGCCTAATATATTATTATCAAATAAAAAGCTTTCAAAGGTATTTGTAATGCATCGTGGTGCTCTAAAATAAGTGTCCTATGAATTGTTGTTTTGAGTACAGTACAAAAGATTGTTCCCTATCCTCTTAGGGGGTAGAGCTTCAGCAAAGTTAAAAAGGAAGAAGGTATTGTTTACTCAAATATTGTCTGTTCTTATGTAATCTTATCTCCAACCTCCATGACTTGCTTCTGATACCAAATAACATCCAGCTTTCAATCTCAGAGTTCTTTGCTTCGTGAAGACCCATAAAGAGTCTGTCACATCACCCTCTTCTCACTTGATATCACTAGACTGTGTGTTTTATCCCCTGCACAAATTAAAAAAAAAGACTTTATAGGTGGAGATAATTTTGAGTAACAGACTCAGTTTGGCAGGAACTATAAACTGAATCAAATGATGGGAGTTTGGGTTCAGAGGTTCATATTCCTCCTGACCATCAAATCACCAGTTATATTAGTATTCCATTGCAGCCTTAAAAAATTAGCACACATTTAGTGGATTCGAATAACACAAATATATTCTCACAGATCTGTAGTTCAAAAGTCTAGGTTGACTCAGCTGGTTATTATGTTTTAAGTTTCACAGTGCCAAAACCAAGGTGTCAGCTAGCTGAGCTATTATTAGCCAATTCTGAGAATTCAATCCTAAATTCGCTCAGGTTGTCAGCAAAATACAGTTGCTTTTGGTGCTAGGGCTGAGATGTGCTTTTCCTTGCTGGCTGTCAGTGGGTGACCACCTTACCACCTAGAGGGTTCTTTCTCAGGTCCTTTCATACAGGATCCTACAGCACAGAGCCAGGAGCAGTGTGTTGGATCCTACTCATGTTTATAATCTCTCTGACCTCTTCTTCTACTACATATAGCTGAATGACTCTTCTGTTTCCTCTTCCACTTTAAAGACTCGTAATTACATTGGGCACACCTGCATAATCTAGAATGATCCCTCCCTTTTAAGATCAGTTTATTTGTAGCCTTAATTACACTTGCAAATTCCTTTATGGTAGTACATGGATTAGTGTTAGATGGAATAATAAAAGGACTATTATCTTAGGGACATATCTTTAGAATTATTCCTACCACACCAGCCTGTGAATGTTTTGCTTTGTCTGCATTTTACAGGGCCACAGTCCTGGATCCAAATATTGATATGCGGAAATCATGAGAAGTGGGCAGTGAACTCTAGGACTGTGAAAGTCTCCTGAATATGACTTAAGTGGAATTACCTCTAATTAAAATATTTGGGGGGGGGTTAAGAGCTATCAGTTGTGATTTTCTTTTTTTTTTTTTTTTTTTGCAGTACGCGGGCCTCCCACCGCTGCTACCCCTCTTGCCACGGAGCACAGACTCCGGACGCGAAGGCCCAGCGACCACGGCTCAGGGGCCCAGCTGCTCCGCGGCGCGTGGGATCCTCCCGGACCGGGGCACGAACCCGCGTCCCCTGCATCGGCAGGCGGACCTCTAAACCACTGCGCCACCAGGGAAGCCCATCAATTGTGATTTTTAAGAAAGCTAGTATTTAATTAACCTTATTTTGTAAATTATATGTATCTATATTGATATTATCTGTTCAATGAACCCACCACGCCCTGGCAGAGTAGATCATATATGAAATTACATTATATTTACCTCTGTACACTGACCGTAACCACCCCCAAAACCTTACAAACAGTCTCACAATCATCTGTTGCTATGGTTAGCTGCTATTTGGAATTTAGTCCAAACACCAAAATCTGATGTCAAATGACTTAGCAATTCTTAATTATTTCTCCACAAACTTCTCTGATTTTCATAGAACAAAGCATTATTCTGTTGTTTTCATTGTGAGCTCTGGGTATTCATATGAATTTCAAGTTATGGAAACTATATGCTGACCCCAATTATAGGATTAATGCATTACTTACCTTCCACTTATTTTAGTGCAAAAATATGTACAAGACGCTAGTTGGATAATTTTGCATTTAAGGAAACACTTCCTAAACATCAAATTAGTGGAGGAATTAACATATTTAAAAATCACATTTTCTTCTTTTCCAGTTTGTATTCCTTTTATTTCTTTTTCTTCTCTGATTGCTATGGCTAGGACTTCCAAAACTATGTTGAATAATAGTGGCGAGAGTGGACATCCTTGTCTTGTTCCTGATCTTAGAGGAAATGCTTTCAGTTTTTCACCATTGAGAATGATGTTTGCTGTGGTTTTTTCGTATATGGCCTTTATTATGTTGAGAAGAAGTAAAGCTGTCACTGTTTGCAGATAACATGATACTATACATAAAAAATCCTAAAGATGCCACCAGAAAACTACTAGAGCTAATCAATGAATTTGGTAAAGTTTCAGGATACAAAATTAATGCACAGAAATCTCTTACATTCTTATACACTAATGATGAAAAACCTGAAAGAGAAATTAAGGAAACACTTCCACTTACCATTGCAACAAAAAGAATATATCTAGGAATAAACCTACATAGGGAGACAAAAGACCTGTATGCAGAAAACTATCACACTGGTGAAAGAAATGAAAGAGGATAAAAACACATGGAGAGATACACTATGTTCTTGGATTGAAAGAATCAACATTGTGAAAATGACTATACTACCCAAAGCAATCTACAGATTCAATGCAATCCCTATCAAACTACCAATGGCATTATTCACCGAACTAGAACAATAAATTTCACAATTTGTATGGAAACACAAAAGACCCCAAATAGCCAAAGCAATCTTGAGAAAGAAAAAGGAGCTGGAGGAATCAGGCTCCTTGACTTCAGACTATACAACAAAGCTACAGTAATCAAGACAGTATGGTACTGGCACAAAAACAGAAATATAGATCCATGGAACAGGATAGAAAACCCAGAGATAAATCCATGTGCATATGGTCAACTAATCTATGACAAAGGAGGCAAGAATATACAATGGAGAAAACACAGTCTCTTCAATAAGTGGTGCTGGGAAATCTGGCCAGCTACATATAAAAGAATGAAATTAAAGCAATCACTATACACAAAAATAAACTCAAAATAGATTAGTGACCTAAATGTAAGACCAGACACTATAAAACTTTTAGAGGAAAACATAGGAAGAACACTCTGTGACATAAATCACAGCAAGATCTTTTTTGATCCACCTTCTAGATTAATGGAAATAAAAGCAAAAATAAACAAATGGGACCTAATGAAACTTCAAAGCTATTGCAAAACAAAGGAAACTACAAAGAAGACGAAAAGACAACCCTCAGAATGGGAGAAAATATTTGCAAATGAATCAGTGGACAAAGGATTAATCTCCAAAATATATAAACAGCTCATGCAGCTCAGTATTAAAAAAACAAATAACCCAATCAAAAAATGGGCAGAAGACCTAAATAGACATTTCTCCAAAGGTGACATACAGATGGCCAAGAAGCACATTAAAAGCTGCTCACTATCATTAATTATTGGAGAAATGCAAGTCAAAACTACAGTGAGGTATCACCTCACACCAGTTAGAATGGGCATCATCAGAAAATCTACAAACAACAAATGCTGGAGAGGGTGTGGAGAAAAGGGAACCCTCTTGTACTGTTGGTGGGAATGTAAATTGATACAGCCACTATGGAGAACAGTATGGAGGTTCCTTAAAAAACTAAAAATAGAATTATCGTATGACACAGCAATCCCACTACTGGGCATATACCCAGAGAAAACCATAATTCAAAAAGACACATGCACCCCAATGTTCATTGCAGCACTATTTCCAAATAGCCAAGACATGGAAGCAACCTAAATGTCCAGGAATGGATAAAGAAAATGTGATACATATATACAATGGAATATTACTCAGGCACAAAACAGAATGATATTGGGTCATTTGTTGAGACGTGGATGGATCTAGAGAGTGTCATACTGAGTTAAGTCAGGAAGAGAAAAACAAATATCGCATATTAACGCATATATCTGGAACCTAGAAAAATGGTACAGATGAACCGGTTTGCAGGGCAGAAATAAAGACAGATGTAGAGAACAAACGTATGGACAACAAGGGGGGAAAGTGGCTGGGGAGGGTAGTGGTGGGATGAATTGGGAGATTGGAATTGACATATATACACTAATATGTATAAAATGGGTAACCAATAAGAACCTGCTGTATAAAAAAATAAATAAAATAAAATACAAAATAAAATCACGTTCTGACCATCATAAAATGTATTTTAAGTTAAAAGTAATCAAAACTAAGGGAGGAACTACAACTACACTTATTTACAACAATGGGTTAATAATAAAATATTAATATCTTAATAAAATGAGTCAATAGTATTTAAAGAATGTTTACAGAAGAAGATGAACACACAACTTTGCATTAGCCCCAAATTAGGTACTTTTTAAGTTTATTGTAATTGTTGCACAATTCATGATAGGTAAATTATTTTAGACATTTTTGTTGGTGAAAAATGTTTCCAAGCTATTTCTTTAAAATGGAGAAAGGGTAGCGGTGTGCCTTCAATTCCTCGTGACCAAGAGAAAACTATATGTATTTCCATTTTCAACGTCTAATCACAAAATGTATCCAAACCAGATCAATAGGATACCTGAGACAAGTATAATTTCCTGAGTTAGATGGCCATAGGGAATGTATTATTTATCTATTCCTTTTTTTGGCTTTTCTTTTTGAATTTTATTTTATTTATTTTTTTATACAGCAGGTTCTTATTAGTTATCCATTTTACACATATTAGTGTATATATGTTAATCCCAATCTCCCAATTCATCACACCTATATAACAAATTATTCCAAAACTTAGTGTTTTAAACGACACCTAGAAAGGGTAAAAAAGGAGATAAATCAAAGGAATTTAGTTAAATTTATAATAATTCAAAACTTATTAATCCCTTTGAAATAATGTCTCATAATTATAACTGGGAAATCGATTGTTATAGATAATTTTATAATAGGGAATTAATGAATATGCTGATTCATGTCTTGATTAAGAAATTAACAATGGTTGAGCACACTAATTTTTGCTTGAAATTTCTCATACAGGAATATAATTTTAATTCAATATATGTTTTAAAAAGCATAATAGAAGTAATTTTATAAAGCATTTATAATAAATAAGTACATTTAAGAAAGACTCAGTCTATTATCTAAGTTCAAGGATATGTCATTATATATTAAATTATGAGAATATTTAGCTTAGAATAATAACTGAGTTTCCAGACAAAACCCCCATTTTTTCTTTTAAAGATGTATACATCTGCTATAACTTATTCTATGAGGCCAGCATTACCCTGATAACAAAACCAGACATAGATGTTACAAAACAAGAAGAACAACCGACAAATATCTCTCATATTCTCCACCGATGAATGAATGAAGAAAATGTGGTGTATATATTACACAATGGATTGTTATTCAGCCATAACAAATATGGAAATCTTGCCATCTGCGACAACATGGATGGACCAGAAGGACATTATGCTACGTGAAATGAGACAGACAGGGAAGGACAAATGTCGTATGATTTGGAATCTAAATACAAAAACAGAAACAAAAACGAACTCATAAATACAGGTAACAGACTGATGATCTCTGGAGGCAGGGGGTGGAAGGTGAGTGAAATGGGTGAAGGAGCTCAAAAGGTACAAATTTCTAGTTATAAAATAGATAAGTCCTGGGGCTGCAATATACAACATGGTGAATAACACTATATTATGTATTTAAAAGTTGCTAAGAAAGTAAATTTTTTTCATTTGTACTTTATATTGGAGCATAGTTGATTAACAATGTTGTGTTAGTTTCACATGTACAGCAAAGTGGTTCAGTTATACATATACCTGTATCTATTCTTTTTCAAGGTTTTTTCCATTTAGGTTATTATAGAATATTGAGGAGTGTTCCTTGTGCTATACAATAGGTCCTTGTTGGTTATCTATTTTAAATACAGCAACGTGTAAATCTTAAAAGTTCTCATCACAAGAAAAAAACATGTGTAACTATGTGTGGTGATGCATGAAAACTAGACTTATTGTGGTAATTGTTTTCGAATATAAACAAATATGGAATAATTATGTTGTACATCTGAAACTAATATAATGTTATATTTGTTACTTTAAGTAACAAACCTAATAATCTGTAAAATTTTCATTTGAAAACACTTCCCAACCCTTCCAGCTATAGAAGAATGAATACAGTTCATAACTGGGAACTCTAACAGTCCTATTAGAAAAAATACAAAAGAATGGCAACTTTTATTTCCTTTGGATTCAAGAAAAGATTGTAGAATATCATTGTTTCAGCAAGATTATCTCCATATGACAATGTCAAGTATGGAAGGAATGAGAACGTATACTTTCAACCTTTACTGAAAGAAAAGGAAAACTTTATGAAATGAAGAAAAAAGACAGGCATACATTATTACTGTTTTCATATATGTTTCTTCACCTCATATAATCTAATGTTACTGTTTACACTTAATTTGAAAGCCCTTCTATTCTATCCAAGTTTGAAGTTTAACTTCCCCCACGCTTTATGCAAAGAAAACCTGCTGATTTCATTTGGCTCCCATAGACAATATGCAATCATCCAGAAGTCATCAGCAAATTCTAAGCAAAGGCATTCTTTGCTCAGAAGCAAGTGTTCATAATTCTATACAGGAAGGATTTATGGGCACTTATCCAGTTGCAATGGAACATAGACATGGAGTCCTCAAACAATTTTGTTTGAGCATACAATTAAAGAACACTTAAATACTCTGAATCTCCTCCAAAATTTAAAACTCTAATATAAAACTTTTCTCCCCCATAAGTTTGAATTAGCAGTAAATGATACAATTCCAATATATTGTATGTTTTGCAAAAAAAATCCTCAACAAAATATTAGCATATTGAATCCAATATTTTTTTTAAAACAATCATACACCATAACCAAATGGGATTTATCACAAGCATGCAAGGCTGGTTTAACATTAAAAAATTATCCCAACAGACTAAGTAAGAAAAATCATATGACCATATCAGTAGATGCAGGGAAAGCATGCAACAAAATTCAAAACCCATTTATGATAAAAATTCTAAGTAAACTAGGAATAGAGAACTTCTTCTACTTGATAAAGAACATCTACCCAAAACGCTATAGCTGCCGTCATACTTAATGGTGAGAAACTCAATGCTTTCTTGTTAAGACCAAACACAACACAAGGATGTCCACTCAAACTACTGCTATTCAACTTCATACTGGAACTCTTAGTTAATGCAATTAGACAAGGCACAACGAGAAAATATGTGAAAACTGGCAAAGAAGAAATAAAATTACCTTTGCAGATAATTGTTTATGTAGAAAATCCTTAAGAATTAACAACAAAAATCTCCTAGAAAGAAAAAGTGATTATAGCAAGGTTTCATGAATTAATGAAAAATTCAATTTCTCATATACAAACAATTGGAATTTGAAATTAAGAACACAATACCATTTATATTAACACCCCAAATTTGAAATACTTATATACAAATCTAATAAAATATGTACAAGACCCATAAGAAGAAAACTGTAAAACTCTGATGTAAGAAAGCAAAGATCTCCATAAATGGACTTGACCATGGATAGGAATCCTCAATATTGTCAAGATGTCAGTAGTTTCCAATTTTTTCTATAGATTCAATGCAATCACAACAAAAATCTCAACAAGTTATTTTATGGATGTTGACAAATTAATTCTAAAGTTTATATGTAAATGCAAAAGACCCCAAATAGCCAACACATTATTGAAGAAGAACAAAGTCAGAGGCCTAAAACTACTACACTACAAAACTTTCTATACAGATACGGTAATCAAGATGGTGTAGTACTGGCAAAAGAATAGACAAATTGGTCAGTGGAACAGAACAGAAATCACATAAATAGATTCAAACAAATTTAATCAACTGATCTTGGACAACAGGGAAAAGTCAATTCAATAAAAAGTGAATATTCTTTTAGTAACTGGTGTGGGAACAACTGGACATCCACATGCAGAAACATGAATCTAGTTACTGACCTTATACCTTCCACTAAAATTACCTTAAAATAGATCATAAATCCATTAAATAAGTAAATGTAAAATGCAAACCTATAAAATATCAGGAAGGGAACCTAGGAGAAATCTAGGTGATTTGGGGTTTGGTGATGATATTTTGGAAACAACCCCAAAAGTACAATCCATGAAAGAAAAAAAATTGATAACTTGGACTTCATTAAAGTTAAAAACTTCTGCTTTGTGAAAAACACGGTTCAGAAAATGAAAAGGCAAGCTACAAGACTCACAGATCTAGAGAACATTTTCAGTGGGGAGAAGGAAGGAGGGAGGGGCAATATAGGTGTAGGGAGAAAAAGGGTTTTTATGGGATTATATGAAATAATGCGTGTGTGAAACTTTTGAAAATTTTAAAGTGCTATGAATTTAAAGAATCTTTCAATAAAAAAAGACAAGCTACAGACTGGAAGATAATCTTTGCAATACACATATCTGATAAAGGACTGGCATCTACAATATACAAAGAAGAGTTAAAACTCAAGAATAAGAAAACAACCCAATTTTAAAAATAAACAAAAGACTGGAACAGACATCCCACCAAAGAAGATATAAAGATAGCAAATAACCATATGAAAAGATGCTCAACATCATATTTCATTAAGGAACTTCAAATTCAGAGAACAATGAGATACCACCACACACCTATTAAAATGGCCAAAATACTAAACACTGACAGCACAAAGTGCTAACAAGGATGTGAAGCTACAGGAATTCTTTTCATTGATGGTGGGAATGCAAAATGGCACTGCCAGTTTAGAAGACAGTTTGGCAATCTTTTATAAAACTAAGTATACTCCTACCATATGATCTGTCAATTGCATTCCCTGATGTTCATCCAAATGAGTTGAAAACTCATTTCTACACAAAAACCTGCATGCAAATGTTTATAACATGTTTTTTTATTTTAATCAATATTTTATGTTTTCAATGTACAAGTATTTTACTTCCTTTGTTAAGCTGATACCTAAGTACATGTATATAAAGATGATTTAAAATAATTATAATGATAATCTTATATTTGGTGATAAGAAATTGAGTATAAATCTCAAGACTCAATTTATTCTTAAACTGCAAGTACATGCAAAGAAAACTTTCCAAATTAGTTCTTAATATGACTATATTTAGTTTACTTTGCAGTAATTTGATTTAATCATAATGAATTACAATAAAATCTAAATTTATAAGTAATAAATCTCCATTTAAGTCTCCATTTGCAATGTAAGAAACTTGGAAGAGGGCTTCCCTGGTGGCGCAGTGGTTGAGAGTCCACCTGCCGATGCAGGGGACACAGGTTCTTGCCCCGGTCCGGGAAGATCCCACATGCTGCGGAGAGGCTGGGCCCGTGGGCCATGGCCACTGAGGCTGCCCGTCCGGAGCCTGTGCTCCGTGGCGGGAGAGGCCACAGCAGTGAGAGGCCCGCATACCGCAAAAAAAGAAAAAAAGAAAAAAGAAACTTTGGAGAGCTAGAATAATGCAAAAATCTACTCAGAATGAAGTCAGGAACAGTTTGTGCACATAGTTCATCCACGTTGCTAGATAAGATGGCTAAGGTGACTTAAAGAATTTTGACAAGCTCAATTTCCCTAAAATCCCTTATTCCACTGTCCCTTTCATAGTTTCATAATCATTCTGTTATTCATGTCTATGAATTAATTTAACTTCAAATCAATAAAGTTAATTTACGTGAGAAGTAAAGAGAATACACGGTGATCAACGCTTGGACTCGGCTCCTTGAGTATCTGTGGAGCCACAGTTCCCTAGAGCAAAGCTACAGGCAGAACCCAGTCAGGGAGAAGACATTAAATTGTCAGGGGCTTAAGCTATTGTCTGAAAAACATCCAGAATGGGAGAAGAATAAGAAGAAACAGTTGCTACAAGATGGATAGAGCGGTGCTATGTATAAACTTCAATGGTTTAAATAATTTTGTTCACGGTTTATTGAGCAAAATTATAAAATGGTTTATCATCCTCATGCATGTATTACCAAGGAAAATGGTCAGTTTTAAAGGAATAGTAATTGACTTTTGTAGTGTTTTCCCATAAAAAGACAAAATATCCTCCGGGTTTCCCGTATCTTATGGCCTTTCTGATAATCTATTTCTGAATAGTTTCTTATGTTTTGCTGTGTGTATGCCACTACGTCTCTAATTGCACTAGTATTATAACATAGGACAATTCAATTAAAGTGTTTGTTCAAGCTAGACTTAATTTATGAGCCTCAATATGTCACCTGCTTTATTTACTGAGCAATATATAACATAAACCAAAGCTCTTATAATCCATTATACAGACAGAAATAAATCACAACTGTCCTACCAAAATTCTGTCAATGAATCATAAGAAAAAAACAGAAGTAGAGAATTTGATTTTATTCCATCTCTTCTCTCTACATTTTCTTCTTTCTTATTGACTTAGGACATCATATTTATCAGAGAAATAGCTATTAGAGATGTAGCAAGATCAACTCTTGCACCTGCCATTTTACAAAATCACAATAAAGGTACCTCTATAGCTTTTAAATAAGAAACATACAGTCAATCATCATAACAAAATTTATTACTTGTGATTTAAGTATTTGATTTAAATTCGTGCTATTTGCCTCTGGAAAGTAAATCATCTTCGAATATTTACTTTAAAAGTAGTAGGATTTTGGTCTCAACAGTAATGTGCCTGAAGAAACCAGGCTGCTTTCCAGCTTCTCAGGATTTTCACTCTAGCTCTTAGCCCCTGACTTCATCTCCCATCTTCAACCATGAAGGAAGAGGCTTTCTTCCATTCAAAAGGCTTCTTAGGGCTTCTTTGGTGGCGCAGTGGTTGAGAGTCCGCCTGCTGATGCAGGGGACACGGGTTCGTGTCCCGGTCTGGGAAGATCCCACATGCCACGGAGCGGCTGGGCCCGTGAGCCATGGCCGCTGGGCCTGCGTGTCCGGAGGCTGTGCTCCGCAACGGGAGAGGCCACAAAAAACTTGCCTTAAAAGACTTCTTAGCAGTAATGCTGTCATGACTGAGATTATAGTAGCCTCAGTCAACTGAGTCAAGCTGCTGATCTAGATGCAAGTAAAGGAATTTCAAAACATACAGTAGAAATTCACAGTGACTGTGAAGCCCTCATTCTAAAGAAAAGGTACTATCTGGAAAATGCCATTAGATAATTCCCTCTAGCTTATCTTTAAGGACAAGTAGAAGCAAATACTAATAGAAGGCACGGATAAACATACACAGCTCTAGAGATATTTTGCTAGTAATCTGGCCTCTGGTCATGAAGCAGGAGCCACTTTGCTTTATTTGTCCATTGGAATTTGACAAAACTCATTTTGTGCTGATGTTGGAAATTTGGCATTGAAAGATAACTCAAAGAAGTAGAAGACTGTTTTGTAAAAATGACCAAATCAGATTGGATTTGAGGCTGGAGTGAATGATTCAACATGTATAAGGCATGTTTTCAGAACCCAAGACCATGCTTAACCAAGCAAGAAGATGGAGTACACCCACAGTGCCTGCTGTGGTGGGTAGGTAGGTATGAGCAATTGTCTTTCAGTAGTGAGAAGCTACATCTGGGCTATAAAAATGCAAGATTTCTAAATGATCCCCAAAGTGGATATTTCAAAATTCTCAGAGATGTAGTTGGGTCTTTGTTCTTTTTCTGCATGCCCTCAAGTCTAACTAGAAATGCAAACCCAAAGTATAAACCATGTATGATGTCTGTCAAGATTGACATTTTGACAATTAACCTTTGAGAAACTTTTTATCCCTAAGGTCAGGTTTATAGTTTGTGAAAGGCTTAATATAGGAAACATTATAATTATTTTACAGTACTGTGATTCCACATGAGAGGGAGCTCAGTAGAAGCAAATTTGAAACCGTCAAGGGAAATGCTTCTTTTGGGATCTAGACTTGCGTCTTTTTTCTAGAAACATAAATTCTATTTCTTTCAACAATGCTGTGCATTCTGCTTGATAAAAAATGTTAAAACATTAAATATGGTCTAACTAATAAAAAAGATGGTTAATTTTGCCAATACAAAACTGTTCCCTAGAATCCTCAATCACATATCTTGAAGTCAGATATATGATCAGTCTTGCATGATTACAGAATCATGCAAAGAATTGTCAACCCGGGACTTCCCTGGTGGCTCAGTGGTTAGGAATCTGCCTGCCAATACAGGGGATGGGGGTTCAAGTCCTCGTCCGGGAAGATCTCACATGCTGCGGAGCTGTTGAGCCCATGAGCCACAACTACTGAGGCCGCGTGCCTAGGGCCTATTCTCCGCAACAAACAGAGGCTGCCACAGTGCGAGGCCTGTGTACCGCAGCAAGGAGTGGCCCCCGCTCACTGCAGCTAGTGAGTCCGTGCACAGCAATGAAAGATCCAGCGCAGCCAAAAATAAATTAATTTATTAATTTATTTAAAAAAAAAAGAATTGTCAACCCATAGAAATAGCGTCACACAGTTAATGTGCCTAGAACAGAAATAGTCTTTCAGAAATAGAATTTTTAGAAATTTACAAAGCTTAAAGTGTAAATCATGAGCATTCCAAGTTTTGTTATCAAAAATACTTTGATTTGATTTCATTCCAAATCAAAATATATTTACATATCAATAATCCATTATCCTTATGTTTTTTCTGGTTTTGGTTTAATGCTCTATCAAAAATAAGGTAATAATTTTTTAAATTATATTTTTATCCAAAGTCAGAAGATATCACTCCACTGAATTAAAGGATTACTTTCAGGCATTATCAATAATTGTGTAGCTGATTAATTGGCAGAATATATAGTGGTCCACACGCAATTGTATTTCTTAGGTAATCTATTTCTCAGTGCAGCTATACATGTTCATATTGTGAAATATTAGTGAAAATAAATAGTATCAGCTAAACTCTTCAGAAGACTGGACATGTAGCTAAATTTTTTTTGGCATGTCTTACCATTTCTTGCTTTCATTATCATTCCATTTATTAAGTTCTTAATAAAATAGATTTAAAAAGAGGTAAATTTATCAACACATAGAATAAGAAAAATGTGGGAAAAATGAAAGTCAGGAAACACTATCTCAAAATACTGTTTTTTAATAATATTTAAAAATTGATTATTTACACAGGTGCTTCTGTAAAGCTTAACAGCTTTATTGATATATTATTCATGTACCTTACAACTTACCAATTTAAAATGCACAACACAATGGATTTTAGTATATTAACAGTTACATGCAACCATCACAACAATCATTGTAAAAAAAAATAACTTTCATCATCTCAAAAGGAAACGTTGTGCCATTTAGTTATCACTCCTTATTCCCCCAAGTCTCTGCAGTCCTAAGCAACCACTAATCTCTTTTCTGTCTTTATATAGATTTGTCTCTTCTGGACATTTCATGAAGATGGAATCTTATGTAGTCTTTCATGACTAGCTCCTTTCACTTTACATAATGTTTCCAAAGTTCATTTGTGCCGCAAAATGTTATCAGTACTTTATTCTTTTTTAATATTTGAATTATATTTCAATGTATGGACATGCCACATTTATATATCCATTCATCATTAATGGGTTTGGAATTGTTTCCATCTTTGACTAT
Source organism: Phocoena phocoena (assembly GCF_963924675.1). Lineage (NCBI taxonomy): Eukaryota > Metazoa > Chordata > Mammalia > Artiodactyla > Phocoenidae > Phocoena > Phocoena phocoena. Next base: position 23,196,668 of record NC_089221.1, read on the forward strand.
TATGGATACAGTTACTATGAATATTTGTGTGCAAGCTTTCTGTGGATTGCTGGGTGATGTATTAATGATATGTTTAGCCCAACTGAGTAACTGCCAGATGATTTTATAAAGTGGTTGCACCATTTTAAATTCTCACCAGCTGTGTATGAAGGTTCCATATCCTTTCCAACACTTTTTATTATGTTCTTTGTTGTTATTGTTTATAGTGAATGTGAAGTTGTATCTTATTGTGGTTTTTGCATTTCCCTTATAACTAATGCTGTTAGGCATATTTTCATGTGCTTATTGGCCATTTATATAACTTTTGGGGGAAATATCAATTCAGATCCTTAACCCATTTTTAAGTTGGACTATTTGTCTTATTTTAATTGAGTTCTAAGAGCTCTTTATATATTCTAGATACAAGGTTCTTAACAAATATATGATTGCTAATATTTTTCCAGTTCTATAAGTTTCTTTTCACTTTCTTAATGGTATCCCTTGAAGCACAAAGGTTTTCAGTTTTGATCAAGTCCAATTTATGTATATTTATTGTCATTGCTCATGGCTTTCGGTATCATATCTAAGAATCCTTTGCCAAATCTGAGATCATGAAGATTTAACTCTATGTTTTTTCTGAGAGTTCTGTAGTTTTTGTTCTTACACTTAGAACTTTGATCTCTTTTGAGTTAATTTTGTATACAGTATGAGTTAAAGTTAAATTTCATTCTTTTGTATGTGTATATCAAGTTGTCCCAGCACTGTTTGTTAAAAAGGCAATTATTTTCCCATTGAATGGTTTTGAACCTTTATCTAAATCAGTTCACCACAGATACATGAGTTTGTTTCTAGACTCTCAATTCTATTGCATTGATCTATGTCTATTCTTATACTAATACAACAATGTTTTAATTACTGTTACTTTGTAGTAAGTTTGGAAATCAGGAAAACTGTGTTCTCCAACTTTTTTTCTTTCTCACTGTTGTTTTATTGTTTTGCCTATTTAGGGTCCCTTGAAATTTCATATGAAATTTAAGATAAACTTGTCGATTTCTACAGACAGCTGTGATTCTGATGGGAGATTGCATTGAATCTGCAGAACAATTTTTATTGCACTTTTTCACTATATCAAGTCTTGTGATCCATGATCTCGGGACAGTTTTTCATTTATTTTGAACTTCTTTTTTTTTTTTCGGTACGCGGGCCTCTCACTGTTGTGGCCTCTCCCGTTGCGGAGCACAAGCTCCAGACGCGCAGGCTCAGCGGCCACGGCTCACGGGCCCAGCCGCTCCGCAGCATGTGGGATCTTCCCGGACCGGGGCACGAACCCGTATCCCCTGCATCGGCAGGCGGACTTTCAACCACTGCGCCACCAGGGAAACCCTATTTTGAACTTCTTTATTTCAGCAATGTTTTATCATATTTGGAATATAAGGTACAAGTTTTTTATACAATTTTTCCCAAATATTTTGCTCTTTTTGATGCTATTTTAAATCAAATTGTCTTCTTAATTTCTTTGTTTCTTTCCTTTTTGCAGACACTTTATATTAATTGTAAGTATTCCTTTTTAAGTAACAGTACTATTGAGACAGAATTCACATACCATACAATTTACCCATTTAAAGTACAATGCAGTGGTTTTTAGTATATTCACAGAGCTGTTTTTGAATTTTTATTTGCATGTTTATAGAAATACAATTGACTTTTGTATATTGGTATTTTATCCTGCCATCTTCTTATGTATATTTATTAGATCTAATCATTTTAGTAGATTCCTTAGGATTTACTAGGTACAAAATAATGTCATCTTTGAATTAAGATAGTTTGACTTCTTTTCCAGGATGGATGCCTTGTATTTCTTTTTCTTCCCTAATTGCCCTAACTAGAACCTCCAGTACCATGTTGAATAGTAGTGTCAAGAGTGGACATCATTGTTTTTACTTTCTTGATCTTAGAGGAAAAGTATCTGGTCTTTGAACATTAAAAAAAATTATTTATTTATTTACTTTCTTATTTTTTTGGTCACACCCCATGGCATGTGGGATCTTAGTTCTCCTGAACATATAATTTTAGCTATGAGTTTCCCATAGATATCCTTTATCTGGTTGAGGAAGCTCTCCTCCACTCTTAGTTATTGAGAGATTTTTATCATGAAAGGAAGTTGTATTTTTTTTTGTGTATTTATTAAGCTGGATTTTTCTTCTCTCCAGGATTTGGCCCTTCAAGACCTTTCTTCTCAAGCAACTTGCCAATGCCTTCACTAGGGTATTTATAATACATTCCTCAATTTTCCTAGTTATTCTCGGCAGGAAGGTTGATTTGAATCAAGTAAATTTGCCATTGCAAGCAAAATATCTCACAAATCAGTGTGTGTGTGTGTGTGTGTGTGTGTGTGTGTGTGTGTGTGTGTTTTAAATTTCACATGTGGGAATATTTAATCCATGTTTTTATTATTAATTTATGTTTTATTATAATTATGATCTGGTAATTATAATTTATACTTTTGAGGTTTTCTTTATGTTCTAGTACGTGGTAATTTTGAGGGAAATATTTTATATGTGCTTCTAGAGAATGTTGAATATTAGTCGAAGCTTCTTACCCCTTTATATATCCTATAGCCCTTCCATTTGAGGGGAAGATATGTCAAATTATCCTAAGAATAGATTTTTTGTCATCCATTCTGTGGCGATCTACTTTATTTTCAGGTGGGCTCTGCAGAATCTTTTTTGTACAATTATAGCTAGATGGCCTTCAGAGGTGATGAAATGATTCAGAGACAGAGAGACAGGAACAAACACAGAAAGAGGGGAGAGAGAGAAAGAGAGAATTGACCTTTTAGTAATAGCTCTAGGAATATTTCTGGGGATCACTATGACACTATGATCAGGCTCATTTGTTCCAAATGCTTCTAAGTCTATCTCTGTGTCAAGGGAAGTTGGTTGTTCTAATTCACTTGACTTGTTTTACCTTCCCAGAGAATTGAGGAGGGAGTGGGGACAGATAATTGTTGAGGGGGAGAGTTTACCATAGATATTCTAGACAGATACTCTATGTTTACACATTTGCTGTTTTTAAATATCCACATAAATGTGGAAATAATTTATTTCTTTAATAAGTGTTAGGTATTTGGACTCATGCACAGGGTTGCTGAAATGAGAATACATTCAGCAAATTAAAGTATATGGGAAGTAGACTATCTCTACTTCCCATATACTTGAGAAGAAAGGTCTTGAAGGGTCAAATCCTGGAGAGAAGAAAAATATGGAATATTTTTCACTTTTCTAATTAAATGGTGCCATGAATAAAGTTCCTATCACACTGCTTCTCCATGGGAGATGTACTATTATTCCATTTTTAAATGCTATGTAAAGAGGTGTTTCTTCCTGTTAACTATGAAGTTTAGGCAGCATTTTTTTTTTCAACTTGAAACTAAAAGAGAAAAGTACACTCAATATGTCTTCTTTTTATTTCCAATTTGTTCATGAAATTTCCTTTTATAACAGCATTGATATCTCTCATTTTTGTACCCTGAGAACCCTGATCAAGACATTCATCTTTTCATCAATGACTTACATCTTCCTTTCTTCACATCTGTATCTTTTGTGTTTTTCACCTCAACAGTACTGTCTTTGTCACCTTCCTAACTTTTCAATAGTTCTTTATAAGTAAATTAGAGTTGCATTTGAAAATTTAAGCAGAGATCAACTTTATTTCGTGGCTTATTAATATGAAAGTATTTGAAACAGACCTTTGTACTGAAAAGCTTTAAACACTATTAAGTCAATTCAGTTTATTTAAATCAAAACAAATTGAAGAATTTACAACTACACATTCTCACATTTTGTTTATATTAAACGTCTCATTTTCTGATAAATCTTTCTTATTCAAATTTACATTCTTAACCCATTTCTTCTTCCAATTACACTTTTATATTTACATTTTTACCAGTTTCTGTAAGCAATAGCCTTAACAATTGTTTTTTAATGCTTTCGTCCACTCTGTCTTAAACTGATGTTTGTCAGGTTTTCACACTATTAACGGACTCCCAGCAGTTAATCCTCCATGCTGTTACCATCACTTGCTAGTCCTAATCTTCACCTCTTGGTAGCATTTGACATGTTTCATTATTCCTTCCTGCTTGATACACAGTTTTCATTTGGGTTCCATGTGATCACACTCTCCCTTTGTTCTCCCTCATTTCTTACTATTTCAGTCTCCTTTTTTTTTTCTTCTTTTTCTTTTTTGTGGCTTTTTGATATAGAAATGCCCCAGGATCCATCTTTGTTCTTCTTATATGTTCTGTCTTTTCTGTCTTCTTTGTGATCTCATCTAGTCTAATGGCTTTAAAATATCATCTTTAGACCAAGGACTTTGAAATCCACATCTTTAGCCCCCAACTCTCACAAATTTCACACACATGTCTACTCTTTACTGCTACTTGAATATCTAATGGACATCTCAAATGAAACATGAACAAAACTGCTGATTCTCTCTCCAAAACATACTCCACTTACATTTTTCCTTATGTCAGTTCATGGAAACTCCATACTTCCAGTGTCAGGTCAAATAGCTTGAACTCATTTTGACTCCTGTATTTCCTTCTATGGTATAACCAAATACCAGGAAATACTGTTTCAAAATTTATGCAGAAATGGTCCCTTCCCATACCTTCACAGCTTCCATCTTTATCCAAGCCACAACAAATTATTTCCTGGATGATGGCAATAGATTCTTAATTGTTCTCCCTACTTCTATCCTTAACTTGTAAAGTCTATCCTCAACAAAATAGGACTGTCATGATCCTTTTAAAACACAAGTCAGGGGGCTTCCCTAGTGGTGCAGTGGTTGAGTCCACTTGCCAATGCAGAGGACACAGGTTCGTGCCCTGGTCCGGGAAGATCCCACATGCTGCGGAGCGGCCAGGCCCGTGAGCCATGGCTGCTGAGCCTGCGTGTCTGGAGCCTGTGCTCCACAATGAGAGAGGTCACAACAGTGAGAGGCCCACGTACCGACAAAAAAAAAAAACCCAAAAACCACAAGTCAGTTTGTGACTCAGAATTTACCGGTGGCTTACATTTCATTCAGCATAAAAGCCACAGTTCTCAAATTGGCTTGTAAGACACTACATAATCCTGGCCATCTATTGCCTTCTTATTTCCCACTGTTCACTCTCTTACTTTCCCTACTCCAATCACATTGGTATCTTTATTGTTCCCCGAATATACTAGTTATGCTGCCTTCTTACCTCTCTGGTTCTAGTCATTCTTATGACTAAAATAGTCTTCTCCCAGATATTTCCATAGGTAGCACACTCACCTCTTTCAAATTTTTATCCAAATTGTATTTTTCTTGTTTTGAAAACTCGATCAATTTTTCCAGTTTTATTGAGAAATAATTGCCATATATCACTGTATAAGTTTAAGACGTACAGCATGATGGTTTGATTTACATACACAGTTGACACTTGAACAACATGGGTTTGAACTGAGCAGGTCTACTTATACGCAGATTTTCTCCAATAAATATAGTACCTGTATTTTCATTTTATATATCTTTAAATTAACTGTAGTGGGGAAAATTTTGTGGAATCAATAGAACTAGGATTTGAGTCCTGATTCTATCCAAATGGTTTCCACTACCTGCCCTTAGGTGAGTCATTTATCAGTTCCTTTGTTTTTGAGGCAGAGATAGTAGTATGGAATTTTCAACTGCGCAGTGTTTGGTGGCCTTAGTCCCCTTGTTGCTCAAGAGCCATCTGTATTGTGAAATGATTACTGCTGTAGGTTAGTTATCATTCATTATCTCATATAGAGATCACAAACAATAAAATACTTAGGATACTTCAGAATAAGTTTAACCAAGTAGGTGAAAAAAAATCTCTGCTCTGAAAACTACAAGATTTTTTTTTTTTTTTTTTTTTGGCCCTGCCACACGGCATGTGGGATCTTAATTCCCTGACCAGAGATCAAATGCACACCCCCTGGAGCAGAAGCGAGGAGTCTTAAGCACTGGACCGCCAGGAAAGTACCTAAAAACTACAATACATTGATGAAAGAAATCGAGGGAGACATAAATAAATGGAAATGTATCCCATATTTATGAATTGAAAGAATTAATGTTGTTAAAGTTTCAATACTACCAAAAGCTATCTATAGATTCAGTGCAATTCCTATCATGATTCCAATCGAATTTTTTACAAAAGTAGAAAAAACACTCTTAAAATTTTTATGAAACTGCAAAAGACTCCTTATAGCCAAAGAAAATATGAGAAAGAAGAACAAAGCAGGAGGCATCAGACTTAATGATTTCAAGCTATAGTGTAAACTATAGTCATTAAAGCAGTATGGTACTGGTACACAAGGAAACATAATTGAATGATCACTAATTTTGTTATCTTTTTGTTTACAACAGATATTACCAATACCAACATAAAAATAAATTTAATAAATATACTATATTTTATTCAATGATATAATAAGGAATAAAGTTGATGACAAATAATGCATTGATTTTTGCATCAGAGGATTTGGGTTCCATTTTAGTCTGGCAATATTCATGAAATATGGACAAATACATTAAAGTCACAGTTGCAAAAAGAATATTTACTGGTCTACATGAGTTTTAGAATTTCTGCATTGCATTCAAGTATGGTGATAAGATTTCAAAAGACACAGCTGTGGAATAAAAATATACTTCACAAACAAGTGAAAAAGTGCATGCATGTGCATTGATTGTGAGTTTGTTTGGGGACTCATGAATAACTATAAGGCAGTGGTTGAGTAAGGTTCTGGAATCAGAATATATGGGTGTCAAACTTCTGCTCCCCAAATGAAGTGCCCTGTGGTTACTGAATCTTTTAAATCTTCAATTCCCTTATCTGTAAAATAGGGTCTGAATAGTGCCTATCCCATGGATTTGCTGATAGAATTAAATAAGATAAAGCACTTAGAGCACATAGGAACCTGTTTCTCACATAGTAAGCATTCAATAAATGTTTTTTTTTATTATACAGTATAGAGAGACATTTTGGGTACATTTATACACAGTATGTTGAAGTTTCATGTTTGAACATTCTTTGGAGTATACAGGGTAACAGGATTTATCACACTATAAGAATTAACATTCAATCAAAATACACTAACAAATTGAAAAATAAAGGCAGTAGATACAAATCAGATAAACATTTAATTTATATACAGTCAACTGTACTAATCCAACATTAACTGAGAATGTATTAAGATATGTTTTATACATCATTAGCCTTAAATGTGAGATAACTATTTAATCTGATTCCTAGTAAAGGCTGTCTTTCATCACACATGAAAAACTCATTGTGTTAAACTTAACCATATTTATTTTGTTGCTTTTGAGTGTTTGAAGCCATTTTCCAAGATAATGTTGACTATACATGAGTTTACTTCATGTGCTTCCTCTACAATATAACTCAATATTTCATGCTCAGAAACTTATTTTGTGATGAACCAGATGTATCTATAAACAGATGTTAAAATAAAATATTAGAGTTAAAATAGAGATGAAGAACAGGGAACCAACATTCTATAATTTTACAGAATGGAGGAGGTTTTCTATGAAAATAGTACAATGGTAAGATGATTAGAATGGCACTAAGAAATATTATATAAAATGCAATCAAGATAAAACCAACAGAATGTAATAAATTATGTAAACTGGAAATAATGGAAAGAAACAAGTTAAAAATAAAGTCTCAGATCAGATAATAAGTGCATATTTCACAGACTAAAATCGATACCTCAAACATGTTAATTTAAAGAATGTTCAACATATTAATGATTGCATAATTTTCGCATGTTGTATCTCATTTTCTTCTTTTTAAAATCACAATGTAACTTTCAATGGCAATCTATGACTTTAATTCTATATAAAATCTTTGCTTGGGCTGCTGGGGGAAAGTGAAGCTTCACAGTTTTATTTTTAAAACCCAGAAGCCAAATTTATTTACTCAAAGATCATTTATTATATAATTTTCTTTCAGGAAAAGCCTTACATTTTGAGAGAAGAGTATCCATTAATGACTACCATGTATAATGCTAGAGTAAATCCCAGAATTACAATTTTAAAAATGTTCTGAATACCAATAAAATTCAATATCTCCTACACTTTTCCTTTTCTATGAGGAATATAAAATTTAAAGATTATTTTTTAAGGTAAGTGGACGTGAATAATTTTCAATCACTTGAGTCTTAGAACTTATTTGAATTTATAATATACTTCTCTTTAAAATGTTATTGTCATTCTACTCCATATACTTTTCAACATTTTAAACGACCTAACAATAGATATTCAATCTATTAAATTATTTCAATGCTTTAAAAATAATCTTTATAACATAGTTCTAACTTTATCTTAAAAATCATTCTGCATGCTGTGGTAGATAATACTATAACTACTTGGGCAAACAAGGGCAAATTAGAAAATATAAAAGTATTTGTAACTTATATAAACTAAGTCAAACAAATAGCAATACACTTTAAAATAATTGTAATCTTCATCATTCATAGAAATAAAATGAATTTACAAAACTAGCACATATATATGTCCTTTTTTGAATAAACAAGGAACTTTGTGGATGATGTTTCTTCTAATATTACTGGAAAACTTGTTAGAATAGAGTAGAATTTATTATATGGAACACCATAACAATGAAGCTATTAAATGAGAAAATGGTTGCCAAATATATCACCGTAAAACATCTCTGATCTGTACATAAATTTAAACAAATGATAAAAATTTGTATTTTCAATTAGTATATGGATGTTTACATACATATAATATATCTGAGCTTCAACCATAATTCATTATGTTGTAGAATCAGCAGAAGTATAAGTTTTGTTTGCCTTTTTTGAGCAATGATGCATAGTAAGAGATGACTTTAACTGTAAAAAGAGGCTTCACGAATGTTCTTTATACAGTAATATGCTTAATGTGTTCTTTCCTCTGCAAAACATTTTAAAAAGCAACAAAATGAAATTGAAAGAAAATGTAACTCTGCAGTTGTACAATCATATGCAATTTTTAAGTCTGCATAAAGCTAACTTTCAATATGAGATATTTTTATAAATTTACCATGGTTTAAGCATCAAAGATCTAATTTCCAAATGCCACTGATACTCAAATAAGTGAACAAGTAAATTATATATCCTCTTCTTTAGAAGTACTCTGTTTGTGTGTGTGTGTGTGTAAATATTATCTCTCGCTCTCTCTCGTGGGGGCTATACGTGAATCATCACATGCAATGTTCAGTTGGTGTGGGACTCACAGAAGCAGAATTTCAGCTCCAGTTTCAGATGCAAATTCCAATGATATAAAAAATAAACCTCAGTATCAGAATTTTGAGTCAATGGTGAGATGTTTTAGGTGATAGTGATAACTAATCCTTGACAGACTGATTTTCAAACCTTTGTTTATCCTGAATATATCTCAGTAAGATTAAGGAAACAAAAGATCCTTGCCAGGTTGTCCAATAAATAATGGAAACATGATTGAAATTTCAATCTTTTCACTTAGATATTTTAGAGCATTGCTTTTCTTTGGCTTTATCAGGATTCCTGAATCTAAAATAGTTAATATCAAATATAAACATCTTCCATCTCTCCAGTTAATACCATCTCACCCAGCCTTTAGTTTAATAGGTAGAGTTGAATCAGCCACTAATAAACTGACACATACTAGTGACATGTCAAAAATACTCTATAATGTATAACAAATACTGATATATCAGTAATAACATATAATGTTCTAGTGTCATTCATTCATTCAGCAAAATCTATTGAGGAGTTGTTATATATCGAAACACTCTATTAGCCTGCAGAGCTGGAAAGAAGCATCACGGTCCAGTTCATTGTTCAATTACTTAAGCAGGAATCATCCTACTGAACTCATATCATTGAGGTATTTTCTTTTTAGTTTTATTTAATTTATATGTTTTAGTAGTGGCCCACATGTCCTCTGTTCACAACCCAAATCTAGATCTGGTAACAGTTTTAAACAATACTTTGCTGCAGTCTGTCAAAATAAAATGAAGACCAGACTTAAAGATCCCTGGAGCAGACAAAACCCAGTTAAACCAGTAAGCAAGACAATTTAATTATGTCATGAAAGTAAATGAAATTTAACTTAGGTTATTTCTTTTAAATGCCTCCAATAATCATAAGCAAAACTTAAATCATCTTTCTAAAATGGTATAAGATAATCACTTTTAGCCAATCCCTTTGTTTTCTGGAAACCCCCATTTAATAGCCAGTCATTATAAAGGTTAAACAACTTCCTCATTTTCACTTTATAAGCTATCCTATAATGTCATGCTTGGGACTTTCATACTAGCTTGGAGTTTGAAGTTTCCTGGCTTGAGAACAGTTTGTTTTTGTTCAATAAAATATTCCCATCAAGTAAAGCTCTCTGAATTTTCCTTTGACAAGTTGCATAGTCATTAATCTTATGACTGTGTAACACATGTTAGATTACTACTTGAAATAAGTTAGAAAAAACAGATCAGCTCTACTCCAGAGCAGCATATACATATCAGCCAAGCAATACAACCAAGATGAAATTAAGACAATAATCTCTTTCATTAAATCATTTGTTAAAGAAATATTTGAGAGATTTGTATTTGTATACCTAAACCAAATTTTTTCTACTCAACTTCACTGTATGACTTAATTTCTGAACATCACTTTCCTCATTTTAAAAGGAGAAACATTGTAATATCCCTCTCTCAGAATTGTTATGAGAATCATATGAAACACTTCATAACTTGGAAAAGTTTACAAATTAATATTTATACAAAAGAGATTGTTCAGTTTTGATCTCTTAATTTGCATACCCAAAAACATTCCTTAAGGAGTAAGAACAATTTGAAATTCTTTGAATATTTGCTGACTAATTAATTGAAAAGAAATATTTAATCAATAAATAATAATGTATTGTTAAAGCAAAGATATTCTCTATTTTCTATTCTTCAAGGGTACTTTCTGAATATATGTCATACTAACAGATAAAATCTTTAGAAAGCTGATGTAGTTCAAGGACACTTAACTATTAAATTCTGACAAAACATGCTCAAATATCAACTATTTTGCATTTTCTCTTATTCTACATTAATGTTTTCGCACATTTCTAATTTAAAAGATCTGCATGAATATGACATAACTTCATGAGCATTTTAAGTTGATTGAAAGATTTTATTATAGAAATAAATAATTCAGAGTAAAAGGGTTATTTCTTTTTTTCCTTCATATGGAAGAAAACAGATAAGTGTAATGATATTTTAGCAACACATTAGTGAAAAATGGGTGAATTAGAGGATAGTTTCATAATTTTGTGACAGTCACAGAATTACTCACACTACAGGCTGTTGAATGAAAAAAGAATTTCTTGTTTCCATCTACAGCTTTTGGTTTTTCCTTATTAACTCCCACTAGATACAGGTGGAGGGGAAATATATACATGTAAGATATTTTTACATTTTTTACTTAGGAATATAGGTTTAATTTTATGAAATGATCTTTGGCAACCATCAAGGTGCCCATATGTTGATGTTCACTTTCCAATTTAGTTCATATATTTGACATTTCTGTATTATAATTTGTAATATTTATCCATATTTTTATTCCTTAGGTAACACCTACCTATGAACTTTCAGTTTTCAACACATAGTATCTGGATTATTCCCACTGATTATTCATAACTTTCACATCAATAACGGCTATACAGTTGCATTTTATAGTTTCTTTTTTTTCCAGAGTTAATTTAGCTGTATAAATGAATTTAGGAAATCTTCCATCTTTTTCTATGTTTTGAACCATTAACTAGTTCAGAAAATATACATTTATTGAATGGCTGATAGAATCCACATGAAGGGAAATCTAGGCCATGGATTCTAATTCATAATGTTTCTTTTTAAATTTTCTTTTCATGTCTAATATTAATCTATTTTGGTTTGCTAATACATACTTTTAAAAAATCTAGTAAAAAAAGATTTTTTTGCTTGATAATTTTAAAACATACATAAAAGAATCAGTATTTACTTCTGGTGAAGGAGTGACTTTATAGATATCATAAAATCAATTTTATATTTATCTGTGATATTTAAGTGCTTTCTTTACCTGAACACTTAATTTCTTGTTTTCTGACAGATTTATTAAGAACTAAAATTTCCCTCTAAATAGTACGTCACCTGCATCTTGCCAGTTTTATCATATGTTGAAACTTTTCAATACATTTTAAATTATGTAATCTCATGATTTTTTACAAAAATTTTCTCTTTTTTCCTAGATCTTTAGGTGGTGTTTAGCAAGATTTCTGCTACTGTTTAATCAGACATATTTAACAATATTCATTTATTAAAATGCACTCAGATTTTGTTGGCTGTTAATCTGTCAATTGTACCAATAGTCCATATCTGCTTGAAACTAATTTTTGTTCTTGTTAATTACCATAACATTTTTCTTTTAAATGCATGTAATTTAGGTTTATTTTCACATGATACAAGTATATAATCCTATATCCAGTTTTCTTTAAACTGCCTCTTTTACCCAGAGTTCTTTTAAAGAGGACTACATATATATAAAGCCTAATAATTCTAATCTTTTATAAATGTTCTTATATTTTTCTACATTAATATAACAAAGACTATTATAAAATATCAAATTATAATTATTAACATATCTACATCACTGTATACTATTGATTAAATATATGACTATAATATTTTCTTGAGATGTTAATCTATTTACATAAATAAATATTCTCTAATGGTTTTTCCTTAAATTTTACAACACCTCATATAATATACCCCTCAAGTTTGTTTTTTAAGTATGCATATTTCCTACATATTTATTTCCAAAACTATTTGATACTTTTGATTGCAATGTATCTTTGTCAATATATTACTTGACTTTCTTTGTTTACTCTATTGTCTAATCTGAAATAATTTATCTTTCAATCATTAAGTATAACTAATTAACATTTTTCTTAAAATGCTACTTATTTTCTCTTAAACTAAAACTGTATTTTCTCTTCTCCTTTTTAAACTTATTTGCATGCCATTTTATTCTGCTGCTTTAAAATGTGCCCATTTTGTTTTTGTTCCTTTGATGGGTAATACTAGCTTATTAAGACTTAAACTCAATTTTCCTCTCATGTTGAAATTTACCAACATCTGTATCTTTCCTAGAACAGGAAAGTTGTCAACCACTCTGGTCTGTCACGCTATTCCTGCCCTTCTTACATTAGTCCAATATTGGTTTCACCTGGAATAAAATATGTTGATTTCAACATTTATACTTTTATTATTTGGTCATTTAAAAAAATTCAGCCATCGGTAGATTTTTATTAAGATTTTATTTATCTAATTTTTCATGTCTTATTGCTTCCAACTGGATAATTTGCTCCTCTTGCTGTGAATATCCCCAAAGTTATTTCAAAGACTGTCTTTTTGTGGCACTATTCCTGAGATTATGTATGCCTGAGAACATCTGTAATTCACTCTGGTATTTAAATGATAGCTTAGATTAGAGGTCAATAAATGTTTTTCTGTAAAATGTGAGATAATAAATATTTGAGGCCTTGCAGACTATGTAGTTTTTCTCTCAAGTATCAGCTCTGTCATTGTAGCTGGAGAGCATCCATAGACAGAATATAAATGAATGGGCAAGGCTGTGTTCCAATAATACAACTGTATGTACAAAACAGGTAGCAGGCTGGATTTGCCCTGAAGGCCATAGTTTATGACTATTGCCTTGGATTTATATAGAGTGCTGGGTTTACTTTTCTTGTTGTTCTAAATGCATGTTACTACGTTGTCTTTCTTCACCTGGTGATGTATTTGAGAAATACATTTTATTTTATCTATTGTTTTTCTGTAAGTGGTATCCTATTTTCTCCAAGAAATCTTAGATTTTTTTTCTTTTAAAAAAATCATCTCAAATTTCACAGTGTGTGTCTCAAATTCTTGATATGGCTCTTCCAGTTTGTGTTTATTGTTAGTCTATCCTATCTTGTTCAGAGCTTTATAAGCCCTTTCAATCTGTTTTTAATAATTCTAAGAAGTTATTGCTTGTTATTTGTATGGATATTAATCTCTTTCTATTTATATCATTCTTATCTTCTAGGTTCCTTAATGGTTGTTGGTAATTCTAATGTTTTTCTCACTCATCTTATCCATCTTATTTATACCTCCTGGGTGAATTTTTTTTTTTTTTTTTTGCGGTACGAAGGCCTCTCACTGTTGCAACCTCTCCCGTTGCGGAGCCTCTGGACGCGCAGGCTCAGCGGCCATGGCTCACAGGCCCAGCCGCTCCGTGGCATGTGGGATCCTCCCGGACCAGGACACGAACCCATGTCCCCTGCATCGGCAGGTGGACTCAACCACTGCGCCAACAGGGAAGCCCCCGGGTGATTTTTTTGACCCTGATTTCCAGCACACTCACAATCTTGCTGCTATATTATTCTATCATTCACTTCTAACACTGGATTCTTTAGCTCAACAATTATATTTTATATATTTCTAATATCTTTTTATCAGTCTGAAGATATTGCTTAAATTTGGGCACTTTTTTCCCATTAATTCTGCTTATCTATGAGTTTTTTTGTATCTGCTGTTTTTTTTTTCCATAGTGCTTCATCTTTCCAGATGTCTCACTAGTTTTCCTTGTCATTTATTCTCTTTTTTCCTTTTCAGGGCTCTCTGCTGCCAAAGCCAATTACATTTACCTAACTCTACTCTGTGCTTTTTCAGAATAGGCAATCTCAATTCACATGCTACTCACTTTCTTTCCACCCCAATACTGGCCACCCTTGAATCTTTCATTCATGTCAAAATCTGTTCCCCTAGCCATCTTTACATCTGTGGATCTTGAGCTTTTGTCACTACCACAGCAGGAAAAGAGAGGAACTTCCAGGATTCCAGCCTGCCTTATTGCTTTTGGAAAACAACCTTGGCTACACATTGGAGGGATTTCCAAATAAAAATAACATAGTAATTTATTGAGATTTAACATTGATTAGCACTATGCTACGATTTACGAGATATATGCATTATGATTTTAATTACACAAATCTGGTAATTAAGTAAAAAAGAAGTTGAGATGCATACAAGGAAATGTAGAGGTGGTTGGTAGGAGAGCTTTCTTTCAAATCTATGAATGCTCTTGTGGGAAGGCTAGGCTTTTCTCTGGTATGTCTTTGTCACCTACTTGAGAGTTTGGTTCCCTCGGGAAGTGGACTGAATTAAAGTATCTGACCCTGTTGCTTATTTTTTAAAAGTTCTATTATTCTATGAAGCATAGATTTTACAAATAAAATGGAAAGAAATGTTTTCCTCAAAACAAGAGGCTCCATCTTTTCAAAATTAGCTGGTACATGAAATGCATAAATGAGAATTATCAGGTGACAGGAGCCACACACTTTAGTGGTCACTTTGGTCTTTAGGTTTTGGGGAGTAAAATACAGAAAAAAAGTTTGGATTTGAATTAACTTAAGGTTAAAAGCTGCCTAGTCAGATCTTATAGTCAGAAATTATCTGAATTCTCTTGAATGTAGGCATCTTTTAACACGTTCACCTTGTCATAAATTCCTTTATTAAACTATTTAAATAGATTTAATTGAATGAATTAAATTTATGTAAAAAGGTGGTAAGACAAAATAAAGTTATTTCCCTTGCTACTATCTCTTCCTATCTCACTTCCAAAAAGTTCTCAAACTTTATTTGATCTTTTTAAAAATATTATATATAAATATTTCAAAGACCCTGAATTTCCTCTGAGGTTAGTTACTTTTCCTACCTCAAATCAACTGCCTGGAGAATACTATTTTAAAATGTTATAAAATTATTTAATGCTGTCAGTATATATGAACTCACTGAAAGCATATTTATGAAAGCATAAGTTACAGTAATTTGAATTAATTTAAATTTGAAAGAATCAAATGTTTTCACTGAAATTATTTTTTTCTTATGTCCCATAATATAATTAATCTAATAATCCTTGAGCCTCTATGATCTTGAAAGATCTGATGCAAAATATAAGGATAGACTTGTATTATATTAATTTTGACTTGAGAAGATGTATAATATTGTAAATTATTCACTTTTGTGTAGAATTTTCAGAACGTTGAAAATTGTATTTACATTGGATTTTAAATACTGTTTTGAGAATTTATAGTAAAATATATTACAGTAACATTAAACTCCTAGTGGTATTCAATATTTGATCATCTTCAACTAGTTATCAGGAGTGAAATATCATTGCAATTTATCTTCTATGTAATTGCCTCATCAAATTTTGATATGGTAATATTTTTTTCTTAGACTTTTTGTTGGAGCTTAGTCATGTTGCCTTGCTTAAATACTTATTAACCAAAAAACATTACTGTGTGTTTTTTTTATACTGATGGCTAAGTAATTTATGCAGATAATTAAAGAAGTGCTTCAATTTTCATTACATCCTTAAGCATACTTTCTTTTTGATCTAGATTAAGCTTAATGGAGTCATTTGCATGCACTTTTCACTGATTTGGAGTTTGTTTGCAAACAAATTGTTATTGTAAAGCTTATTGACTTGTTTCAGCTTATTTCTTCAATATTGATATATTGAAATACTTTCAGTGCTATAACAAGCTTTCTTAAAGAAATCTTCATTAGAATCAAAGGTTTCCTTCTCTCTTGTTTATATATTGGTAAATAAAATTCTTTGTAAAGACTGGTGAATATAGATATTTTTACCTAAGGCCCTAAAGTAAAAATAAAATAAAGGTACAGAAATGAAAATTGTCTGTACTGCTTTCCTGTCACTTGATAGATTAAATAACCTTTATAACATACATATTATCCTATTCAGAATATGAATAATCCTGTTGTTATATATAAGGAAATATTAAATATGATTTACTTATATTGAAATGATACCATTTTGTTTATTTATTTAGGTTTTCTTGCATTCTTCATGTGGATTTGGTAATTTTCTTAGATAATATTTTCCTTCTAGGGTCCATTTTAGGATGCTATTTTTCCTTCTAGCATACATGTAAAGAAATAGATAATAAAGCAATTAATTTTTAAATGTAGCAGAAATAGTATGGTGACCTAAATTGAAATTGCCAAAAACAATTTACTACTCTACTTAAGCTATATTATAGAGTATAGCTCCCATAAATCACAAGAGTCACAATATATAATAACATTCTCTAGGAATTTCCAGGATAGAAGGCTCTTGGAAACATAGACTGAAAGTTGGTTTAGAGGTGATCTACAACAGTCCTTTAAGTTATTTGGAAAGATGTTTTATGTTCTGTTTTGTACAGTCTTCTGCTCCTTTCTTGTTATACCCTATGATCTTCACCATCTCATGTGCTTTTGATTTCCCTGCTTGTTTGACAATCTGCTAATATGATAACGTAACAATTTGTGGGTATTCACTCCTTTGCTTCTTCATCCCCATGAACAATAGGCTTTACAAAGAAAAGGATCATCAATGTGGTTTCCTACTTAATATATCAGACAATTTTTCCTAAATAGATTCTTTGTTGAATAAGTGGAGACAATAGCTCTATTAATTTCATTAATTATTACAAATATGTGAAAATATTTGTGTCAGGTGACTATATTCATTACTAATTGAGATACAAATCCTGCTCTCATATAAGTTTACATCAATTTCCAAGAATTAGCACAGTCTTCTGAGTGTCAATCACTTGAAGTTTGTCTTGTTTAAATTATACTTTACAAGTATCTGTCTTATAAAATATCATAGAATGAGAGAATCTTCACAAATTACTTTTGAATCAGTTTTCAAATTCATCTAGTTGTGAATACACATATGATATAGGCAATGGTAATTGTTCTCCTGGATTTAATTTAGTTTACATTATTTCTACAAATGTATGGCCACTTTTGGAAAAGTAAAGGAGTCCAATTGATTTGCTACTCTTAGGTATGTAAAACCCTTAGAGATCTTATAAAATTCCAAAACCTGGTATAATGCAAATTAAATACAAACATTGAAGTGAACATGTCACTACAAAAAGTTTGCTAAGCATCTGAAGAACAGAAATTTCCTAAACCTGCTATTTTTACTAGATCTTAATACTAAGCTTTTCAAGTTTATCCAAATTTAAGTATTAAGTCAAGTTGACTACTAAAATTTATTATATCTTTTATTCTTTTTTTAGTAAACTTTCTTGGTATTATTAATAAAACCACTATTTAGAAAACATTTCATATTATGTTTATAAAAGTAAAATTAAGTCATTATGACATACTTATCCATTACATCACTTATAGTATTATTGACACATTCATTTGACTTTTATGCAAGTACATAATGCTCTTTTTTGAGAGGCAATGATTTAGAATGAGATCATAAAAGGGATGAAATGAGATAATCAGAAAGTTAATATCAAATAGTTTTTGAGGTTAAACTTAATGACTGTGATCCTTTAAAACTAATTTACTTTGTAATTTCACACTACTCTTTGATACAACATTTGATTTATTCTAACTTTATTTGATTGGCCCAGACACAAAAATAAGGTGACAACTGTGACCTTGGAACCACATCCTATGGAGATGTGGAGGTATAGAATTACTCCACTCTCTGAACACTTTTATACAGAGAAATGGTTAGCACTGCATAAGAGATACAGCCTTTCTTGATTGGTCGAGGCTTTGTTTTCCAAATATCCAGAATGTGATCTTGATCTTGATTTACACTAATCGCTTTGACCTATGAACAACTATTGATCAAGGTCCCTCAATTCATTAGTGACAGGGACCATTCTATGATCCTATGATTCCTGAATTCCAGTCAAGGAGTCATTCTATTGTATCATCACTTCATCTCATCTTATTTTTCAAGGCATACGTCAGCTAATGGATATCCTTTTAAAAGGAAGAAAAGTTCAGAAGAATCTATGCATCCTCTATGTAACAAAAGTATGTTACTAAAAAGTTGGCTTTTACAACAGCACATGTGGTTAAAATTGTAGGATTTGAGTGTTCATTTCTTACCCTGGCCCTTTGTCAGTCCTTAATGATACTTGACAAGTTTTCATACTATCCCTGATTGAAGAACTCCCAAGCAAGTATATTTATACTAGACAAAGATTGCATTTCCTTTATTCCTCCCCCTAGATATTAAAAAAATTCTTTTGATTTTAGATAGTTGAGATTTTGCTTCATTCCAGTGGCTACAATATTGCCTTGCTTTCTTCTCATACTGTTATAGATGTTATGAAAAAGAATCATGGGGACAGTGACAGCAGCTCACTTAAGTGAGGTATTGTCATTCATCTGGAACTATCACTTATTGCTCCTTGAAGGTTGGACATTATTTTTTATGAGGCTGACCCAAAGACGTATTTTCACCAGCACCTAGGAATGCAGACCCATCTCCTACCTGCTTTATTTTTCCCCTTCCTGACCAGTAAAGTGTTATGCTAAGCCACTATAAATTAAAGGATAAAGGAAAACTATGACAAAATTTTATAGATAAACCTAATTCATGCCACTCTTTATATTCTTCTCTTCATAGCTCACTAGGTAACAGCTTGGCATAAGAACAAAGAGATGGGAAAGAAAGTCACTGGTGAAAGCACATAGTATTTGATCTTTGTCATAGGAAAAGAAAATATATTTAAATGGTATTTTAAAAATAAAACATGCTTGGGGTAAAAAATGAAAAAAGGCTTTTATCAGGGCTTCACATATGCTTATTTTAGTACTACATCTTTTCCAAATTTATAAAAAGAAATAAAATCCTATTTTATTTAATTGTTGTATGTGTTTTGTTTTTCCTTTTTATCTTATCTTATTTCAGTAAGAACATGTAACATGAGTTCTACACTATAACACATTTTAAAGTGTGCAGTACATTATTATTGACTATAGGCACAAGAGAAGATAATTTAAATATTAAACTGTTATTTTATCATAGGCCAGTAACATGATATAACAATGTGAATTGTGTGTGTGCATAGTTGGAAAGAGAGTAAGAGAAATGGAAAGAGTACTTTAAAATAAATAAAATGAATCTCTGAAGGTAATTCCATGTTCAAATATTCTGGGGAGTTATATTTTTCTGTCTGGCAGCTTTTAGAAAATCAAACTATATTAGATGTATAATGAGAAATAACATGATGATATAGTGCTATCATGGAGTAATAAAGTAATATTTGTCATTATATGAACTTTTAATTATGAACATCATGTTTTACGATGAGTTGGCATTAACTGTTATTTTGGAGATATTTAATATTGCAAACATTACATTCTTTGTCCATCTTCAAACTATCATGCAGACAAATCCTTTTGATTTGATATAAAATAATCATTATTTAAATAAAACTAAATAATGTTTCTAAAGATAACAATTTAAACATGCTTCGTACTCTTCAAGTACTCAGCAAGATGTGATGGTTTCTGACAGATCTTTCAACATAGTGGGCAAGTATTAAAGTTATTTTATTAAAATGACACAGTCCAAAATCTCTGACTCTAAGCATTTATCTTACACACAATTTTTATTAGAGGCATATATTTCTCCTTAATTGTCTTGAAATTTTCTTTAACTGACCTCAGGCCAAGAAAATGAAATGATTGATTTGTTACTGATTTATTCTACCTTTTGAAATTTAATAATTTAATGACAAACATAAACATAGCATATTTTAATTATTATAGGAGTAGTAAACTAATAGGTCTGTTATTTTGTAAGAGCAGTCTATTTTATAGACTATTGCATATTATTCTATCTCAAAAAGAAAGATTTCTACTAGTCAAAATGCACATCTAAGAAATTACTAAAGTGAGGATAGACCATTTTTTCACTATGATATCCTCTTTATGTAAAAATCATCTATATTTTCTTCTAAGTTAAAATGTAACTTTTTCAAAGTGTGCCTTCTTTCTAAGAATACAGTTAATATGTGAAAAGAGCTTAGTAAGAACTCTACATATTTGTGTCTTTTCATTATCCATGTTTTGTTTCATAAGTTTTCTGACAGGATATTACCAAAATAGTATAATATATAGATAATATAATACGGTAATTATGATCTGAATGTTTGTCTTCCCCAAATTTTTACACTGAAACTTAAATATCCAATGTGATGGTATTTGGAAGTAGGGCTTTGGGGAGATAATTCGGTCAGTTGTGTGGAGCCCTCATAAATGGGATTGGTGTTCTTTTTAGGTAATGAAGGGACCAGGGTGCTCTCTCTTTCCACCTTGTAAGGATAAAGTGAAAAGTAGGCAGTCTGCAACCTTAGAAGAGGGTCCTCACCAGAACCGGACTGTGTTGCACCTCATCTCCAACTTCCAGCCTCCAGCACTGTGAGAAATAAATATTTGTTGCTTAAGCCACCCTGTTTATGGTACTTTGCTGAGCTGACTAAGACAGTAATAAAATGTTCCCAAAATAAAATATTATATTGAGTATATGAAGTGTTTCATGTATCATAAATAAAAAGTATAGATGGATGTCATCTATACACGCAGCTGTGACTTAATTCTGTGAAGTCTAATATAACTATCTGAAAAATTCTCATACCCTAATTTCCTATATAGATTCCATAATTACTGGGCTTAAATTTAAGCAGTGTATTTCTGCTCACCAAATGCTCAGAATTGCCTGTTACTTGTCTTGACCAAGAGTTAGTCAGGCTTCTCTCCTCTCCAAAGGTCCTGAACTGTGCCTCAATCCTTAAGCTTAATCAAGAAAACATCTTCCTTTAATGGCTCATTCTGACTGTAGAAATAAATATTTCCTGTTAAACTGTCTTGATCATGTCTGCTCAATTCCACCACTCACCAAATAAAAGTTCCTGCTAGCCATGCTGATCTCTCTCTCTATTAAAAAAATGACATTTTTTTCCTGTTTGATTTGTCCTTATTTGGTACTGTCATTTGCCTTCACTCAGTATCTTAACATTCAAGGTAGAAAGAATTTGCCACATGTGGTTAAGAATTAAAGACCAAAGTTTTAAAACTTTGAGCAGGTATTATTTTGTTAAAAAATAAATATGTTGAAATGCAATGAGACATATGGCAGAATGAATCAGACAATTTTTTTGCTTGTACTCAACAAAGAGTAAACTCTGACTAAGCCATTATGGAAAATTTCGTGCTCTCAAATTGAAGAGAAATGCAATTCAGATGATAGAGCTGTAATTAAAACACTGGAAATCCAAATGAAGTAAGTAAGGTGAAAGGAAATGACTTAACACCCTTTGGGGGCACAAATACATTAAGGAACATGATAGCAAGACAGTGAAGTGCTCTTCATTTACTCTAAGGAAAGATAAGAGGAAATAATAGATCTATGGTCACACAGAATGAAGTTACAAAGATATAAATACTACTTACATATCCAAATGGAATACAGTGAAACATAGCAAATATCTTGGTTAGGAGAATTGGTTAGGTAAGAACAGAATTTTTTTTCTGATATCTCAATGTTGATATCAGAATGTTGCTTTTAGATTAAGAATAACACAATTCAACAGCTTTTTCAAAGCCATGATTCTAAAACTTTTGAAGTGTGATATTGCTTTTTGAGTGGAATTCTTTTCTTTGCTTGCATCTTTAAGATGGTAATGGAGAAACTCCTCTTAGTAAGGAAACATATGTAATTATTAAGGAGGTTATTAAGTTTCATTTTAGTTTCAATAGAGTAGTTATATCTGAATGAAATATACCACCACTATTTTTATTCTTCAGACAGAGCTAGTATTCATTTTCTTTGATTTATTGCCCTTCTATTGCTTATTCCCCTTAAATTACATTTCATTGTTTCCATCTTGAACAGTAATAGTGTCATCATCATGAATGAGTTTTTCGCATCAGAAAGTGTGTACCTGCTGTTTTCCATCTGCTTTTCTTGCTCTTTCACCTTGCTGGGACATCTAAGAAGATATATAATAAATCAGGCAAAACCTCCTAGTATAAGGTATCTCTCGTTACAAGATTCTGAAAGAAATCAAGTTAATTTGCAAAATGGGAAAAAGTTTATACTTTTCATATTCAGCTAACATTTTCTTTTATCATTTACATTGTAGCAAAACACATAAAAATCCAAAATTCAAGTGTATATTATGAAGAATTTTTACAAATTGTATGAATTTCATAATCTATTCCAATAAAAAATTATATATGAATTATAAGTTTGCAAGCCTAAAAAGCATAGTAAAAGATCTGTCTTCTAAAATTTCAGACACTGAGTTTACTTATGCTTTTCTGCTAAAAATTCTGTTAGATATATTGCACTTCATTTCAAATTTCCCCAAAGCTTAATCAAAAGTATGCCTGTCTTCACAAGTGCTCTGTTTTTAAAGATATGATGCAAAAAATAAAAGAAAATTGTAAATGATTCTTCATTTGATTTGGATGGACCATTTATCCTGGATTTTATTGCCCTGGAAATGAAAGTGAAGAACTAAACAGAATATATGCAGACTTTCAAAGTATTTTATTAATGCAACCATGAAATACTATATCATTTTTTGCTTTTAAAGGTAGATAGAAGTGAGCAGTGATAACGTAACAAAATTTGCATAGGCAGTTCAATCAGGCCATTCCTGCCCCCTAGATTGTTCAGTCAGGCACTTTGAATCTCATGAAGATATATTGTATCTATAAAAATAAATATATGTACATGATTTATATCAATACACTGTATATTCTAAATTACAGCATTTGAAAAGGAATTTCTTTTCTAATATATAGATAATTTCTGATCAGGTATAAGTTTCACCTGCCAAACGAAAGTGTATTTTTTCAATTTACTAACCTTGTCCCACATTTGTCAAAGCAAACTTCTGATATCAGAGTCCTAATTGGCCTCCTTGCCTCTATTTTTCTCCCAGAAAAGCATTCAAAATGTCAAATGTTGGCTACCCAGAACAATCTGTTGATAAAGCAAAGTGCAGTTTATTATTTACCACAATAGTGGAGGTCCTTTCTTGACAGAATTTTAGTAATATCTCAAAAGGGGATGGGAATAGGTGAAATATATTAGAGGTTTGTTGGGGAGTCTGATTTAAGACAAGTCTTTCAATATGAAGTCTTGATTAGACTGGGAAAAAATTCATGATGTAATATTTAGGATCGGTGGACAAGAGGATTAAGAGTCAAGGACAGGGCTTAGAGGCAACTTTTGTAGAGTCATTAAGCCTATTTGAGCTATTCATTTTTAGTAGCTGAATACTTTTCAAAAGTTTTTGAAACAAGTAATAAATGTTATGTACACTTTCATCTTCCTGAGCAAATGTTTTCTGGAATAATAAGGTCATGTTAATTAATGTGAATAATTGCATAGTAAGTTGTGTTAATAAAGACATCAAGGTGTGTGGGTGTAGATAGATTTGATTCTCAGTATTGCCTTTAATTGTCATTCTTCAGCTTAAGCTAAAGAATAGAACATTAGCATCTGGAGAAGTGGGCAATTCATTTCTTCATTTCTCGTGAAGTGTTTTAATCATATATTAGGTATTAGAGGGTGTTTGTTTCAAACTCCATGGAAGTCAGATTTTGCTGTTCTTTTACTTGGAGGGTCACTTGCTGGATCATTTGACAGGACAGCAGCTGCACAGGAACATTTAAATTCTGGAGATCATACACTTGAACATTGCAACACAGAAAATACTAAGAGAAGGATTGAGGTCAGAGCCTGTGAATCAGTTTTTAAGCCAAGGCTCAGGAGTGCCTATGTTAAGTCAAAAGAACAGAATCTTAACTCCAACTGGAAAAGCCCACCGACACATACAGCATTACTATCTAAAATTTCTACATTTATGATATTTGCGTGCTTCTTAGATTTGTTTTTTTTAGAATATTGTTTATAAGAAGAGCTTCTTAAGTCTGTGGGAAATGCCCAACGTTTTGAGGGGGTGGATTAAGCGCCCCTGCCTCAGGTAGTTGTTCCTTGAACGTCCTGCTTGCACCTTTGCATTTGCCTAACAGACGTTCCAGAGAAGGTGGCATAAGCACGGGTATTGCCCCTGGAGCAGAGCCTTCGCCCTTGCACAAGTTCAGAGGTCTGAACCCACTCTCAGGTGGTGTTCCTGCATTTTCCACCACAAATTACCACCAGGTTGA
The DNA here is from genome assembly GCF_963924675.1 of Phocoena phocoena. Lineage (NCBI taxonomy): Eukaryota > Metazoa > Chordata > Mammalia > Artiodactyla > Phocoenidae > Phocoena > Phocoena phocoena. Next base: position 23,221,773 of record NC_089221.1, read on the forward strand.
TGTGTATACTAATTACATTTCAGGAGGACTTATTCTATTTATGTTGTGATTCCGTAGGCACAGCCCTTATTCAATATTTTACACACTTTAAAAAAATTCATACATACTAAATACTTTCTTGAGAAGCCAATATTATCTATGGAGGCCTATTCCAAACTCACTGATGTTGAATTTAATGAACCCCTTGGGCAAGGAGTTCTGTAGCCTTGGCAGCTTTACCTACTTTTCTTGCTATTCTCTGTACTCTGGCAAGGAGTATTCTCCCTACTGTGCAGGTCTCTTCTAATGCAACATTTCAAGAAGCTTGAGGGAAAAAATTTAGAGTTCACCTTAAATTATTAGCATTTAAGATTCCTGGATGTCTGGCACACTACGGTGTTTGCCATGGAAAAAATCACTTAGTGGTTGAGCAGTTTTCAAATTATACAGGAAATCAACTGATTGTTAAAAGAATATAGTAACAAGGGAAGCTTGGTGACTCCAAAAGCAAAATCAAACAAGTGAGTTTCACCATTCACTTGGGCCAAATCATGAAAAAATTGCAAGCAGTTATTGACTCGTGCCAGGAAATGAATAAGAAGGCAGAATGCAATTTTTTAAATGTGTGACTTATAGGTAATAGACGTCTATTAATTGTCCAAAATTTTAAACCACTAAAAAGAAAAGAAAGTAGCTAGGAAAAAAGTGTGCTTGCATATTTAAGCCTGTCAACATGTGGCTCTCCCTATCTGGATCTTATGTGGAACCTATCTGCGTCCTGAAAACTATTTGCTCTAGAAGATTTCTAAGAGACTTCAGTTTGCCAATCTTCAAGTGATTTGAGAATTACTGTGTCTCTACAAGGCAAACACTGACACAAGAATGAAATTTTTGCTCTTCACTGATGTGATAGTTGTTAACAGTATCTAATAAGGTCCTTTCTATCAGGGTTCAAATTATGTCTTTCTCTGATGTTGCTTCAGAGACCAGTTCTGTAGATTCTGTTCATGCAGAGATTGTTTAGGAGGATGTAGAGGAAAGGTTGTCCACACCTGCTGGAAAAACATGAGTCCCATGTGATACGTGTTCATGTTTGTTTGACAGAATATGAAAATTAGAAATGGAGGTGCTATTTTCAGAAATATAGGATGTCCTTCTAGTAATTTTTAAAGGGAGCAATGAACCCAGAAGGTGTCAACCTCACTGTTATTAAAGGCAGTAACAATACCTTAGGCCATAAGAGTCTCTGAAAAGTTTGCTGATTTTAGTTCCAGAATTCCATTTCCATTTCTACCTTTTCCAAAGATTGGAGATGATAGGGGCAGTTAGATGTCTTTTTAATTGCTAAATTGCTAAGGCAATTAATATCTTTACAAAGATATTTATAATAGTCTCTGTGTTTCTGTCATTAGAGTTATTTTGGAATTTCCCAGGTTGAGAAGACAAAATCCAGTAGTTTGTTACTGTTAGAACCATAGTGCTCTAGCAAAGAAAAACTCCATCTCATCTCAAGAATAAGCACACAATGAGAGGAACATATTTAAAAAATAAATTTATGGTTACCAAAGAAGAAAGGGGCAGGGAAGGATAAATCGAGAGTTGGGATTAGCACATACAAACTATTTTATATAAAATAGATAAACAACAAGGTCCTATTGTACAACACACGGAACTGTATTCAATATCTTGTAATAAAACATAACGGAAAAGAGTAAATAAATAAAATATATTGCAAGTTAGCTGCATGAAATGCAGTAGAAGATGTTCAAAGGGACCCTAATGTTTGGTTCTTGACAATGTCTTGTTTTTACAGTTTTATCAGAATTACAAAAGTGACAGATAAAGTCTATACTTCCTAAAATTTCAGTAACATTTCCACATAAATATTAATTGAAAATAGTGTCCAATTTGTATTTATTGTGGTAAAAAAACTAAATGACTCTGGCTAATAAATTATGTTCATGACCATAAGCAAAAATGGAAGACAGTAAAATTCCCAATTGAGTTTTAACACATAATAAGTAGTTATGCACTTAGGTACGTTCCTGGATCAAAAACAGATTATGAACAATAAGGGCATTACCTCTTGACATAATACATCTTCAGAAAATTGTCACAAAATTTCACCATATTGTCCCTGATTGATGAGGATGCTGAACTAGAAGAAAGAAAGGGAGAAAGAGAGAAGGAGAGAAGGAGAAAAAGAGAGAAAGAAAGAAAGAGAGAAAGGGAGAAAGGGAGGAAGGAAGGAAGAAAGGAAGGGAAGAAGGAAGAAAGAGAGGGATAATTGTTCTACTAATCTTTGTGATTGATCTTGAGTAAGTTTGTTATTAATTCAGAAAATTATAAAATCATAAAAACATATATGTTTTAATTTAATGTATTCAATTTAAAGAAGACTGAATTTCTCTTTTGATTGTAAATATAATTAACAATACAGCTCTTAAAACAGTTTCGAGTTAAATACTTTTTGGAGAATGTCAAGACAAACTTAATTATTTCTTTTATCCTTCCTTTTATAATATAAAGGGACATCTTAGGTCATTTATAACATTTAAAGTGGCAAAATAAATATACAACACCATTTTCAAAGACATTTGGACATTTTGTTATTTTATAGGTATATTATAATGCTAAAGGATAATGGTGTATTAAAACTCTGTATTATTACCACAGTTTGTTTTTCCTTTTAAAAGCATCCAACTATTTATAGATTATTTATCAATTACTCAGTTTTATGTTTATATAGGATACTTATGTTAATTTCCTAATTCCATTTACCTTTAATATGTAAATGTTCACATATATATCAGTTTGTCTTCTGAGGTTGGCAAAGAAATTATAGTAAGATGTTGATAAAATAGGTAGCCATCTGGAAAAAATAACTTTAGATTCATATTTTACTCCAGTTGATGTCTGCAAGCCAAAGACCCCAGGGACACATGAACACATAGGAACACAGAGGTTGGGTTTATCACTTGCTGAAGTAAAGGACACCACCCCATGTAAGAAACCAAGGGAATGTCTGGTCATTTTTGTATCTGTGTAGTACCTTTGTTTCTAGTCTCTAATTATAAATGATTATGAATTATCATTTCTGTTGTTGTTACATCCATGTCACAGAGAGTTCTAGTCAGATATTTATTTTCTGTGAAATCACCAATGTCAGTAGGGGAACCTATCTAGGAGAAGTTGGCCAGCTACCAGCTGTCATCTGTCAGGTATAATTATTTCTTCCCTGACAAAATTTTACTGTGTTGAAGATAAAATACAAAAGTGAATCAATTAGAATATTAGAATAATAGCTATACATGTATTTACTCTTATGACAGAAAACCAAATAGTGATATGAGACTGAACATTTTGACTACACACAAAAATCAAAGATGCCTGCACACACACCAAAAAGAAAACCATGGCTAAATATCACATGGCAAAATGGATGGAAATATTTGTAGTAGAGAACATGGATAAAGAATTAATTCTAACAAGTATGAATTGCTATAAGTGATTAGAATAGGACCAACAATCTAACAAACAATGGATGTGAACTGACAATTTATAGAGAGGGAGCTATAGTGGGCTGATAAATACATGCAAAGGTGCTTACTTTCTTACAAAGAAAATTTAAAAGAACAATAAAATATTAAACAAATTCAAACAACAATAAAATATTATTTTCAGGTCTTGGTTGAGTTGTCAAAATATTAGGGAAACAGTAATTCTTATAGATGGTGTGAATTTATTTGTATTAAAATTAAAATATATTCAAAGTAGTTACAAAAAGTGAAATATATCACTATTAAGAAATCGTGTTATTACTAATGATTTTATTCATTAAAAAATGTGACAGGATGTTATAAAATGTCAATGTTGTTAACTGTGTATGATGATTACATAGTTGTTTTATATTACTTTTTATTATAGTGTGTTTTCTACATTATTTTTTAATTGTAAGAAAATTTACAATTCAGTATAGAAAAAAACACAAGGTTGGATTAATAGAGAAAAATCAGTCTCAATGAAATGGAGAATTTTCAGGAGGCAAAAGAGCAGCTATTTTAGTTGAATGAAATTCATATATTTGTTGAAGTTGTTTAAAATATAGTGTAAACCACATTTTGCTTGTCCATTCATTCATCAGTGAACACTGTGGTTGCCTCTACGTTTTAGCTACTGAGAATAATGCTGCTATGAACACAGGCGTAAAAATATTTCTTGAGATATTACGTTCAGTTCTTTGGGTATATGTCTACAAGTAGAATTGCTGGATTACATGGTAAGTCTATATTCAATTTTTTAAAGAATCACCAAACTATTTTCCACAAGGCTGTAGCATTATACATTGCTTTCAGCAGTGAACTAAGGTCCCCAGTTTCTCCACACCGTCACTGACTTTTTTTATTTATTTTTTGTTGTTGAGTTTTATGAGTAGTAATCAGTCCTAAAAAGGAAGAAAGTTCTGACATATGCCACAACATGTATGACCTTGAGGGCATTATGCTAAGTGAAATAAGCCAGTCGCAAAAAGCCAAATACTGTATGATTCCACCTCTGTGAGGAACATAGAATAGTCTAAATCACAGATACAGAAAATATAACGGTGGTTGCCAAGAGATGGGGGAGGAGGAAAATGGGGTGTTAATGTGTAATGGCTGTAGAGCTTCAGTTTCACAAAATAAAAAGAGTTATGGAGATGGATGTTGGTAATGGTTGACAACATTGTCAATGTATTTAATATCATTAATACTTCTTTTCCTTTTCTTCTGTATGGATTTTGGAAGTAATTAGGGGACCAGAAGCAGTCATAAGTACTGTCAATATACAGTCAAAATCTATGTGTCTCACTAAAGTTATGTCTTCTTATATTATTAAAAATATAAACCCATGAAGAAGCTACTAAGACCACTGAACTACTGCTTTAGACCCATACGAAATGCCTAACAGTATTATTGCTTGAACTAAAATGATTGTTTTGGTATTAACTATTACTGAAATCTTGATAACTTTTTCATGACTTTGATAATATATTAACTGAAATATAAAATTTTGTTACTCATAAAAGAGATAGAGAAATAAAGGGATCTCAGCCAGTTCTGCAGATGCTGTCAAAAGATGATGATGATATTATAAATAACTCAAGAAAAAAATTAGGAGAACGAAAGAGAGAGAAAGAAAGAGAGAGAGGAGAATATCACAAATATCACCTATAAATATATAGAATTTCATTTTAGTCTGATGATTTTTCTCTTAGGTAACAGTAAATATCAAAGCTTCAGGAAGACAAGAAACCTAGTACACTAATTATCTGTCTATTCTCCCAACATTATCCCTGACTTTATGAAACCTATAATTTTTAGGGAAACATTTTTACAAATGGTCAACAAGATTCCCATCTTCTCTGTTCCCTTTGCTAAATTCCTTCAATTGTTCATCCTTGGGGCATTTGGGTGAAATAGGAAAAATATTATAAGCATGCCCTCAGAATTCTTCTATCTTTAATTATTCATACAGTTTTTGTTGATTGTCTTGAAATTCAAAACTAGGCTGATGATTTAGATTTTATCTAACTCTCTTTTCTCATGACTGTAATGTAAATACTAACAGTGTAATCCTCAGACAAACTGCAAATAGTTTATGAAAAATAATAAAATAATCTACATTTTATGCTAACTGTATTTTACGCAGGAGTTATTCTTTTGAAATAACCATTTAACACTGTGGGATTTCAAAATGTGTTAATGCTAAATCCCAAATTCAATATTTTTAACATATATTTTCAAATACTATCAACTATAAATGACAGCTGAACATTTGCACATAAGAGATTAAACAATTATTTTTCAAGAGATTTTCAATAAACCTGATGACCAGAGCAGCATCTGTAGCTAAAAATTTCAAGCAATCCATGTGTGTGTGCTGTAAGTGGTGTGAGAATTTAGCATATGTAGTGTTTGATGTTTTAATCATAAGACTGAGTTATTAATTAAAGTAAACTTTTTACTCTAGCCAAGTGGAAGACATATTGCTATAATTAGAGTAACAAATGACATCTTAGTAACATTTATTCTGCAGATAAATAAAGCTCTTACTAAAGGAAGTGGCCTTAATCTATCTGGTGTTAAAATACCAATCTTCCATTATCACAACTGTAGCCTCAAAATGTGCTGAAATTTAATATTTGCCAGCACTTTTTTGTACCCACAAATAATTGCCTATAGACTAGATGAGAATATCTGTTTCATCCTAACCTTAATTTTTTAAGTGCTAGTTCAATGTATGATCTTGCCTTGACGTGAAGTATGTTTCATACCTGGAGTTATATTCATGTAGACTCAGTCAGTGACTGCTCTGCCAACTGCTTTTCAAGCATAAGTAATTGTAGCATTTATTTTCAATCACCCATATTTTGATAGTTAGTACCTCTTCAGTCTGCCAAGTTTGACATCTGCTGCATCTCTCATTCATTGAAGAACAACTCAACATTTTATGCACTTAAGAAAATGAATGAATCAGATGAAGTCAGGTTAGTTACCTCTCTTTGATTTATACGTTAAGAGGAGAGAAACAGTGAGAAAGAGAGTTTTAAGTGAAGTGATATGTGAAGAAGAACAACTATGGACTCATTTTAATCTGTATAACAATGACACATGAATGTTAAAACAATATGATAGAAATTCAAAGTAAGAAAGAAACTACATATAGGAGATAAGTTACTTAAAAATCTTCATCTGAGTACTTTTATATGGCATAGGTAAAACTGGAAAAAAACATGTCTTAAATGATGTGCTAAGCTGTTTTCTAATTATTATTTTATAACTATTTAATTTTTGTATTCTTAATTTGAAGTATAATCTGAAATTAATGTCAATGACTGTTTAAGCTATAATAGTATATAGTAATTTCTAAGTCAAATTAGTACTGCCATCTAAATGTGACACAAATAGTTCTGCTATTTTCCTGGCCTGTTACCATAATTAATTGTATTGTGACACATAGAAGTGAGTTTAAGAGCTTATAAATAGTTGCTACTTACCATTGATAAATATTATACAGGATATAAGAATACTGTCTGAATAAATTATTTAGAGCACACATATTGTTTTTTTTCATTTTTCCTTCTACTCATTAAAACAAAGCTCTTAAGTCTATACTCAGAATGAGATGGTTAAAACTTCGTATTTATCAACTTCAACTTTGTATCACACCACAGAATATAATAACAGAGAAATGACTTAAATAATTATTTCCAAACCTTCCAAACGGTATGACTTAACATCTGGCAAATTTACAAGGGAAAGACGTTAGAATTTTTATGACATAGAGTCTCCACTGTAACTAACTTTTATGAGCTACAATATGGAAACATGTTCTGGTTCTCTGTTCCTCTTCCTTCATGTGGATAACATTACTGGAACAAAAAGTTTTGTGTATCCCTTAATAAGTAAATAAATGTAGATACATACATACATGATATAGCAACATTTTTAATAGATTATACAGCTGTCAAAAAGATTTTCTGCATATTGTTTAAGCAATCAAAATGTTGATATTGACTTGAAAAATAAATGCTAAACTTAAGGGAGATCTTGGATATTAAAACATGGATAAAAAATAGTGAATATATACTTCTCAAAATGGGGGGATGGCTGTTCAAATCATCTTTTTATAATAAAAATGTAAATACTTATTACATATATGAAATATATCACACAAAGCAAAAAACAAAAGCATCACAAACTAATTTGTGATAAATTTTCTTCTATGAATTTGTATGCGTACACACATGTGTAACATTCTCAAAATAAAATATTCAAATATAATCAGTTTTATTAAATAGTCATTTTTCTTAAAAATGATACAACTCATTCCTGAAAACTTTGCTTGAAAAGAGAATGTAGGGGATTATTTTACTCTGAATTAATATTATATATATATGTAATATATATATATGTGTATATATGAAACATCACTTTTTTAACTTGTGGATGAACTACCTTCACTGATATTGGGAAGATGTACTTTTAGACATATGCTTCTGCAGAGGAACAGAAACCAGATAAAACTAATGAAAAATCAGATCATCTAATTGGAAAGTGAGCTACCTGCTCTCACTCTCACTCTCATCAATGGAGATAACAATTGAGCTACTCTGATCTTCAACTAGTCATACAACACTGAGAGCTGAAGGGATCAATAAAGTAAAACAGTCATGCTTCCTTTTCAAAAACCAGCTAGCCCCAAATACTGAAGATCACGTTTTATAATTATTCTTACTTTTTACCATTTAAAACTATCAAAGACTTTTCTTCTTTCCCTTAGCAGGTTTTATTTATTTTAACAACGTTTAAGGGAAGCATAATGACGGTAAGTGATTTCCGTCACCTGTCAAATGAGTTAATAATATTTTAAGTTGAATTTCCTGTTGAAAATCTGCGTCTGGAGATCTATCTCCATAACCTCATAAATATTCAATCCAGGAAGAGGAAATAGATCCAGTTTCAAATCCTTGTCTTCCATTAATTTTCTGTGTTGATTCATACATTTACATTTTGTGGATAATAAATGCACTCCAAAGTTCTTGTGTTTTAGGAGGTTTTTTTTTAATAATGAAATCCATACTACATCAAAATAATAAAATATTCTTGAATAAGTAAAATCTATTACTAAATTACATCAATCCAATGGATGGAATTTCATTTAAATTCTCTAATATTTTAATGCTTATTATAGTGCTTATGAACATGGTTTGATTAAAATTAAAATTTAAACTACCACACTAAATTGTTATGTTATAGCACCTACAGTTTTGTTTGGCATTTTCTCTATGAAAAGATACAATTGCTTGTCAGATGCCATATCATGTGATTCAGTGGTTTGAAATCTATGTTGTTTGAAGGAACAGATAAATGTAATAGCAATACTTATTTATACACAGGTGGAAAGATACATAAATAGATAAGGAAAGAAAGATGTGTATTGAAACTCTATTTACATTATATTTTAAAGTAAGATACATTTTACCAATATTTATATCATGAAATCATAAACTATAATTCCTTTAGGAAAACACGTTGTAGTGGGCATGGTTTATTCATGTCTTCTTCTAAAGAACCATGTTATTATTGTGCGAGTTGACAAAATTTAAAATCTACACACATAAGTTTGAATAAAAATAATTTCATTATATAGACATTGAATTATTCCAAACACATTTATTTTGTATTCATCAAGTGGGACTTTATTTTCATATTGAACAAAGACGGAACTCAGAATGAGATGAGCACATTTTTACTATTCTTAGAGGATTATGAAAACAGTTGTTGTTATGTTGATGTTTTTCTCACTGCCTCATTCAGTATCATTACTGTATTTAAGAAACAATGAGATACTTGCTTACTATTCAAAACTGTTAATGCAATAGTTACAGTCAAGTGTATGTGTGATCAGTTATAAAAGCCATAAAAAAGAGCAAAGTGAAATTTCTGTGTCAGTTTAAATTTAAATGTAAGTAGTAATATGAAAAATATCTTAACTACAGAGTTCCTTTTTAATATTTCAGAATTCTTAATATTTTATCTGTTTGCATATGTAGTTTTTTATAGTTCTCTTCTAAAAATTACATATGTTGAAAAACCATGTCCACTTTGTGAAAAAAAGCATATCTATAAAATACAAAGAGCCATATGCTGCTTTTCTTCTGCAATTTCTTGTGCTTCTTTTAAATTGAGTCTTTTTAAACCCAGTGGAATCTCATTTTAATATTAATTGTAACATTTTGCACTTAGGTAGTGCTTTTCCTCTGAAGAAAGCCAAAGCCTGTAGCAGTGAAAAATCTCAGCCATCGGCCAGGACAGATATGTGAGGAAGAACTTCATCAATGAAAAGCCAATTTAAACTTGGAAGTGATTTGAATTCATACCCCTTTCAATCAGGCAACGGGAAAAGAACCAATTTTTCACCAGCCCTCAGGGTTTGCTGCAGAAGAGAAAGGTAAATTCCACTGCTGGAGACCTTGAGGTTCTAAAGACATATGGGAAAGAGGGAAGAGCAAGAATTACACTCTAAACCTGTCTACATGAAGCGATAAAATGGATTATAGCATGCTAGGCATGGTCTGATTCATTCCAGGAGCAAAATGTCGTAAGTGAGACATTTCTGGGCAAAGCATACTGATCAAAAAGCCCAGGAGCACAGCAGAAAACACACACACACACACACACACACACACACACACACACTCTACATTTTCTATTGTATTCTGTGTATCAGTGGTAGTTAAATGTACATCCGTTAATGTCAGAAATAACTTTGTTTAAATCCTTATTCAATCCATTGCCACTTTAAAAGTTCACAGCCTTTATGCCTTCATCTGAAGAGTGAAGACGATGACATATTTCTTGACAGATTGTGAAATTATAATGAAATAGAATATATCGTTTTTAAGTTAGCGTTTAGTTCATTGTAAGTATTTGGTAAATGATCAATGCCATCAGTATTCTTACGCAAATATAGCTTGTCAAATGACAAAAATAATACAATTTAGGAAAGAGTTTGATGTCCTTTATTCAAGAGAAAACAATCCATAGATGAGGGAGCACAGTGCCTTACAGGACTGTAGCACTCTTCCCAAGGGACTTTGACAAGAGTGAGTATATAGAGAGCCTTAGAAAAGGTAATGCAGAAAGAGGGCATGATTGGTTAGGAGGTCAGGGATTTTCTTATAAGGCTAACAGGTCCTATTTTCTAGGGTAAGATAAACTAGCTAAAGCTGAGTTGAAGGATTGTGATTGCTCTTAGCTTTCCTTGACAATGTGCTGTTTCCCATAAGTGCAGGCTGATATATGTTTAGATCTGTGACTTGGGCCAGACCACTACAGTGGCCTCCATTTGGTGGGTCCCAATATACAAATTCGCTTTATCAAGCTAAACTAAAACTGAACAGATTTCATCTTTACCTCAATTCAATATCCCTGATTGAAACACATATTTTGTTACATATTTTAAAGAGATATTTATCTCTACTATATTAGAAAATAAAGATTATTTTAAATAGTGTTATGATCTCTTCCTGTTACCAATCTTTCATAAGTTCATTACTTGAAACTTTTAAGTACCCTTCTTAAAACTCAGAACTAATTTTACTCCATGCAGTTGTTTTTTGCAGATAAAAATTTTAAACATGAATTTTATTTTGTATTAAGTATAAACCTTTCCATATATAGTTGCTTATTTTAATGCTAGTTTAACTTGAAAATGTCTCAAGTTTTCCAAGAAAAATATAGTACCAAAATATATTATCAATAGTAATGAAAAATGATCATATACATTTATCTCTGTGAATTAATAGTGGCTTAATGTTAAGAGAAGTAATATTTTGTTTGGTACTTTAAGTAAAAATTATCCAAAAGAAAAGAAAATCACCCTAAATTTCTTACGCATATTCTTAAAAACAAAATCATCTCTCCTTTTTTGATATTCTTTCAATCTGTAGCAGAGCCTGAGGATAATTTTACCCTTCCAGTCTTCATTCTAAATTCTGTTTATTCCCATTGATACCATTGATCAGATTGCCTTGACTAACCTGAACATTTGATGTAACAATTGCATTAACTCCATGATACCATATTTGGACATCATCTATGTTATCCAGTATTTGCCTGTTTCCAATTTGCCTGTTCACTCTGGTAGAAAAAAAAAAGTTATCTATTTATTTCATCATTCTATTTTTATCTTATTCTCATTCTGTCTTACTCACCCACACATCCCTGTATTGATATACCATCTAGCCACTTTTAAATAAACAAACAAACATCACTTGCATTCATGATATTTGTAGGAGCTGCTATTTTGGACCACAGAGTATTAATCATCTTTATGACAGTGGTCAATGCCAACTCTAACTTTCCATGGAAGTTATTTACATCCTTCATTTCTCCATATTTCAAAACACTAATTTCCAAAACACCAGCAATACAGCAGACCCTTATAGTAACTACAATAACTGTATTGACTTTGATCCAGGTAGAAACTTCAGTTTATGCAATTACATTTGACATATTAGGTCACACTTCACTATTGAACCAGTTAACTCTCTCTGTAATTCAGACCTTCTCAATTTCCCATGGCAAGTGCACATTTCCCAACTAAAATGATGGAGAAGAAAGAATATCAAGAGGTCCACCCTGAAACCTTATCCTTGCTGAGCAGTAGTGAGTGAAACCTGCTGATTGCAGTGCAAAAACAGGCTCTAGAATTAACCTCTAAATCTTTGAGGTGAATACAGCTAACTCATGTAAATATATCCAGTAAAATGACTGTTGTCTTAAGACAAGTGTACATTAAAAGTTTATCATTTTTTTCCCTTGAGGCTTTATCTGGACATCCATTACTATTAAGTTCTTCATCATCCACTTAAAGAGAAGGATATTTTAGCCATAGGTTTCTGGTGATTCATCAGATGTTGGTACATAACACTGGATGAAAGATTATTCAATGTTAGGTGATTTTTTAAAAAAGAGTTACTGTTTTTTAAAATATATAACAGATATCCATTATATGAAAATAACCTGATCATCAAGGGAAATTCTGACTCAGCTTGAAAATCAAGATTCCTATTTCCTGGGATACTTTGTAATTATTAAATACAATTTTAATTATAAGAAACATTTTATAATATATTTAATAATACAAATTAGAAAATGGATCAAGTAACAAACAAAATTACCTTCAATTTCCTTAGCACAGTGGGTAGCACATGAGTCTCGTAATCTAAAGGTCCTACATTTCACAATGTTTAAGAATAGACAATATTTCACCAATATTTATTGGGCACAAATTGTGTACTAGATTTTACTCAGTGAATAAGTGTAACAAGATCACTACTTTTATGACATACATATTTCAATGACTATGAGGGTGAGGGGCATTTTAGTTGGAGGGTGGAATAGAAACAGTATTTCTTTAAATATGCAAACCTTATTTTGTATCTGCATTTCCATTTTAGCAGCCATATAAGATCTATTTAAACTGAAACTTTCAAGAGACTTCTGTTTCTGTCTAACAAGGTTATCAAAGAAGATAAGATCCACCATCTTTTATTTTTTTCTTGTTTGAGGATATTTGAGGTTATAATAATGCACTTATCTGTACAAGATCAAAAAGGAGGTATTCGCAATATTAATGTTTGTTATTAAGCTTTTCAGCTATCTCGTAACTCAAGTGGTCTGCAGTTGAATACACTCTAAAGCCAGATGGAATATCAGAAAATGTGTATGAGGTTTTAATTATCTGAAAACCCGAAATGAACTGTTACTCGTGATACCTGGGGATTTTAATGAAGAGCATACATATGTTCTTCTTGCTAATTGAAGATGAACTTCATTTTAACAGATTTAATCTCTTGAGTATTTAAAATATAAAAAAGAGAAGGATTGTAAAGAATTTAAAGAACCCAAAGTAAACTTTTCTAAAACTCTGCATGTTGAATATAAAATTATTTGAGGTTTATATTTTTATATCACAAATGATTGTGTTGAATATGTAAAATATCAATGATATAGAAGTTCACGAAATGATAGGTATTAATTACTTCACAGTTAACAAACAAATGATTCAACCAAAACACTCATGATATATTTGAATAAAGCATTATATCTACATATTTAAAGCTGAGTATAACATACATTAAAAAAATTGGACTGTACATAATACATTAATAATATCTAGTATTTAGAGTTAGAAAATTCTTAGATGTAGAGTTTAGAATAATTGAAGTTTTATTTTGTAAGTAGCCAATGGAGAAATTATAACAACTTTAAAAGAAGAAAAAAAGGAGTGCTATTTGAAAGTGAAAACAATGCATCAAAGTTGAGAAAGCAAAATAAATTTAAACACACTTTAAATGTGATAAAAATATATACTGAGAAATTCTAAAAGTTAGCTGGAAGCCACGTGTTGAGCTATGTACGAGTCACAGAACTGTATCAGTGGCTAATCCAAGCATTGCTTTGGGGACACAAATGTAGAGAATTGCCCATGAAAAACTGGAAATATAAATATGAATAAATCTGAGAAGAAAATGAGGCAGGGCAGAAGATCCTTTTTGTCAGAGGAAAAATAGTTAATATCACTACAAAGGAGTTTATGGTTTCAACACGAGGGATAGTGGTGAATAGCCAGAGAGAGGTTCAAATCAGTATGAAAAAAAGTGGGGAGTGATGGCTGTTTGGCAGGATCTACCCGAGCACCACCCAAAGTTGATAGGGCAGTGCTGGCCCACCTGGTAGGTATGTTGCTTAACTTGTGGTAGATAACAAATGCCATGGCAACTTGATACCATTGCACACTTGCTTGAAGCAACTGTCAATATTTTGATTGCCCATTCACCAACTGCTCGCAGTGACAGACACCAGTATGCTGACTGTGCCGGACACATATTTTTATTGCAAACTGTTTTGTTTTTTGCAATTTTATAAATTATTTTCTCCAAATAACATAAGTGCATACCCTGAATCTGCTCAATCCTGGGCCCCTGATGAGATCAAAGTTTTAGCTGAAGGCCTGGATTTTCAGCCTTAAAGGTAATTTCACCAAGATAATGCCAATTTGTGGGTACCTGTCCCATAAGACCTTGACCAGGTGAGAGGCTGAATAAAAATCAAGTTGTTATCTTTGTTTTGAAAGAATGTCATTGTCATCATGATGTTTTGTTTTAACCTTATTTCTTCCAAACTTCTGCTTTTAATATGTCAAAGCACATCATCGTTCAAATTTCAATTTTGCTGATGGCAGTATGGGGAGCTCTTATAGTTTGGAATGATATGCAACTTAGAATGAATTTAATCTTTTCTAGAAAAAAATGATTTGCTAATTTTAATATAACTATAGAATGCAGAGCATATTGTTAAAAGAAGGCACATTTCTCCTGAGTGATAGTTCAGAGGACTTACCTGCTGAAATTACTGAATGCTGCATTATATATCTAAGGCTTGTCATCTACTCATAATGACATGCAGTAATTAAAGGGAAGGGGTTCAGGACCTCGCATAGGCCACCCAGCAAGGAAGAAAATAAAGTTTCTTCTGACAAGTAAAATACATGTTTTAATAAAAATTAAGTAGTGGAACCCAAAACAGGAGAGGATTCTGTCAGCAGATATGTAGAATAAGGAAGCAGGTAATTAAAAATTGTCATATTTGGGAGTTCAATAAGTGGAAAAGTAACTTGGATAACTGCCTGAGGATTTGTTGGTTTTGAGATTCCAAATGCAGATTAAATGATCTATCCCATTCTTTGGATTGGGGTACCAAGCATAACATACGTTATATAAGATGCAACGCAATTATTGCATTAAAAAGTGGAATAACTTAGTGTTTACTTACTAGAACTGTTTATTTCCAAAGCATTTAAAATAAAAAATAGGATGATATGATCCTGACTGAGTACTAATCTGAACCTGTTTAAATACTGTTTAACTTGAGTTTGAATTAGTTTACAAAGTGGTGTAATTCATAAATTCTAGGACACCCAAGTAAAAGAAATTGGGAAAACAGATGACAAGATAATGAATTCAGGTTGATAAAATGTTGCAATAAATTTTACATATTTTCAGCTCTTTTAGAGGGCTTATTCCAACTTAGTGTCTAACCAACTGAGGAAACAAAATTGGTTTATCATTCTAATATTATTATATGACTGGAGCAAATAGAAAATTCAAAGTTTTGTTTTTTAAACCTCTTCCTGGTTTGGTGTTATAAATCCATGACCTGTCTTTTTATCATTTTGGTTAATGCATATTTGTTCCTTAGTAATTGCTTTTTTTTTTTTTAATTTATTTATTTATTTTTGGCTGCATTGGGTCTTCGAGGCTGCACGCAGGCTTTCTCTAGATGCAGAGAGTGGGGGCTACTCTTCGTCGTAGTGCACAGGCGTCTCATTGCGTGGCTTCTTTTGCTGCAGAGCTCAGGCTCTAGGCACGAGGGTTTCAGTAGTTGTGGCGCATGAGCTCAGTAGTTGTGGCTCATGGGCTCTAGAGCGCAGGTTCAGTAGTTGTGGCGCACTGGCTTAGTTGCTCCGCGGCATGTGGGATCTTCCTGGACAAAGGCTCGAACGCATGTTCCCTGCATTGGCAGGCGGATTCTTAACCCTTGTGCCACCAGGGAAGTCCCAGCAATTGCTTTTTATTCCATCATCTGTGGAAAATATATTTCATTTTGTTTTGTTTTTACATAACCAGAAATGTCATAATCTCCCACATTAATATGCTTTTTTTAAGCCAAATATATGAATATATGTTTATACAATTAATAATATGTAATTTTAACTTCCAATAAAGAATATATTATAGAACATGTAACTGCATAATTTCCTTAAGAATATGTGTAGAATCATTTATTCCTATAAGTTTTCTCTCAGTTTTATTGGAATCTTTCTACAAACCTTTTTTTTTTTCATCAAATTATAATTGCTACTGAATCAACATGAGGATATTTTAAGCACAGACAATATGACAATGAAGGATAAAGGCAGAAAATTATTGCCAGGATAATATCCTTCTTTGTCATGGTGAGGAAATTGTCCATATTGACTTAAGTTGCATTATTGTCGCTACTGAATCGACACAATTGTAGGTCAGGAAGCCCAGTCTCTGCTATGAACATCCTCCTGAAGGGTTGGTTCATTTGGAGGTGAAAGAGGTCCTGGAATAAGTGCTCAACTTTCTCACGAGAGGTCAAGAATTATACTTGGTATTGTGTTTTTCACTTTTCCCTTATTTTAGAAGAAGCAATTAAGCACACACTGTGAAAATCTTTAAGATGTGAACGTTGTTACACTCAGGAGTTAACTCCTGTTTAAACACAAGAGAAGTGCCAGAAAGTGTCAGTTAAAACCTTTATATAATTTTTGCTATATGATCCTCACCGATTTCATATGCCTGAATCTTACTAGAGAAGCATACAACTGTGCACAGTGGTGGGTTAACATTAAATTCATGATGAAAAATCTCAAATGCATACTCACAACGGTCCTAAAAATGTTTTCTCATTTTTCTGGTATTGTCATCAGGTGTTCTTCACATACTTCAATATACCCTAGTGTTTGCTCTTACCATCTCTTGCCTCATAAGTCTGAAAATATTTTAAGTAATAAAAATAAATAGATGCATTCAGACAGGAATTATTTCCTCGAACAAATATATCCAAGTATATATCAATCCATACTCATTTTCTGTCTTATTACATTGTACCAAAAGTCAATCTCTCAACTTGTATTCAAAACCCCATTCTTTGTAGTTTCTCAGGAACTTTGTTACTGGAAGTATGTCTTTTTACTTGATCATCAATTGTTAGTCAACAACTCCATTAATATATTAATATGGATGAATATGGTATTTCTTCCTTATCGTAAGATATCCTCCTTAAACTACATTTCTTCACAGCAATGCCCATTTCTTTATCCTTTTCACAGTAAAAATTCTTGAGAGTTCTTTAGGTTTGTTGTCTCATACCCTCGTTTCTAATTCTCTTCTCAAAACATTCAGATTCTGACTCCACCTCTTTGCTCAAACTGCCATATACAAAATTTCCAGAACTTTCATACCTTTGAAATCTTTCTCCACTTCTCAGAAATGGTAACTCAATGACCATGTCTTCTTCTAGAAATCTTACTAATATTTTATACATTAAACATGTGCATTTTTTGGTATACAATTATATATCAATAAAGTATAAAAAATAGGAAACATCCTTTGCAGGACTATTTCTTTTCAGGGTGGTTAATTTCTGTATGCTTGGGTACATTTTATAAAATATCAAATAATATCAAGCATTATAATGGCTAAAATATGTTTATAAATTTCATTAAAAATATACATTAGAAAATCTTTCCTAAATCTGATCCCTTCTTTCCCTGGAAATTACCTGCTTGCAAAACTGATAATAATAGTTAATGTTTATCAAATATTTATTGTTGATGATATAAACATAACTACATTTTATAAATTATTTCATTAAATACACACAAAATTATTTTGATAATTAACCAAAAAATATATATATGGAGACTGAGGCTTAAAGACATAAATTCTTCAGGCTAAATCTTCCAGCCAGTAAGTGCTGGGAATTATAAGTTAAGAAAATGTATACAACACTTGCCTAAAGACTAGGAATTGTTGGAGAACTTTTTTCATTGGATTATTTATTTAATACATTATGGAATACACTATGGATTCCTTTCTATATAACAAATTTTCCAATAACACATGGATCCTTTTTACTGTTCTTTGGATTCACATTGTTTTGCTTTCTTCATATTAAATGCCAAATGCAGTTTTCAAAACTGCTAAACATTTTCATTTATTTTACTTTTCCTAGAGAATGTCCTTAAGCATAAGTAATTCTCTCTCTAATGTGGCTATTTAAATACTTCATTTATTTAGGTTCCCTTCATGAATCTTTAGCACATATTTTAGGGAAATATTATAACTCCGCTGCACACTGCATTTTATATCTGTGTATAGATGGGGTTTTTATTAAAATCTGGAGTTTGTGTTAAATGTTATTTTATTATAGCAATAAAACTTCATTAGCTTTGATCAGATAACTACACAAATAACCTATCTGAAACTTCCAAAGTATGCAAAAGAAGCAAGCTTACAGTGCCAAGATAATGAAACACTTCTAAACAGGAAAAAAAATTCAAGGTTGGTAGAAAGGAAAGCTATGTGTAAAGCAGTTTAAATAGTACTAGTATTCTTTTTTTATGGAAACACCACAGAGTTGGCAAATTAGCAGAAAGAGACAAATAAAAGCTTAATATGTAAACGTATGCTTGGCCAGGAAAAGAGCACAGCAGCATGTGATATAAACTTCTCATTTAACAGAGTTGGAGCCACTGGTCTAGAGAAGCTGGATGGATTCTTCGGGACCTTAAAGACATGACTTCTAGCTCCAAGTCCGGTTGGCTTTTCCTAACTCAAAGGTACCTTCTTTTAGGAAACAGAAGATGTACATTTACATGACACTACACTAGAAAAAAATAAATGCAGGCACAAATTGTTTCACTGGTTGTTCTCCATACTTTTATGAAATTTACAGATGATATGACTTTTATGTTTTGTGGACCACATAGTTTCTGTCTTTACTATTCAATTCTGCCTCAGGAGCGTGAAGGTAGCCAGGGACAGTGCCTATATGAATGAGTGTGGCTGTGCGCTAACAATACATTTATGACACTTAATTTTGAATTTCACATAATTTCAACTCATCAGGAAAATTTAACTGCATTCAATCATTAAAAAATGTAAAAACTATTCTTAGTTTGAAGTGTTTACAAAAACTATGGTTGCCTGGATTTGGCCAGCAGATCCTAGATTGCAGACCCTCGTCTGCATGAATGAAACCACTACCACTCCCCATCACCTACCATAAGAGGGAATGGGTTTTGTCCTTGTTGTTGTTTCTTGTTAGATGTATAAGCAGGTATTTTATTTAAAGAGATAGAGATAGATTATTTAAACAATTATTTTGAGATTTGAAAAGGCACATGTTCTTAAGCTGTGAAGAAATTGAATTAATTTTGGTAGCCTCTGATTGCATTTCTCATCATTGAGATTGTTTTACATTTAATATGCAGGTGACTTTTATTTCAGAGAAACTACCATGACTAATTATGTCTAATTTACTTCTAGCTTATGAATTTTCTGAAATTGGACAACAGGTCTTATCAAATATGGTAGCTTCTCAGTATTTAGTATAATGTTTTACACCTTGCCACTTAAAGTGTGGTCTTCAGAACAGTCTCAGCATCACCAGTATCTTATTAAAAATGCAGAATCTCAGCTTCCAACCAGGCAGATACACTTAATCAGAAGCTTCATTTTAACAAGGAATTCCTAAGCCCAGCACAGTTGAGAAGCTCTGTTCTATCATACAGTGAACAATTATGATATAAAAAACAAATTGCAAAAAATATGCCCTACTGAGGTAATTCCCTTAAGTGTTGAGCAGATAAGTTTACCTAAAAAATATTGTAACATTATGGATCATTTAAGATATACAAGTAGCAAACCCGCCTCTACTCCAGGATCACCTGTGTTACAGCATTGGAACTGACATTTGTGTCTTGTAGCCACTTTGTGGACAAAGGGAAATGTTTAGTCTATGAAAATATTCTCATGAGAATTCATGGAAATAATGTTAACATGGCAGGCTGAATGATGTCTCAGGACCATCCTATCCCAAATGGCAGTATTCTAGGGGTCCAAACAGAACATGGCAAAGCCCCTCTACTTTTAGAGCCATATCTACCTAGCATCTTACCTTAACCCTTACTAAATTTTTTTCAGGAATGAGGCATTCAGGTCACACAGAACCCAAATATCTGTAAAAATCATTATCAATTTCTTCCTTCCTACAATTCTCTGAACTGGAAGGAACTGACTTTCCATTTTATCTTCCTCTGTGGCAAAGTATGATTACAGTCACATTCTACCCTAAGTTGTCCCTGGCTTATGATCTAATAAAATATTATTACATGATCAGTTATCCATATGACCTGTCCTCCATATGCTAACAAGAGCTACATTTATTCAAAAATCTCTCTTCTTCCTTTTCTTAATAAATCTCAAAAGAACAATGTTATTATGGAGTTAACAGGATATTGACTGATCTTAAACATAAGTATTTTTTTCCCATAAACTGATATATGTCATTGATTAACTATTAGGAAGCCAATGTAACAGGATTTTGAGGAAAGGAAAAATACACAGAAAATGTAAATGCCTATGTCATGGCATATTAGATCATTCTAAAAGTTAAACTAAAACTAAGATTTAAGGAAAGCAATTAAGTTTTCAGAACTTTGATTTTCAGTTGCTTAGTTTATAATAAAAGTTGAACTTTTGGAATTGAAGCAGATGGAAGTTTGTTTGATAGACTCTTCTTATTCTACCACTCCACAGTCATTTGTGCAGATTTTAATGGGTTTGCAGAGCTGTATGAAGCAACATATATTATGATGTAAATGCCATCATTATGACATATGCTAAACTTCTGCTGAGAAATAAATAAAATATCTTGAAATGCCTACTGTTTATCCCAGCTGTTTATTTCTCACAGCCCATAAATGGAAAAGTCACACAGTTTAGCATTTATATGCTAGAGGCATTTGGAAATAATTAAAATTCTTCCAGAGAGTCCTTTCCTTTTGTTTTGAATTAGAATTAACTCATAATTTCAAGAAAAGAGGACAAAAGCATTATTTGAGACTAAATAAAGTGTATATATATTTTCCCAGGAAAGTAAAGAGATTATCAAGATTTGCTTTTTTTCTCCCAAATTTCCAATAGTGGGATAAGTAAGTGAGAGGACATAACTGGGGACAAGTATAGGCCACCCAATCTGTATGCCTGGCTACATGTCCAATGAAGAAACAACTACCAGTGGGAAGCTTGCTTCTGTGGGTAAATTAGGTTGATTGCAATGATCTGACTTATATTGATGTTAATACACAAAAATAAGGGAAAGCCAAGGGAGTTGCATTTCCTTCATTAAAAAATGGTGAAATACCTTATGAAATTAAAAACCAAACGTGTTAAAATGTTCTACAAATGCAATCTAAAAATATAGTATTTATATATAAATGTTTTAATAATTATCGTTTATTTTTTCATGAATGTGCTACAGCCACATGCCCATTATATAAATATTTCATTTAGTTTAACATAAAATTTAAGTTACTTGATTTTTACGGAAAATGTGACAGTACATTTTGAATTTGTTATTATGACAATGGCTAAATTTTAAAACATGGTATAATATCAGTTTTTTTTTAAAATTTTAATGTTGCAGAAACAAAAATACTATGAAGAACTTCTCAAACTTTTCACTCATAGTTGATAAACATAGCCTAGTAATCTAAAAACATTCTTATTATACAAAATAACTTGAGAGGAAATAATATTTGAATTATTTTTGCTGTCAAATTGATCTCATAATTATACCCCAACATTTTTATTTAAAACAATTTTGATCAACCAAATTATATACAAAATAAATATTGTATATCTAATTTATATTAATATTATAACTGTATGAAATAAATTAGCATACATTATATAATTTATATTAATATTATAAATTATATGTTATATATAAATGATCCTTTAAGACATATTAAACTTAATATGTTTAATATCTTCCATGCCTCAATTCATAATTATCTATTTTCTTGTGTGTAAGCAGGTCAAATAATTGATATTTTAATGTGAAAAGTAAATCTTCCACCTAAAAGTAGTTTGTTTTGGATGTGTGTCCATATGCTGTGGTGACTGTGTCCCTGCTAATAAAGCAAATGGTTAGTGTTTAGTAGAAACATTTACTGATTTTTAAACATTAAGAAATGTGTAAATGAATCTTTGCTAAATCTTGCCCTCATTCTTCATCTGGTAAAAAATGGCATTACTTTTTCACTCATATGAGATTCACAAATGATGTGCCTGAAAACAGTCTCAAGGAAAGTCCTATTTAAAGTTCAACAATTATGTGTGCTCATTTGTTGAAACTTTAAAAAAGAGCGCAAATTACTAGTTTTTTTTTAAGCTTTCCAATTTTTAATAATATAAGAAGTTTAGTTACACAATCTTTTCTTCAGTAATTTGTCTAAAACAACAATATGGAGACAGAACTTAACCTCTAGGAATATTTACACAATTCCATGTGGGCATCACTATTCAGTCATTTTGAAAGATTTCAAAAACTTTAAAATGTGTAGTGTTTGAGCTCAATGTCTGAAAAACTAGAGAAAATTGTCTTTTATATGCAAAATTTACAAAGGTTAGAATTTGTAAACATGGCATATAAATAGTGTCTCTGTGTTTTTAATAATTTTGTCCTTAGAAAACCTAGGAGACTAAATTTACATCCTCTCTAAAATAAGAGAAAATTGAGACTGAATCACTTATTATCATAAAAATGCTTAAAATATCACTAGACTTTATAGTGTAATCATGAATGCATTCATTTTTCAAATACTCATGTTAAGATAGGCAGTAAAATTTTCTAAAATTTGTTATTTAAAATCATTCTGATTACTGGTGGAATAACATTATATTTATTAGTCAAATTCAAGAATATTTTCAGTTTAATAAATTATATTTTTCTGTTTACCCCTGGAATAAATGTTTAATTTTTAATGTATATTTTCAAATCATTAGATTATTTCTCTTTTTAAAATATTACATTTTAGGTGTGTGTGTGTGTGTGTGTGTGTGTGTGTGTGTGTGTGCTTGTGTTTTGGGAGATATACCTTTAAGAGTTGACTAAGTTAAAAGAGGAATTCAAATCATAACTTGTGGCAATATATTCTGGCCATTTTAATTAAGGGGGATTGATTTTGTCACAATAGTAACCATGCCAACTGAGAGAACTATTCTTGTGATCTTAATCTTCCTGAAACTATTAAAATTATATGGAGAGAGCATTCCCTCTTAACATTTAAATATTTCTACAATATGGACTTCTCCCTGTATCCAACACTTTAGCCTAAACTACCTTCATCTAAGCTAATAGAAGGAACTCTCTAAACCAACAGACTTTGGTTGGTTTTAAACATAATTTTTTACCAAAATTAAAAATAAAATCATTCCATAAAACAAATCATATTATGTGCTTCACTTTTTGTTTTAACATTTTTATTAGAGTATAATTGCTTTACAATGGTGTGTTAGTGTCTGCTTTATAACGAAGTGAATCCGTTATACATATACATATATCCCCATATCTCTTCCCTCTGGTGTCTCCCTCCCTCCTCCTTCCCTATCCCACCCTTCTAGCTGGTCACAAATCACGGAGCTGATCTCCCTGTGCTTCACTTTTAATTTAAAATTCTTTCACTGTTTCTCATTGCTCTTAGGCTTTAAAAAAAATCTTAACATGTTCTCTGAAGACCCCTGTGTCTGGGCCCTACTTACTTCTTTCTCCTCCTCTAACAAGTTATCTCTTGCATTCTTAATTGTAACTCCAGGGGTTCTCTTTCAGATTCTTAGATCTATTCACCCCTTGGCCTTTCTACATAATGCTCCCTCTTCAGACAATTCTTTACTCTTATTTCTACCAAGATAAAATTGAATCATTAGCCAAAGGGTCATATTATTAGTTAAAAAAACAAACAAAACCTTTCTGATCTCCATAACCAGGTTTAATCTTCCTCATGGTTTAATATCAGGTACCTTCTTTCAAATATCACATGTCATTTCACTGTGTGTGTGTTTGTATGTGTGTGAGTGTAATCACGTACTTACTGTCCCCTAACTGAACTGCAAATTCAGGATCTTTATTTTCCTTAATGTGGTTTCCCCAACAGAGAAGTTGAATAGGAGGGACAGTGACAAAGAAAACAATCTTAAAATGCACGAAATTGGGTAGCACAGAATGGAATAATTTTATAGGAGAGCAGCAATTATGAAAACGCTGTATGTCAAGAGGAAATGGACTCCGACTCTAGATTGGAGGAGTGGCAAAGATTTGGCCTGTATTTCAGGCCAAATATGTATTTCACTGTGGAATGGCCTCTGCCTAAAGCTTACATAATCCAAGTGCAAATTATAACCTAAACCTCAAAAATCTCATCCAGCCATGGCACAAGCTCAGGATTTAGGTACAAAGTCAAATCATCGAATTAAGACTTTGTGAACAGGTCTTTTGATACAAATCTTCAGAAACAGAGATATGTGACCTAAAAAACCAAGTGATCTTGAAACCACCCCCACACAATATACAAGGTGAGATAGTAAATTAGTGTCCTGTGGCTGCTGTAACAAATTCCACTTGAGATTGACATGTATACACTAATATGTATAAAATAAATAACTAATAAGAACCTGCTATATAAAAAATAAGTAAAATTAAATTTAAAAATTAAAAAAAACAAAAATCAAACCAAAAAAGCCCCCCAATTCCACAAACTTGGGGGCTTAAAACAACGGAGATTTTTTTCTTTCATAGTTGTGGATGTTGGAAATCTGAATTTTGGCAGGGCTGTGGTCCTTCCACGGTCTCTCAGGGAGAATTTGTTCTCTGTCTCTCCCAGCTTTTTGTTGCTGCTGACATTCCTTGCCTCGGTCTATATCTCTTTCTGCCTAAATTTTCATCACCTCCCCCTTCCACGTGTCTCTCTCTCTCATCCCCCTCTGTCTCTGTCTTATGGGAATACCTGTGATGACATTTACAGCATACCCAGATAACACAGGACAATCTTCCCCTCTCAACATCCCTAACTTATTCAAAACCTTTGCCCAAAAAGACAAATATTACCTTTGGCCGTATAAGATGATGTTCACAATCTGGGGATTAGGATGTGGATATATCTTTGGGGTGGGGGAGACCATTCATCCCACTACATATAGGAAAAGGAGAGCTGCAGTAAATACTCATTAAAAAAAAAAATTGGAACCAAAGGCATATAACTGGCATTGTTTCATAGTAACTTTGAAATTGAGCCTGGCACATGCTACCAATTCCCCCTGCTCTGAAGGAAGGTAGTGAACATTGCTTAGGGTGCTGTTCTGATCCTTCAGGATAGTTGTTGTAGGTACTTTGCACCAACCTTGGACTCTTACTTCTGTTTTATTATCTATTCTTGTTTGCTTTTATTATTATTTTTTCCACAAAGAAACTCCTCTACTTTGGGCTGATTAGTTTTCTCATCCTTTGGAAACCCTGATGCTCCTTTTCATTTTAAATTGCCTCTATCTCTTTTAGTATAAACTGATGGTATTTCTGTCTACACAATCTCCTAAAAACTCTGTGGATATCTTATTTTCTCTTTTTGTAGTTATAATAAATATATTTTATTTCAAAAATATGTTCAGCATGTTTTATAATTTTTAAAATTAATATTTATTGGAGTATAGTTACTTTACAATGTTGTATTAGTCTCTACTGTACAGCAAAATGAATCAGCCATACATATATATATATCACCTCCCTTTTGGACTTCCTTCCCATTCAGGTAACCACAGTGCATTAAGTAGTGTTCCCTGTGCTATACAGTATGTTCTCATTAGTTACCAATTTTATACATAGTATCAGTAGTGTGTATGTTTCAATCCCAATCTCCCAATTCCTCCCATTCCCCTCTTTCCTCCTTGATATCCATACATTTGCTCTCTATGTCTGTGTCTCTATTTCTGCTTTGCAAATAGGATCATCTATACCATTTTTCTAGATTTCACAGGTATGCATTAATATACAATATTTGTTTTTCTTTTTCTGACTTACTTCACTCTGTATGACAGTCTCTAGGTCCATCCATGTCTCTACAAATGACCCAATTTTGTTCCTTTTTATCGTTGAGTAATATTCCATTGTATATATGTACCACATCTTCTTTATCCATTCCTCTGTTAATGGACATTTAGATTGCTTCCATGTCCTGGCTATTGTAAATAGTGATGCTATGAACATTGGAGTGCATGTATCTTTTTGAATTATGGTTTTCTCTGGGTATATGAACAGTAGTGGGATTACTGGGTCATATGGTAGAAAAGACAGCCCTCCGAATGGGAGAAAATATTTGCAAATGAAGCAACTGACAAAGGATTAATCTCTAAAATATACAAGCAGCTCATGCAGCTCAATATCAAAAAAACAAACAACCCAATCAAAAAATGGACAGAAGGTCTAAATAGACATTGCTCCAAAGATGACATACAGATGGCCAAGAAGCACATGAAAAGCTGCTCAACATCACTAATTATTAGAGAAATGCAAATCAAAACTACAATGAGGTATCACCTCACATAAGTCAGAATGGCCATCATCAAAAAATCTACAAACAATAAATGCTAGAGAAGTTGTGGAGAAAAGGGAACCCTCATGCACTGTTGGTGGGAGTGTAAATTGATACAGCCACTATGGAGAACAGTATGCAGGTTCCTTAAAAAACTAAAAATAGAACTCTGGGATATCTTAATGGCATTCTCTACATTAGACAAAAACCAGACCAACAAATCCTTCTGAGACAGGCCACTTTGGGCTATGGGTCAGGGCACTGTGTTATTTTTGTTTAGAATCTTTGCAGTCTTTTTAAATAGCTGAGTGGGTCTATAATGCAAGATTTTAATTTTATTTTTTAATAAAATACTTTATTAAAACACCCTTAACTTTACCTTGATATTTTCCTGGCAGTGCCCTGGATTAGGTCTTTTTTTTCCCCTAAGGCCTTGCTTTACTTTGAAAATTATTTTCCTATCCTGCTAGCAAAGCTGAGTGTGAGAAATAGCTTTATTTTGCAACATCACAAGCACTGAATTAGATACATTTTCTACCATTCACAATAAATAGACATAGTCTTGCCAATATTCCTGCATACGTAACATAAACCACCTTATTTTCAGCCTCCCAAAACAATATTCTTATTGCCTTTCCAACATCCTTTGTTTCTTCACAGGCAATGCAATGTAAAATTTCTTAGATTTTTGTTTTTGTTTTTGTTTTTTTTGCAGTATGCGGGCCTCTCACTGTTGTGGCCTCTCCCGTTGCGGAGCACAGGCTCCGGACGAGCAGGATCAACGGCCATGGCTCACGGGCCCAGCTGCTTCGCGGCATGTGGGATCTTCCCGGACCGGGACACGAACCCGTGTCCCCTGCATCGGCAGGCGGACTCTCAACCACTGTGCCACCAGGGAAGCCCTATATTTTTGTTTTGTTTTTTTTTTTTAATTTCTTAGATTTTTGTATTAGATAAAGTTCATTCAGGGAAGCAGAACATATATGAGTATTATGGGATATGGAATTTAATATAAAGCCTTATATAACTGTTTCAGAATCTGGGAAATGTGGAGAATCAGGGAAAAAATCAGTAAGAAGACTCCTGAAATAGAAGTATAGGTAGATAAGTCAGAAATTGAAGGGGAATCTGGGAAACCATGTCCATCCCCCTGCTGAAGTGGGGAGGTGAAGGGAAGGTTGAGGAAAAACCTATAGAAATACATCACAACTGTAGAGCTACCACATTTCTAGAACCACAGCTAACTGTCCAGTGGTGCGCTTAGGGCTGCTATGGTCAATATATATATATATATATATATATATATATATATATATATTTTTTTTTTACCATGCTAAATATGTGGTTTCTAGTAAACATCAATTTGGAGAGATCTAGCAGTCAGTTGGAAATGTATTCCTGGAACAAAGTCAGGGGGTTAAAGGCATTGATAAGGGATTCAATATCATAAATAAGTAATTGAAAGCACTGCTTATTTAGAATAAAAACAATGGAAGACTAAAGTCAGAAGTAAGGGAGAGCAATACTTGAAAAAAGAAAAGGGAAGGAAGCTAAATGGATCGGTGAATTAAAAGAATTAAGGGAGGCATCCAAATTGAAAGGAAAGAAGTAAAATTATAACTCTTCACAGATGGCATGGTCTTATTTGTAGAAAACATTGAAAATTCCACAAAAAAAATCTGTCAGAACTAATAAGTGAATTCAGCAGAGTTGCAGGATAAAAAATTAACACTAGAATCGTTGTGTTTCTATACAATAAGAATGAACAATCTAAAAAAGGAATAAAGAAAATAATACCATTTACAATAGCATAAAAGAGAATAAAATACTTAGGAATAAACTTAACAAAGGTGGCAAAAGAATTGTGCACTGAAAACTACAGAACCTTGCTGAAATAAATTAAAGAAGACAAATTAATAGAAAAATATTCCTTGTTTATGGATTGTAAAACTTAATGTTATTAGATATCAATATCACCCAAAGTGATCAATCTACAGATTCAATACAATCCTTCTCAAAATTCCAATGATATTTTTTGTAGAAATAGAACAAAATCCTAAAATTTATATAGAATCTCAATGGACCCCAAAGAATCAAAACTTTGAAAAAGAAGAACAAAGTTGGAAGTTTTACACTTCCTAATTTCAAGTAATTGCAAAGCAGCAGTAATCAAAACAATGTGGTATTGGCATAAAGACAAGCATATAGACCAATGAAATAGAATAAAGAACCCAGAAGTAAACCCTCACATGCGTGGCCAAGTGAATTTTGACCAAGAGCATTTACAGGGAAAAGGACAGTCTTTTCAACAAATAGTGTTGGGAAAACTATATATCCACAAGAAAAAAAAAAGTTGGAACCTTACTTTAAACCATATAAAAACTACGAATTCAAAATGGATCAAATGTATAAATGTAAAAGCTAAAACTACAAAAACCTTAGAAGAAAACATGGATAAAAGTTTCTTGATATTGGATTTGGCAGTGATTTCATGTACTGGACACCAAAAGCACTGGCAATAAAAATAATAACAGATAAATTGAACTATATCAAAATTTAAAACTGCACATCAAAGGATACAATCAGCAGAATGAAAAGGCTGCCAATGGACTGGGAGAAAATATTTTCAAATCATATATAATAAGAGGTTAATATCCAGAATATGTAAAGAACTCTTAAAAAGTTGAGACTAAAACTAAAGGATGAAAAAAAGAAAACCAGTTAAAAAATGAGAAAAGGACTTTAATAAATATTTCTCCAAAGAAGATGTACAAGTGTCCATGAAGCAGGTGAAAAGGTGCTCAATATCACTAATCATTAAGGAAATGCAAACTAAACACACAATGAGATGTTACCTCATACCCATTAGGATTGCTACTATTATAAAAACAAAAAATAACAAGTGTTACTGAGAATGTGTAGAAACTGGAACCCCTTTATGCTGCTGATGGGAATATAAAGTGGTGCAGCTGGTATCGGAAGTAGTATGGTGGTTTCTCAATGAAATGAAAATAGCTTTACCATATAATCCAGAAATCCCACTCTGGATATATATCCAAAGTAATTGAAAGCAGGGACTCAGGCATGTATACCCATGTTCATAGCAGCATTCTTCACAATAGCTGAAAAGTAAAAACAACCCAACTGTCCAACAATTCATGAGTGGATAAACTAAACGTTGTACATATAATGGAATATTATTCAGCCTTAGAATGGAAGGGAATTCTGACTCATGGTACAGCTTGGATGATCATTGAGAACATTATGATAAGTGAAATAAGCCAGTCCCTAAAAGACAAATACTGAGTTATTCCACTTACATGAAGTAGTTAGACTAATCAAGTTCATACAGACAGAAGGAAGAATGGTGGTTGCCAGGGTCTGGGAGAGGTTGGAATGGGGAGTCGTTGCTTAATGGTTATAGAGTTTCAATTTTTTGAAATGGAAAGAATTCTGAAGATTGGTGACATATGTAAATATACATAACACTACTGAACTGGACACTTAATGGTTAAAATGGTAAATTTTATTTGTATTTTACCATTATTAAAAATAAGGAACTCTTCAACAGAAATAGAAGAATTAGGAAAGTGATATTGTGGAAATCAATATTACATGTGTTATTAAGAAGTTAACTTCACTGTACAGTAGAAACTAATACAACATTGTAAAACAACTATACCCCAATTTAAAAAATAGTTAATGGGGGGGACCTTGAAGATGGCGGAAGAGTAAGACGCGGAGATCGCCTTCCTCCCCACGGATACACCAGAAATACATCCACACGTGGAACAACTCCTACAGAACTCCTACTGAAGGCTGGCAGAAGACCTCAGACCTCCCAAAAGGCAAGAAACTCCCCACGTACCTGGGTAGGGCAAAAGAAAAAACAGAGACAAAAGAATAAGGACGGCACCTGCACCAGTGGGAGGGAGCTGTGAAGGAGGAAAAGTTTCCACACACTAGGAAGCCCCTCCGCGGGCGGAGACTGCGGGAGGCAGAGGGGGGAGTTTCGGGACCGCGGAGTAGTGCACAGCGACGGGTGCGGAGGGCAAAGCGGGGAGATTCCTGCACAGACGATCGGTGCCGACCAGCACTCACCAACCCGAGAGGCTTGTCTGCTCACCCGCCGGGGCGGGCGGGGCTGCGAGCTGAGGCTCGGGTTTTGGTTTTGGACGGAGCTCAGGGAGAGGACTGGGGTTGGCGGCTTGAACATAGCCTGAAGGGGTTAGTGCACCACGACTAGCCGGGAGGGAGTTCGGGGAAAAGCCTGCACCGGCCGAAGAGGCAAGAGACTTTTTCTTCCCTCTTTGTTTCCTAGTGCGCGAGGAAACAAAGGAACTCCAGAGACGGGCGCGAGACGCGGCTAAAAGCGCGAACCCCAGAGACGGGCGCGAGCCGCGGCTGAAAGCGCAAACCCCAGAGACGGGCGCGAGCCGCGGCTAAAATCGCGGACCCCAGAGACGGGCGCGAGACGCGGCTAAAAGCGCGAACCCCAGAGACGGGCGCGAGCCGCAGCTGAAAGCGCAAACCCCAGAGACGGGCGCGAGCCGCGGCTAAAACCGCGGACCCCAGAGACGGGCGGGAGACGCTAAGGCTGCTGCTGCCGCCACCAAGGGGCCTGTGTGCCAGCACAGGTCACTCTCCACACCCCTCTTCCGCGGAGCCTGTGCAGCCCGCCACTGCCAGGTTCCCGGGATCCAGGGACAACTTCCCTGGGACAACGCACGGCGGGCCTCAGGCTGGTGCAACGTCACGCCGGCCTCTGCCGCAACGTCACGCTGCCTCTGCCGCCGCAGGCCCGCCCCGCACGCAGTGCCCCTCCTTCCACCATCCCCCAACCCCCGGCCTGAGTGAGCCGGAGGCCCCGAATCAGCGGCTCCTTTAACCCCGTCCTGTCTGAGCGGAAAAAACAGACGCCCTCCAGCGACCTACACGCAGAGGCAGGGCCAAATCCAAAGCTGAGCTCCTGTGAGCTGTGAGAACAAAGAAGAGAAAGGGAAATCTCTCCCAGCAGCCAAAGAAGCAGCGGATTAAAGCTCCACAATCAACTTGATATACCCTGCATCTGTGGAATACCTGAATAGACAAGGAATGATCCCAAATTGAAGAGGGGGAATTTAGGAGCGAGATCTATGATTTTTTTCCCTTTTCCTCTTTTTGTGAATGTGTACGTGTATGCTTCTGTGTGAGATCTTGTCTGTATACTCTTGCTTCCACCATTTGTCCTAGGGCTCTATCCGTCCATGATTTTTTTTAAAAATTCTTTTTCTTAATAATTAAGTTTAATTGTAATAACTTTATTATACTTTACCTTTGTTCTTTCTTTCTTTCCTTCCTTCCTTCCCTCCTTTAGACAACGAATCACCCCAAATTGAGGAGGTGGTCTCTGGGAGCAGGATTTATGATTTTTCCCCCTTTACCTCTTTTTGTGAAGGTGTATGTGTATGCTTCTGTGTAAGATTTTCTCTGTATAGCTTTGCTTCCAACATTTGTCCTAAGGTTCTATCCGTCCCTTTTTTTTTTTTCTAAATATTTTTTAATTCAATAACTATATTATACTTTATTTTATTTTTACTGTATCATCTTTCTGTCTTTTTTCCTTCTTTCCCTCCTTCCTTCCTTCCTCCCTCCCTCCCTCCTTTCTTTCCTTTGCTTCTTTCTTCCTTCCTTCCTTTCCTCCTTTCCTTCTTTCTTTACTCATACTTCTACTAATTCTCTCTACTTTTTCTCCCTTTTATTCTGAGCCGTGTGGATGAAAGGCTCTTGGTGCTCCAGCCAGGAGTCAGGGCTCTGCCTCTGAGGTAGGAGAGCCAACTTCAGGACACTGGTCAACAAGAGACCTCCCAGCTCCACATAATATTAAACGGTGGAAATCTCCCAGAGACCTCCATCTTAACACCAGCACCCAGTTTCACTCAACGACCAGCAAGCCACAGTGCTGGACAACCTATGCCAAACAACTAGCAAAACAGGAACACAACCCCACCCATTAGCAGAGAGGCTGCCTAAAATCATAATAAGGCCACAGTCACCCCAAAACACACCACCAGACGTGAACCTGCCCACTAGAGAGACAAGATCCAGCCTCATCCAGCACAACACAGGCACTAGTCCCCTCCACCAGGAAGCCTACACAACCCACTGAAACAACCTTAGCCACTGGAGACAGACATCAAAAACAACGGGAACTACGAAAGTGCAGCCTGCAAAAAGGAGACCCTAAACACAGTAAGATAAGCAAAATGAGAAGACAGAAAAACACACAGCAGATGAAGGAGCAAGATAAAAACCCACCAGACCTAACAAATGAAGAGGAAATAGGCAATCTACCTGAAAAAGAATTCAGAATAATGATAGTAAGGATGATCCGAAATCTTGGAAGTAGAATGGACCAAATGCAAGAAACAGTTAACAAGGACCTGCAAGAACTAAAGATGAAACAAGCAACGATGAACAATGCAATAAATGAAATTAAAACCACTCTAGATAGGATCAATAGCAGAATAACTGAGGCAGAAGAACGGATAAGTGACCTGGAAGATAAAGTAGTGGAAATAACTACTGCAGAGCAGAATAAAGAAAAAAGAATGAAAAGAACTGAGGACAGTCTCAGAGACCTCTGGGACAACATGAAATGCACCAACATTCGAATTATAGGGGTTCCAGAAGAAGAAGAAAGAAAGAAAGGGACTGAGAAAATATTTGAAGAGATTATAGTTGAAAACTTCCCTAATATGGGAAAGGAAATAGTTAATCAAGTCCAGGAAGCACAGAGAGTCCCATACAGGATAAATACAAGGAGAAACACGCCAAGACACATATTAATCAAACTGTCAAAAATTAAATACAAAGAAAGCATATTAAAAGCAGCAAGGGAGGGCTTCCCTGGTGGCGCAGTGGTTGGGAGTCCGCCTGCCGATGCGGGGGGCGCGGGTTCGTGCCCCGGTCAGGGGGGATCCCGTGTGCCGTGGGGCGGCTGGGCCCGTGACCCGTGGCCGCTGGGCCTGCGCGTCCGGAGCCTGTGCTCCGCGACGGGGGGAGCCGCAGCGGTGGGAGGCCCGCGTACCACAAAAAAAAAAAAAAAAAAAGCAGCAAGGGAAAAACAACAAATAACACACAAGGGAATCCCCATAAGGTTAACAGCTGATCTCTCAGCAGAAACCCTACAAGCCAGAAGGGAGTGGCAGGACATACTGAAAGTGATGAAGGAGAAAAGCCTGCAACCAAGACTACTCTACCCAGCAAGGATCTCATTCACATTTGATGGAGAAATTAAAACCTTTACAGACAAGCAAAAGCTGAGAGAGTTCAGCACCACCAAACCAGCTTTACAACAAATGCTAAAGGAACTTCTCTAGACACGAAACACAAGAGAAGGAAACGACCTATAGTAGCGAACCCAAAACAATATAGAAAATGGAAATAGAAACATACATATCGATAATTACCTTAAATGTAAATGGACTAAATGCTCCCACCAAAAGACACAGATTGGCTGAATGGATACAAAAACAAGACCCTTATATATGCTGTCTACAAGAGACCCACTTCAGACCTAGAGACACATACAGACTGAAAGTAAGGGGATGGAAAAAGATATTCCATGCAAATGGAAACCAAAAGAAAGCTGGAGTAGCAATTCTCATATCAGACAAAATAGACTTTAAAATAAGGACTATTAAAAGGGACAAAGAAGGACACTACATAATGATCAAGGGATCGATCCAAGAAGAAGATATAACAATTGTAAATATTTATGCACCCAACATAGGAGCACCTCAATACATAAGGCAAATACTAACAACCATAAAAGGGGAGATCAACAGTAACACATTCATAGTAGGGGACTTTAACACCCCACTTTCACCCATGGACAGATCATCCAAAATGAAAATAAATAAGGAAACACAAGCTTTAAATGATACATTAAACAAGATGGACTTAATTGATATTTATAGGACACTCCATCCAAAAACAACAGAATACACATTTTTCTCAAGTGCTCATGGAACATTCTCCAGGATAGATCATATCTTGGGTCACAAGTCAAGCCTTGGTAAATTTAAGAAAACTGAAATTGAAAAAAAAAAAAAAAAAAAAAAAAAAAAAAAAGAAAACTGAAATTGTATCAAGTATCTTTTCTGACCACAACGCCATGAGACTAGATATCAATTACAGGAAAAGATCTGTAAAAAATACAAACACATGGAGGCTAAACAATACACTACTTAATAATGAAGTGATCACTGAAGAAATCAAAGAGGAAATAAAAAAATACCTAGAAACAAATGACAATGGAGACATAACGACCCAAAACCTATGGGATGCAGCAAAAGCAGTTCTAAGGGGGAAGTTTATAGCAATACAAGCCCACCTTAAGAAGCAGGAAACATCTCGAATAAACAACCTAACCTTGCACCTCAAGCAATTAGAGAAAGAAGAACAAAAAAACCCCAAAGCTAGCAGAAGGAAAGAAATCATAAAAATCAGATCAGAAATAAATGAAAAAAAAATGAAGGAGATGATAGCAAAGATCAATAAAACTAAAAGCTGGTTCTTTGAGAAGATAAACAAAATAGATAAACCGCTAGCCAGACTCATCAAGAAAAA
The DNA here is from genome assembly GCF_963924675.1 of Phocoena phocoena. NCBI lineage: Eukaryota > Metazoa > Chordata > Mammalia > Artiodactyla > Phocoenidae > Phocoena > Phocoena phocoena. The sequence continues at coordinate 23,257,155 of NC_089221.1, forward strand.
AAGGGAGAAGACTCAAATCAATAGAATTAGAAATGAAAAAGGAGAAGTAACAACTGACACTGCAGAAATAAAAAAAATCATGAGAGATTACTACAAGCAACTCTATGCCAATAAAATGGACAATCTGGAAGAAATGGACAAATTCTTAGAAATGCACAACCTGCCAAGACTGAATCAGGAAGAAATAGAAAATATGAACAGACCAATCACAAGCACTGAAATTGAAACTGTGATTAAAAACCTTCCAACAAACAAAAGCCCAGGACCAGATGGCTTCACAGGTGAATTCTATCAAACATTTAGAGAAGAGCTAACACCTATCCTTCTCGAACTCTTCCAAAATATAGCAGAGGGAGGAACACTCCCAAATTCCTTCTACGAGGCCACCATCACCTTGATACCAAAACCAGACAAGGATGTCACAAAGAAAGAAAACTACAGGCCAATATCACTGATGAACATAGATGCAAAAATCCTCAACAAAATACTAGCAAACAGAATCCAACAGCACATTAAAAGGATCATACACCATGATCAAGTGGGGTTTATTCCAGGAATGCAAGGATTCTTCAATATACGCAAATCTATCAATGTGATAAACCATATTAACAAATTGAAGGAGAAAAACCATATGATCATCTCAATAGATGCAGACAAAGCTTTTGACAAAATTCAACACCCATTTATGATAAAAACCCTCCAGAAAGTAGGCATAGAGGGAACTCTCCTCAACATAATAAAGGCCATATATGACAAGCCCACAGCAAACATCATCCTCAATGGTGAAAAACTGAAAGCATTTCCACTAAGATCAGGAACAAGACAAGGTTGCCCACTCTCACCACTCTTATTCAACATAGTTTTGGAAGTTTTAGCCACAGCAATCAGAGAAGAAAAGGAAATAAAAGGAATCCAAATCGGAAAAGAAGAAGTAAAGCTGTCACTGTTTGCAGATGACATGATACTATACATAGAGAATCCTAAAGATGCTACCAGAAAACTACTAGAGCTAATCAATGAATTTGGTAAAGTAGCAGGATACAAAATTAATGCACAGAAATCTCTGGCATTCCTATATACTAATGATGAAAAATCGGAGAGTGAAATCAAGAAAACACTCCCATTTACCATTGCAACAAAAAGAATAAAATATCTAGGAATAAACCTACCTAAGGATACGAAAGACCTGTATGCAGAAAATTATAAGACACTGATGAAAGAAATTAAAGATGATACAAATAGATGGAGAGATATACCATGTTCTTGGATGGGAAGAATCAACATTGTGAAAATGACTCTACTACCCAAAGCAATCTACAGATTCAATGCATTCCCTATCAAACTACCACTGGCATTTTTCACAAAACTAGAACAAAAAATTTCGCAATTTGTATGGAAACACAAAAGACCCCGAATAGCGAAAGCAATCTTGAGAACGAAAAAAGGAGCTGGAGGAATCAGGCTCCCTGACTTCAGACTATATTACAAAGCAACAGTAATCAAGACAGTATGGTACTGGCACAAAAACAGAAAGATAGATCAGTGGAACAGGATAGAAAGCCCAGAGATAAACCCACGCACATATGGACACCTTATCTTTGATAAAGGAGGCAGGAATGTACAGTGGAGAAAGGACAGCCTCTTCGATAAATGGTGCTGGGAAAACTGGACAGGTACATGTAAAAGTATGAGATTAGATCACTCCCTAACTCCATACACAAAAATAAGCTCAAAATGGATTAAAGACCTAAATGTAAGGCCAGAAACTATCAAACTCTTGGAAGAAAACATAGGAAGAACACTCTATGACATAAATCACAGCAAGATCCTTTCTGACCCACCTCCTAGAGTAATGGAAATAGAAACAAAAATAAACAAATGGGACCTAATGAAACTTCAAAGCTTTTGCACAGCAAAGGAAACCATAACCAAGACCAAAAGACAACCCTCAGAATGGGAGAAAACATTTGAAAATGAAGCAACTGACAAAGGATTAATCTCCAAAATTTACAAGCAGCTCAATAACAAAAAAACAAACAACCCCATCCAAAAATGGGCAGAAGACCTAAATAGACATTTCTCCAAAGAAGATATACAGAATGCCAACAAACACATGAAAGAATGCTCAACATCATTAATCATTAGAGAAATGCAAATCAAAACTACAATGAGATATCATCTCACAACAGTCAGAATGGCCATCATCAAAAAATCTATAAACAATAAATGCTGGAGAGGGTGTGGAGAAAAGGGGACACTCTTGCACTGCTGGTGGGAATGTGAAATGGTTCAGCCACTATGGAGAACAGTATGGAGGTTCCTTAAAAAACTACAAATAGAATTACCATATGACCCAGCAATCCCACTACTGGGCATACACCCTGAGAAAACCAAAATTCAAAAAGAGTCATGTACCAAAATGTTCATTGCAGCTCTATTTACAATAGCCCGGAGATGGAAAGAACCTAAGCGCCCATAATCGTATGAATGGATAAAGAAGATGTGGCACATATACACAATGGAATATTACTCAGCCTTAAAAAGAAATGAAATTGAGCTATTTGTAATGAGATGGATAGACCTAGAGTCTGTCATACAGAGTGAAGTAAGTCAGAAAGAAAAGGACAAATACCGTATGCTAACACATATATATGGAATTTAAGGGAAAAAAATGTCATGAAGAACCTAGGGGTAAGACAGGAATAAAGACGCAGACCTACTGGAGAACGGACTTGAGGATATGGGGAGGGGGAAGGGTGAGTTTTGACAGGGCAAGAGAGAGTCATGGACATATACACACTAACAAACGTAGTAAGGTAGATAACTGGGGGGAAGCAGCCGCAAGGCACAGGGATATTAGCTCGGTGCTTTGTGACAGCCTGGAAGGGTGGGATGGGGAGAGTGGGAGGGAGGGAGACGCAAGAGGGAAGACATATGGGAACATAAGTATATGTATAGCTGATTCACTTTGTTATAAAGCAGAAACTAACACACCATTGTAAAGCAATTATACCCCAATAAAGATGTTTAAAAAAAAAAAAAAAGTTAATAATGAATATGTTGTCAAGAATAGTAGGACTCGGGGTCAACTTCAAATTCTTTTTATTGAAAGACTATATATTTATCTCTAGATATGCAAACCATGAAAGAATAAATGCATACCTAAAATATTTCCAAGAATTAATATAGTCAGAATATTGAAAATAGAAAATTATCTTTATCAAAATAGTTTTAGTGGTGAACTAGAAAGGGAAATAAAGGATGTAATTGTTTGGGAAGTGAATGGGGGTTAGAAAAGAATATAGTTTATTATGGAAACTCTTAGAATATGAGATATGGAATATCTCATATGAATGTGAAATATGGAATATGAAATATGGAATAAGGGAACCATAGGTGTAAAATCAAAGGCAAATGTTACTCAAAGCTTACCTAATTGACTAGGGCTGTGTTTTACAACTTGTTTTACAGGCTGCCAACGAATGTTGCTTAGATGGCATTTTTTTCTGGTAAGTAGTTACTGACATTTCCACTGTCCTTGATTTGGCTAGATCATGCAGACATGTTCTCTCTATTTAACCCATCATAGAAATTATTACAAACCTCTGTAATTTTCTGCTGATTTTTCCTCCAAAAAAGACTTCTGCAGAAGACAGAGTTTATGTCCATTGTGATTAGCATTGTGCCCACCGAAACACTCAAACCAAAGGACATGAACAATTATGCTTTATAGTTTAAAGAACAATAGGCTTGAACTTAAAAAAGCAGAAGGAGATTTCTGGAAATATACATTTAGTTATAAGAGATTTTTATGCTGGGGCAAAGGATGAAGGGGAGACAGAATTAATGTTAATGAAAAGGTGTACTAAATTATTTTCTATATATACAAGGTAATCATGGCAGGAAACAAAACTTGCTGTCAGCTGCTCAAAGACACTAAGTTTTTTCAAAATCCAGTGAGAGGACAGTACAATTGAAAGACTTTGACTACAGTTGAAAGTGAAATATTAATAGAAATTCTGATTTATGACTTGGCCATGGAGAGTTCAGCTAAAGTTACAAAAGTTTAATGAAATAGACATAAAGGAAACCAAGAACTAGGAACTGAGAGCATTACAATTGTTATACATAGAGTCATTAAATTCTTTAATAAGACAACAAGAGTTTTAAAACCCAACCTCCTAGTTTCCCAGCGGTGAATATTCAGGTTTAAATAGGTTTAGATGACATGATTAAAACCACTTGAAATATCTGTAACATTTAATATACCACTTATTTTTATGAATATGATTCTTTATCCAATTTTTCATGGACCATTTTATATTAATAAATTTAAGTTTCTTTTTTGTCAAGGGTCAGAAAAATAACATACTATACTTTTTTTTAACCAACTTTTTCAATTAATTCTTGTATTTAGGCAAACTGCTAAGAGGAAACACAGTCCTAAATAAAACAAGACTATCCTTCCTTCTGACACTAATTGAAAGTTCAGGATTTCCTAGAAGGACTCAGAACTCACTAGAGGCTGCTTATGGTTCATCACAAAGAATGGATACAGATTAAAATCAGCCAAGGGAAAAATCACATAGGGCTGCGTCTGGAGAATTACTAAATGCAGAGCTTCCAAAATCCTCTCTCTGTGGAATCAGGAGGTGTTGCTTTCCTGGTATCCTTGTGCAACAGTACCCTAAGGTTTCAGCACTATGAACCAGGGAAGCTCACCCCAGTATTCAGCTTCAGTATTCAGTCGCTACTGGGGTTCCATTTGACCCCTGGTTGCTCTCAGTCTCCATTTCAAGTGATATTGTATGACCCAAAGCCCTACTCTGTATCACATTGTTGGTCTTTCTATCCTGGTCAACCCCTACCTTAATCTGGTGTGGTCAGACCCCTATACAAAGATGCTCCTGTCAGGCATGACCTTCCAAAGGATATATCTCCCTGAGAGCAAAGGCAAAGGCCAGACCTCTTTAGGGTAAAGTTAAATTCCCTACAAGTACATTTATCAAAGTCACATTCACGCTATCATTTTAAGGATTTGCAATAGTGATTCCAAAGTTCAGACAACATTGTAAAGTTTCTTGTCCTTTTATTCTGTTGAAATAATGACACCTGCTTACTAGGAATATGAAAAAGCTCCAACCAAGGTGACACTTGGACACAATTTCACTTATATGCCAGCTCTAAGATGTCACTTGCCTGTTCACTATCCTTAATTTATCACAGAGTTAATTAAATTTTATGCTCTTCTTGTATAATCATTTGTACACCTTCTATGATTAACCTTACACAGTCATTTTTCCACAATAATTTAAACAAAATTTTAGTGTATTTAGCTCATTTTTATTGTATGTGTTCTGTGATATCAGGAAAATGTCACTTAATTTACGAAATTAAATCTAAATATTTTTATTATCCATAAATCTTATATTTATCTAGTATAGGCCTTGCCATCATGGAATGTTTTTCTATTAGGAACTTTGATAAATGTGTTGTAACCATAGGAATGATTTGCAAGACAGCAGGAGTAGTCAAAATAGACTAAATTAATGTGTTAGGTTTAGTGTTCACACAGCATGCTTTACTTTAATTGATTACTCTATGGCCAAACTTAAATTACTAGTATCAGTGCTGATAGAAGAAAATGAATATTTAATAAAACACCCTTTGTATCATAGTAGCAGATTAATCTAAGTAAAAAAGCTATCATTTGTAATAAGCTTTTAATGCTACTTTGATATCTTGAATACATACAATGTTAAAGAGCTTATAAATACAAAGAGCAAGATAAGTTGGGATAATTTAACAAAAAGTCTCTGCAATTAACTTTGAATTATGATGCATTTGGATTTAAAAATTAAGTAATACACTTACATTGAGAAGAAGTGGCAATACATTTTTTCTAGCTTTGAAATTGCAACAGATTCATTTATCAATAGAATTATATCAACAAAAATAACATAATGAGTAAACAGTAAATGATTAATTTATGAACTTCATAACTAACTCTTAGAGTCATTGATGTTTACATATAGATAATCTTAAGACAAATAATTCATGGATAATGTACATTTTATTCCCCCATCATCAATCATCATCACTGTCATCGATACAACGGAGTTTTTGGAATAAAACTCAAATGAATAACAATAAGGAATATCACATTACTAAAATGTAAAAAATTATATAACTAAGAAAAAACCTTGTAAGTTAATATTGAGAGTAAAAATAGAATAAAATTATAGATAAGGATAAAAGGCAAATTTTATGCATTCTTAAATATATTCTTTAAATCCCAAACATAATTTTGACTATTAAATTATTTAAATTCCTTAATCTGGAGATATGTTACAAAAAATAATCCTGTATACACTATAAAATCAGAGGTATATAATGCCTTAGTGGTTTATTATGACTGTTCAACGTCAACTGTATCTTTAGCTCCATGGATTTTATTCCATTGTATGTTAAAATTGAAAATCAGTGATTGCAAGAAAAAAAATTAATTCCCGTTTTTTCCCCCATGTTTCTCCCAAAGTGGCTGAAGTAGGAGATGGAAACATTACCACTGAAAAAGAAGGTACAAGAAGAGCCAGATTTATGGGCATGCACCTAGTGCATCCACTCAGACCCAGACAGAAGGACTACACACTTGGTTTAATGCTCTATTGTTGCCATCTTGAAATTCTGAATAAATTTTGAATAAGGAGCACTGCATTTTCATTTTGCACTGAGTATGCATAGCCATAAATAAAGTCAAGCCTGTTGGTGATGTCAATCTGGAAAACTCCTATCTGGGTCAAGGAGAGACTGACTAGGCATGGCTGCCAGGCATGTGCTTAAATGAATACTTGGAGAGACCATATATAAAATAGATAAAAAAAAAAAATAGATAAACAACAAGGATTTACTGTCTAGCATAGGGAAATATATTCAGTATCATATAGTAACCTATAATGGAAAAGAACTGAGAAAAAAGAATATATATTAATCTATTCACACAAATGTATAACCGAATCACTTTGCTGTACACCTGAAACTAACACAATATTGTAAATCAAATATACTTCAATTAAAGAAAAGAATACTTGGAGAGAACATGACTATTCTCTGAAACTTGGAATAAGTCTATGACCCTGGGTTTTACTCCTTTCCAGTACAGCTTGTCTGTGCTGAAGAGATTTTGACTGGCAAATAGTGAAGAGACCCTTCTTTACTTGATAAAAGCAAACAAATAAATACCAACAATAATCAAAAAAAAGGAGGATGGGCAATATCAATATTAAAATGGAAAAATTCATGATCCACAAAGAATATATAATAATATGAATAGCAAACACTTTTAGAATAATGAGAAGATGATTAATATTGGTCTTATAATGTAAGTGGAAATTTTTGACTCATCTCTCAAAATGATTTTAAGCAAGTCCATAGAAAATTTTAAAAGTGATATCGATTTTGGGCTTCCCTGGTGGCGCAGTGGTTGAGAGTCCACCTGCCGATGCAGGGGACACGGGTTCGTGCCCCGGTCCGGGAAGATCCCACCTGCCGCAGAGCGGCTGGGCCCGTGAGCCATGGCCGCTGAGCCTGCGCATCTGGAGCCTGTGCTCCGCAACGGGAGAGGCCACAACAGTGAGAGGCCCGCATACCGCAAAAAAAAAAAAAAAAAAAAAATGATATCGATTTTGAAAAGTATAAGTACAAGTCTGAATTAATAGGTTTATACTGAAATTTAAAATTAGACTAAACAGACATGCAAAGAGCTCCCAAATATCTGAAAAACGTTCAAAATTTATGTTCTCAAAGCAATAAACTTTAATCAGTTATTAAAAATAGAAAAAAACCACAGTTTCTGGCCTCAGTGCAATAACTTGAGAAATTAATAAGCTTAATACCACAATAACAAGTAGGAAATTATAACATAGAACTCATTTAAATAGATCTAATTACTATGAAAGAAAGCAAAATTACAATGCCTATTTAGAAATTAAGTATTTACAGAACCAAACATAACAAAGTATATAAAATATACTAAACCTTTACTCAAAGAGAACATGAAAAGCTATAAATCCTTTCATTATTAAGAAGAGAGTATATATATATATATATATATATAACATAATTACTAAATTTCAGTGCATTTATTGGAAAAATGGACATGAAATTAGAAATAGAAGCTAGAAATAGATAACACTTCATGAGAGCTTAATATATGACAAGACTTTTCTATAAATATTGCTGGAATTATCAATCTCAGTCTTGAATGATACTATTATGAGCCTAATTTCACCTATGAAGAAACTCAGGCACAGAGATGTTAAGTAACTTGCCCAAGTAACTTGCCCAAGGTCACACAGATGTGTAAATGGAAGAGCTAGTTTATGAATAAAGTCAGTGTAGAACCATAACCTGGGCTCTTAACCTCTATGCTCCACCCCTTTGTATAATAAAATAGCTCATACTGACATATGATTACTACTCACCAAGCCCTACTCTGAGTGTTTTACATGTTTTAATGAAAGACAAAATAGGTAAAAAAAAAATATGAAATCAAAGTGCATTTGACTGTTAATGTTGTACCCACATGGACAGAAATTCTGTTCTTTTTATCTTAATTTCACTCTTTGGGGACATAAACTATTGTTCAATAAGTTTTATTTTAAGCTGTGAAGGACATTTGAGCTGTTCTTTCTGACCCTAGCTGTGTTTGTTTGTTTGTTTGTTTGTGTTTTGGCAGGTGGGAGAGGGCGATACATTAGGAGTAGATATAAATTAAAGCCTCAGAGAATCAATGAGAGACAGCAATACTGAAATTATAACAAGGCACATGTCCATGGATGCTGGAAAGCAGAAATTAAGGGTAAGGACATGCAACAGCTTTATACTATTCAAGCTGTCACCAGCAGTCCCTCTGCCAAGATCACAGGTGCCATGCTAGAGCTACCAGGGCAATTACTGCTGTCATGATAGTAATGACACAACAAAACAAAACTCTCCCAATTCTTGAGCCAAATGTCCCACTTTGAAAAGCCACATAGAAAGGGTGAATGTGCAGTTGGTTAAGCTTGAGTCACATGTCTGACCATAGCCCGCAAAGAAGGATCTGCCCTCTCTACTTCATATGAGGCACTAAGGTGAGAAATATATAATGGTCATGAGAATCCTCCTCTGTCACCACCACAAACAGGGTAATAGAGGAGTGTCTTGCAAGCAGGCCATCCTGACAGCACACATACAAAAAAAAGCTCACATTCACATGATTGCTTGTTTGCTTCTCTTGCTTTTCCATGAGTTTCACAAAAGTGGAAACTATTCTACAGTTTTCATCATCTGTTACCTAAATCATTTCTTTCTTGAATTTATTAGGCGTTTAATATAAGCAGTTTGACAGAATTGATGAGTATTTAAAAGAATGAATGAATGAATAAATGAATAATCAAAAGTATGTTTCTTTCTAGAAGTTTAGAATCTACCTCTACCAAACAAACAAGGCACAACAATTAGAGATACCACAGCATAACAACATATACAATTTAATACATATCTTCTTCTTTACAACCCATAGTTGACCAGAACAATGTATAGCTTGCCTTGACTGTCATGAAAATTAAGAGAAAAATCTATTCACATTGAAAGACAGCAAAACATGTTAATATATTGCTCATGTGTTGTTTACATCATGAACCATTTCCTGCAAAATGAAGAATGACAAATTGCAAATTACATGACCTTTGAAATACACTATCATGTATGGCAAGCCTTCCTTCAAGGATTTCATATAGTAGGATAAATAGGTTGTCAAAAAAAAAAGAAGCGACTTACAAAACTGTCATCTAGTTGAGTGACAGGTTTTTGTATGAACACTTTTTTGGAATAAGAATGCTGAGTTTCATATATATATATATATATATATATATATATATATATATATATATATACACATACAAATATATATATATATATATACAAATATATATATTTTTTTGTATATATATATACAAAATTTATATATATATATACAAATATATATATATATTTTTTAATGATCATAGGTACTAACTCTAAATCCTTACAGAGAAAAAACCATGCAGAAAAGATTATCTGTTTTGAAAATGTGAAGTTAGTTCATATCTTGCTTCATGTTGTAAATATATTGAGCTTGAATTAGCACAAGGACTGGATTTGAAAGGAAAAGTTTAAGATTATCATTCCATTTCTTAGAATCAAATCAAGAGAAAAAAATTTTTTCTTTGTACAGTTGGGAGTGGGAGATGTATGAATGAATTCTTTCTAAATTCCTTTTTAAATAATTTTTCAATAAAATTTATGTAAAATTCACACTCAGGAAAAAAACAAACAGTGAAACTGTGTGGAAAAATTAAATAAAATGGGAAATATGTAAACCACGATTTCAAAGTTCTTTAGTGACACTGTATAGAAGGTGTATATAAACAAATAATGTGTAATGCTTTGTACTAGTATATAGCTCTAGGAGTATTTTGATCCAAAAATGTCCTTGTTTTATAGAAATCCATGAAATTTTTACATTTGAGTTCTGCTTTAAGGAATTTACAGTAAAAACCTTGAAATTGCCTTGAGGATGAATTAAATTAATTCATTATGTCAAAATTTGAGGAAGAGATTTCATAAATGAAACAGGAGAATTCATTTTACTTATTTTACTGGCTCAGAAGAACACACACATGAATTTTGAAAATTTGAATGACAAGAAAAATTGTTTCTTTGAGAACTCACTTGACATCCTCTTTCTTTTTGATTACTTTGGAGACCTGATATAAATTCACAGACATATTTTCAACCATAAAATCCATCTTTTGATAGATTTCTTAAAGTGGCTTCCAGTTTATAATGAATAATTTGTGCTTTAAAATGTAATGTGTGAAGAGACAGTTTCAGCCCCATGTAGGGCAGTGGAATTGGTTGTTTGGTAGACTTAGGGATGAACGGTGCGGAAGGGATGTTCAGAAAGATCTTGAAAGCTGTTGATTGTCAAGTAAATGCACACGTGGTCTCAACACCAGAGCATCACGTGCCTTGGTGATCCCTGACCCCTGGAACTGGAGCTGGTGTCTCAACCATTTAATTCTAATTCAATATTAATAAATTTCTTCTTCTCTTACTTTGATTTTTATGGAGTTGTGATTTTTTTTCATGCAAGACAGCTTGATCAGGTAGATATGAGAGAAGGGCAGAGTCAAGATGGTATACTAGGAGGACACAAAATTTGCATCTCCTCACAACTAGGGCACCTACCAGGCAATGGGGGGGCGCACAGACACCTAAGGGGATGGGAGGAACCCCCAGTGACTGGGTAGGATGTGGGGCATGGGGGGAGTGAGGGAGGAGGAGAAGTGGAGGCGAGTCAGGACTGTCCCCCCTGAGGGGTGGCTGGGGGAGGGGAAGGGATCCCATTCCAGAAGGGGGAAATTGGAGGACCATTGGGAGGGAAGAAGATCAAAAGGGAGCATGGCCAGGTTTCCCCTGCCCACCACCTGGGCCCCTCCAGCCACACAGGTCCTGAGGGAATGGGAGGGAGGGAAGGGAGGTCAAAAGTAAAGGCCAGGGCTTCCCTGGTGGCGCAGTGGTTTAGAGTCCGCCTGCCGATGCAGGGGACACAGGTTCGTGCCCCGGTCTGGGAGGATCCCACATGCCACGGAGCAGCTGGGCCCGTGGGCCATGGCCGCTGGGCCTACGGGCCCGGAACCTGTGCTCCGCTGTGGGAGAGGCTACAGCAGTGAGAGGCCCGTGTACCGTAAAAAAAAAAAAAAAAAAAGTAAAGGCCAGACCTCTGGGACTGGCACCCTGAGGGGCGGCTGGTGGAGGGGAGGAGTTCCTACACCCAGCGAGACCCACTCACAGTTAGGGGTCCAGCAGTGGTGGGGGGAGACCCTGGGGGAGACCATGGGGAAGGGGCGTGAAGGAAGGGAAGGGAACACGGCTGGTGCTTTCCCTGTACACTTAAGCACCAGGAAGCCTGTTGGGCTCCCAGGCCTAATCCTCTGCATTCGGAGCCTCCCTCCTGCGGTGCAGAGCCCAAGCCCCCACCCAGGGCCATACCTCTACACTCAGAGACCCCCTCCAATGAGCTTGGCCTAAACCCCACCCACACACCCTCACTCAGGGTCCTACCTCCAAACTCCGGAAGCCCACAGTCCAGAGGTCCTCCTTTGCATGTGCTGCCACTCCCGTTCTGCTCAGGTCCTAAGAAAAGGCCCCGCCCCACACTTGAAAGTCACCCCCCACCCACGCACGTAGGCCCCGTCCCACACTTGGACATCGCCCCATGTAGGTCCCGCCCCATGCTCAAAAGTCACCCCCCCACCCTAAACACCGCCCCAGCCTAAGTTCCCCCCACAAACTCCGCCCACATAACCAAGGCTGTTTTTCTTTTATTTTCTTCTATTCCTTTTTGCTCCGTCAGATTGGGGTCGTTTTACCTTGTTGATTCATTATTGTTGATCCTTTTATATTTTTATTTTTCATAATAAATCTTTTATTTTTCTAATTTTATTTTATTCTTTATACTTTGTTAGTGATTTTTCCTTTTGGCTTGTTCCTCCCCCCCCAATTTTTTTTTTTCTTTTTTCTGTTGTGTATTCATTTTACCTTGCTGCAGTTGTTTCAATTATAGTTTTATTTATCCTAATAGATTTTTTATCTTTCTAATTTTATTTTGTTTTTTATTCTATGATATTGTACTGCTCCTTATTTTCTTTCTTTCTTCCTTTTTTTTTTTTTTTTTTTTACTATGCCATGAAGCTTGCAGGATCTTGGTTCCCTGGCTGGATGTCAGGCCCGAGCTCCAGTGGTGGGAACTCTGAGTCAAAACCTCTGGACTAACAGAGAACCTCAGAGCCCAGGGAATATCAATCAGAGTGAGGCCTCCCGGAAGTCCTCATCTCAGCACCAAGACCTAGCTCTATCCAAGTGCCTACAAACTTCAGTGCTGGACGACTCATGACAAACAACCTGTAAGACAGGAATAAAGCCCCCCCCCCCAAAAAAAAAGAAACAACAAAAAAATATGTTACAGATGAAGGAGTAAGGTAAAAACCTACAAGACCAAATAAATGAAGATGAAATAGGCAACCTACCTGAAAAGAATTCAGAGTAATGATAATAAAGGTGATCCAAAATCCAGGAAACAGAAGGGAGAAAATACAAGAAACATATAACAAGGACCTAGAAGAACTAAAGAGCAAACAAACACTGATGATCAACACAGTTACTGAAATTACAAATACTCTAGAAGGAATCAATAACAGAATAACTGAGGCAGAAGATGGAAAAGTGAGCTGGAAGATAAAATGGTGGAAATAACTGCCACAGAGCAGAATAAAGAAAAAAGAATGAAAAGAATTGAGGACAGTCTCAGAGACCTCTGGGACAACATTAAACAGACCGAATTATATGGGTCCCAGAAGAAGAAGAGAAAAAAGGAAAGAGTCTGAGAAAAACTTTGAAGAGATTGTAGTCAAAACTTCCCTAACATGGGAAAGGAAATAGTCAATTAAATTGAGGAAGCACAGAGAGTACCATACAGGATAAACCCAAAGAGAAACACACCGAAACATATATTAATCAAACTATCAAAAATTAAATACAAAGAAAAAATATTAAAAGCAACAAGGGAAAAGCAACAAATTTTCAGCAGAAACAAATAAATTTTTCAACAGAAACAACAAATTTTTCAGCAGAAACTCTGCAAACCAGAAGGAAGTGGCAGGACATATTTAAAGTGATGAAAGGGAAAAACCTACAACCAAGGTTACTCTACGCAGCAAGGACCTCATTCAGATTCTATGGAGAAATAAAAATCTTTACAGATAAGCAAAAGTTAATAGAATTCAGCAACACCAAACCAGCTTTACAACGAATGCTAAAGGAACTTCTCTAGGCAGGAAACGCTAGAAAAAGTAAAGACCCACAAAAACAAAACAATTAAGAAAAGGGTAATAGGAACATACATATTGACAATTACCTTAAATAAATTGATTACATGCTCCAACCTAAAGACTATACTGGCTGAAGGGATAAAAAAAAAAAGGCCTGTATATATGCTATCTACAAGAGACCCACCTCAGACCTAGGGAAACATACAGATGGAAAGTGAGGGGATGGAAAAAGATATTCCATGCAAATGGAATTCAAAAGAAAGCTGGAGTAGCAATTCTCATATCATACAAAATAGACTTTAAAATAAAGACTATTACAAGAGACAAAGAAGGACACTACATAATGATCAAGGGATCAATCCAATACATAAGGCACATGCTAACAGCCATAAAATGGGAAATTGACAGTAACACAAAAATAGTTGGGGACTTTAACACCCCACTTTCACCAGAGAACAGGTCATCCAAAATGAAAATAAATAAGGAAACACAAGCTTTAAATGACACATTAGACAAGATGGATTTAGTTGATATTTATAGGACATTCCATCCCAAAACAACAGAACACACTTTCTTCTCAAGTGCTCATGGAACATTCTCCAGGATAGACCATATTGTGAGTGACAAATCAAGTGTTGCTAAATTTAAGAGAATTGAAATCATATCAAGTATCTTTTCCTACCACAACCCTATAAGACAATATATCAATTACAGTAGAAAAACTGTAAAAAATACAAGCGCATGGAGGCTAAACAATACACTACTAAATAACCAAGGGATCACTGAAGATATCAAAGAGGAAATCAAAAAATACCTAAAAACAAATGACAGTGGAAACACAATGACCCAAAACCTATGGGATGCAGCAAAAGCAGTTCTAAGAGGAAAGTTTATAGCAATAGAGTCCTACCTCAGGAAACAAGAAAAATCTCAAGTAAACAACCTAACTTTACACCTAAAGCAATTAGAGAAAGAAGAACAAACACACAAAAAGTCCCAAAGTTAGCAGAAAGAAAGAAATCATACAGATCAGATCAGAAATAAATGAAAAAGAAATGAAGGAAACAATAGCAAAGATCAATAAAACTAAAAGTTTGTTGTTTGAGCAGATAAACAAATTGATAAACCATTAGCCAGACTCATCAAGAAAAAAGGGAGAGGACTCAAATCAATAGAATTTGAAATGAAAAAGAAGAGGTAACAAATGACATTGCAGAAATACAAAGGATCATGAGAGATTACTACAAGCAACAATATACCAATAAAATGGACAACCTGGAAGAAGTGGACAAATTCTTAAAAAAGCACAACCTTCTGAGACTGAACCGGGAAGAAATAGAAAATATAAACAGACAAATCACAAGCACTGAAATTGAAACTGTGATTTAAAATCTTCCAACAAATAAAATCCCAGTACCAGATGGCTGCAGAGATGAATTCTATCAAACAATTAGAGAAGAGTTAACACCTATCCTTCTCAAACTCTTCCAAAATATAGCAGAGGGACTAACACTCCCAAACTGATTCTATGAGGCCACCATCACCCTGATACCAAAACCAGACAAAGATGTTACAAAAAAAAGAAAACTACAGGCCAATATCACTGATGAACATAGATGCAAAAATCTTCAACAAAATACTAGCAAACAGAATCCAACAGCACATTACAAGTATCATACACCATGATCTCGTGGGATTTATCCCAGGAATTCAAGGATTCTTCAATATATGCAAATAAATCAATGTGATAAACCATGTTACCAAATTGAATAATAAAAACCATATGATCATCTCAGTAGATGCAGACAAAGCTATTGACAAAATTCAACACCTATTTATGATAAAAACTCTCCATAAAGTGGGCATAGAAGGAACCTACCTCAAAATAATAAAGGCCAAATATAAAAAACCCACAGCCAACATCATTCTCAATGGTGAAAAACTGAAACCATTTCCAGTAAGATCAGGAACAAGACAAGGTTGCCCACTCTCACCACTATTATTCAACATAGTTTTAGAAGTTTTAGCCACAGCAATCAGAGAAAAAAAGAGAAATAAAAGGAATCCAAATTGGAAAAGAAGAAGTAAAGCTGTCACTATTTGCAGATGACAGGATACTATGCATAGAGAATCCTAAAGACGCTACCAGAAAACTACTAGAGCTAATCAATGAATTTGGTAGAGTAGTAGGACACAAAATTAATGCACAGAAATCTCTTGCATTCCTATACACTAATGATGAAAAATCGAGAGATAAATTAAGGAAACACTCCCATTTACCACTGCAACAAAAAGAATAAATTACCTAGGAATAAAGCTACCTAAGGAGACAAAGGACCTGTATGCAGAAAACTATAAGACACTGATGAAAGAAAGATGATACAAACAGATGGAGAGATATACCATGTTCTTGGATTGGAAGAATCAACATTATGAAAATGACTATATTATCCAAAGCAATCTACAGATTCAGTGCAATCCCTATGAAACTACCAATGGTATTCTTCACAGAACTAGATCAAAAAATTCACAATTTGTATGGAAACACAGAAGACCCCGAATGGCAAAAGCAATCTTGAGAAAGATAAATGGAGCTGGAGGAATCAGGCTTCCTGACTTCAGACTATACTACAAAGCTGCAGTAATCAAGACAGTATAGTACTGGCACAAAAACAGAAATATAGATCAATGGAACAAGATAGAAAGTGCTGAGACAAACCCCGCACCTATGGTCACCTTATCTTTGATAAAGGAGGCAAGAATATGCAATGGGAAAAGAGAGCCTCTTCAATAAGTGTTGCTGGGAAAACTGTACAGCTACATGTAAAAGAATGAAATTAGAACACTCCCAAACACCATACACAAAAATAAACTCTAAATGGATTAAAGACATAAATGTAAGGCTAGACACTATAAAACTCTTAAAGGAAAACATAGGAAGAACACTCTATGACATAAATCACAGCAAGATCCTTTTTGACCCACCCTCTAGAGAAATGGAAATAAAAACAAAACTAAACAAATGGGACCTAATGAAACTTCAAAGCTTTTGAACAGCAAAGGAAACCATAAACAAGATGAAAAGACAACCTTCAGAATGGGAGAAAATATATGCCAATGAAGCAACTGACAAAGGGTTAATCTCCAAAATATACAAGCAACTCATGTAGCTGAATATCAAAAAAAACAAACAACTGAATCCAAAAATGGGCAGAAGACCTAAACAAACATTTCTCCAAAGAAGTTATACAGGTTGCCAACAAACACATGAAAGGATGCTCAACATCACTAATCATCAGAGAAATGCAAGTCAAAACTACAGTGAGGTATCACCCCACCCTGGTCAGAATGGCCATCGTCAAAATATCTACAAACAAATAAATGTTGGAGAGGGTGTGGCGAAAAAGGAACCCTCTTGCACTGTTGGTGGGAATGTGAATTGATACAGCCACTATGGAGAACACTGTGGAGATTCCTTAAAAAGCTAAAAATAGAACTATCGTATGACCCAGCAATCCCACTACTGGGCATATACCCTGAGAAAACCGTAATTCAAAAAGAGTCATGTACCACAATGTTCATTGCAGCACTATTTACAATAGCCAGGACGTGGAAGCAACCTAAGTGTCCATAGACAAGATGAATGGATAAAAAAGATGTGACACATATTTACAATGGAATATTACTCAGCCATAAAAAGAAACAAAATTGAGTTATTTGTAGTGAGGTGGATGGACCTAGAGTCTGTCATACAGAGCAAAGTAAGTCAGAATGAGAAAAACAAGGACCATATGCTAACACATATATATGGAATCTAAAAAAAAAAAAAGGATCTGATGAACCTAGGGGCAGGCCAGGAATCAAGACACAGATGTAGAGTATGGTCTTGAGGACATGGTGTGGGGGAAGGGTAAACTGGGACGAAGTGAGAGAGTAGCACTGACATATATACACTACCAAATGTAAAATAGCTAGCGTGAAGCAGCTGCATGGCACAGGCAGATCAGCTTGGTGCTTTGCGACCACCTAGAGGAGTGGAATAAGGAGGTTGGGAGGGAGACGCAAGAGGGAGGGGATATGGGGATATATGTATGTATATAGCTGATTCACTTTGTTATACAGCAGAAACTAACACAACACTGTAAACAATTATACTCTAGTAAAGATGTTAAAAAAGAAAAACATTAAAAAAAGAAAGTAGATTCAAAATCTGCCTTTAAGGTAGGGATTAACATATACACACAACTATATATAAAATGGATAATCAACAAGGACCTACTGTATTGCACAGGGAACTCTACTCAATATTCTCTAATAAGCTATATGGGAAAAGAATATGAAAAATAGTAGATATGTGTATATATATAACTGAATCACTTTGCTATATACCTGAAACTAAACTGACACAATATTGTAAATCAACTATACTCCAAAATAAAAGAAAAAACTACCTTTATGCCTAACTGTTGCAATGATTTGTATAATTAGTTCAGTAAGATAATTTTCTTTTCTTCCTCTTTAGAAGCTTAGTCATTAGATCCAAAGTCACATTTTTTTCACTCTCTTCTTCTCAGATGAGGAAGGTTTCATTTACAGTTTTTTCATGTTACCCTGTGTCTCATATTTGACCTAAATATTACCCTTACATTTTACCAGTTGGATTCTTTCAATCTGTCTTCTTCTGTAAATAATGCTGATTTTTCAGTCACGGTTCAGTCAGGAGATAAACCATGTGGTACGTGGAATGGGTGCAGTTTATCAAAAGAATTCATACCTAGTAACAGGTGAATGGAGTAAAGAATGCAGTAATACCTAATAGAGAAAGCAGCCACTACTCTTAGGGGTGATACCAGTGCAAAAGTTCCTCCCTCACTCCCACCCCCAAAACACCACCCCCCACCCCAAACTGAGGCTCAGAACCCCCTGGTGGCGCATGGCTGTAGCCCAGCATATAGTGGAGAAGTTCACTGAAGTTCCACAGGAGGATGCCAGCAAGCAGAGAACTGCCTCCTATATGTAGAGGAAACTCATGGAGAACTGCATTTGGGGTAGGTGGAGTGGGTCCTGAACTCACAGGGAAGTGGCTGGAACACCCATTGGGATGTTGCTTAACTGAAGTCCCACAGTACTTGCTGGGAAACTGCCTGCAAGATGCAGTAAGGCTCACTCCAACTTTATTATTTAAAAATTTATTTCTGATTACAAATGCAATATGAGGTCAATATTGGAAAAATATGGAATCAGAATAGGATAAAATAGGGAAAACCACAGCTCTCAAAAACATTTAAAAGTAACTTTTACAGAGTATATATATCCTACATATAGATTGTATAGATTGTACAAAAATTGTATTTTAGAGGATGGTAACACGATACGTGTTTATATTCAATAATGTAAGTCATTCCATTTTTTTCTATTTAATAAGGTAGTCTTGGCTATGTTCAGCTACTTGATTTTTAATATAAATATTATATTCTACTTGTCAGTTTTCACACATACCAACACGCAAACACAACTGGATTTTGAAATGTCTGGCACTTTTTGGTCATTTAACATTAAAGGAAATACATTTGATGGACTTTGTTTTTTTACACACTCCTTATATATTACTTTAATAGCATTAAAATAATATACTTTGTGAAATAAAAAATTACTAATTCCTAGTTTTGAAAATTCTGTTTCCAGGTTTTCATTTTGTAGAACTATGATGAACAGTTCTATGGATAAAGGTGATCTGAACTGTTTTTAAGATTCTTCAATATAGTGTCTATAAAGTTGAACTGAGATGCAAAAGTCATGCATTATCAAAGCTCATAGAAAATTGGTGTCTTGTGTATCATTTAAAAATAGTTTCCATTTTAACCATCAGTATGTGTGAGTATACCACAGACTATCTCTAAGAGAGTATGCCTTAGCATTAATTTTTCTTTTTTGTTGTTTCAAAACATCATGTAAGTATAATCTTTCAGACTTTGAGTAGAAAAGATATTGCAGTTGTGTGTGTGTGTGTGTGTGTGTGTGTGTGTGTTTTCTGTGCTTGTGAGAGCAAGAGAGACAAAGACAGAGACAAAGACAGAGAGATAGCAGGGATTGTAAAGGCGGCACAACTCTATCTCATTTTCAGTTTTTAGCTATATAAAGAATCAAAGTACTAATTATATTCTGAAAAATCAAAATTATGCCCTAAATGATACAAATTATAATTTCATAAACTTAATATTTTATTGTTCTCAATTCACTCAGATAATGCACATATAATTATAGGGCTACTATGCAAGGTTCTTTTCAGAACAGCAACCACTAGATGATTTCATAGCAACTAATTGTAATGCAATAATTCGGGAAGTTTTCTGAAAGCACAAATTTAAGTATGTTAAAATAGTTTCAAATTTTATTTTCCTTGGATGAAAGCTTCTTTTACAGTGCAAATGTATTTTAATTATAAATCTACACTTAAAAATCATACTAAAGGGAAACTATTTTTACTGATACATGTCAGGGGGTAAATAATATTAATGTTAAATGCATACCTTTTAAGAAAAGAATAAAATGGACTATGATATGTCTGTTTAAGCACAAAGTTCCAAAGCTCTCCAATTGTCCTTTGGATGAAAGTTGAATCACATTTTCTTTACTATAGAATCAAATCTGAGCATTTCAAGAGGTAAGCAGTGATTCTTTGATGCCTTACTTCAAAGCATTCAGAGGAAATTAATCAAATTAATCCATCCTTCTTTCCACTGGTAACAAAAATTATTCACTGCTTTGGACTCAGGGCATTTCACAGGACCCTAATGAGTATTGGGAAGGAAAAAAAAGTATTAAATGGTGACATTAAGGAGGAGACTGTAAAGCACTGAACATTCTTTTTTTTTAATGCCAGATTGGAAATGTAATTGAGTGAAGCAGGTCCCGGGTGGTTGGAAGCATTGCAAAGTGCATGGCCCGCCTAAAGGTGGCAGCTGCTACCCAGCAACCATGGATCATTGCCACATTGGAATTCAGAACCAGGTTTGGCAGATATTCCAGTGTTTGTGGAAAAGAAAGAAATTCATATTTTAATGTGAGCTCTCTAAATTTTTGAGTGTTGATGTTAACAAAAAAAAGTCCTTGTGAGCTGAATCAAATAAGTCAGGAAGTTCCTCCTTGTCAAATGAAAAAGCATTATGTACTTGACCTTGGTCTTGCCTCTCCCTAATTTTAAAGCATTTAGAAAATACTTAAATGACAATTATTTCTTATGCCAATTTTTCCTTGAGGAGCATCAAGAGAAAAATTTATTTCCTTCCAGAAGCCATTGGTTGAAGACCAAGCAACTCTAAACATTTGGCTAATATGATTGTTTATATATTTCCCAATAATCAAATAGTTGTTCTCAGTTGATAAAGGGGAAGAGTATTTAAAAGTTATTTTTAAATTACAACAATACAGGTATTTTTTGAAACAAAGGGATATTGCTTTCAATACATTTTTTTCCTAAAATAGATGGTCTCTTTCCGTATCTCTTCCAAATCTCTGAATGAATTCTCACATTTTTTCAAAATTGTTGCTATTAAGCATGGTTAAATTATATCACCTCTATAGCCAGACTCTCATATTCTGAATCCAGTTCTGATGTTACTAGCTACTTCACCTTGTGTGTCTTACCCAAATTTCTTGAGTCCCAGGTTCCTCATCTAGAAAATAATGGTCATTTTGGGATCAACTTCAGACGCTTACTATGAGGATTTTGTAAGGAGATCTTTAAAGCTATCAGTGATAGAAAGTGTTCCATACATCTTAGTTATCATTATGTCCTTTGAAGTCATTCTTTCTTCCTGGTTTACATGGAAATACTGCTGCAGATGTCAGAAGACACATTTTTCTCCCACCTGAAACATTGTACATTTGTAGCAACCATCTTCATAGAGGAAAACAGAATTCTTATTCACTGCTGCACATATTTAATGTATTTTTGAGATCACTCTACCCCATTTCTGGTCTTTATAAAGTTATCATAAAATTATAAGTGTCTTTGACAATTACCTAGTTACTAGACACAAAAGTATCAATACATGGAAACTCAGAGAGACTGAGTGATTTGCCTGGGATAAATAAATAAATAAATAAGAAAGTGGCAGAACTGGGACTAAAATTGTGTTTCTTTCTTTTGCTTTTATTATATATTTCTATCTAAATATATTTAAGTAGAAATTATAAATATTAAAAAAATTTGAATGCCTTAATTCATAGACTTTCTCCGTTAAATTGGAAAGAAAAGGCTACATTAACAAGAGAAAACCATTATTTTTATAGGGAAATTTTGTCAATTTAGCTGCAGTATGCCAAACATCTGTGTACCTGTCAACCAATTCTACATGATTGACATAGTTTGCATTCATATACAGATATTCCTGCATTTTGAGATCTAGTTTTACACATTGACATTTTAATATAAATGAACAATAGAAAATCATATTCCATGGGCATCATGAATGAGTCAACAAATATATTTGGCTTACTCTAAATAAATATTTCTTAAATGTCACATTTGCACAGCATTAAAAGTTTTAAGCAAATACTTGTGAAGCATGCCCCTGTGACACTGATGATTGAATATATTATCTTGTCTCTTTCTAATGAAGAAAACAGTGTAGTTGCCAACTTTATATGAACTAAGGGAAGTTCTCTGACCACATGAGATGTCATTTCAAAATAGATTTCCTTTGGAAGGATGATATTATGCTAAAATAATATGAGATTTATTTTTATTGCCCACTAAAGAAATAAGGAAAATACAATGCCATGGAAATTGTTATTTTAATGCTGTATTCAAAAGAATAAAAGTTAAATATAGAACTTTGAATTGCTTTTCTTCTCTCCTCACTAGTAGTATATGTTTGTATTCTGGAGATTGGGAAATTCAACTTCACACAACACATCCAGCTAATGAGATTGCAGAAACTGTGCTCTCCATCATTTCCTTATCAGTGACAGTCCATTAAAAGCTCTAACCCCATGAAGTGAATTTCAGTTTTAAACTTTTGCATTCTGAAAATGGTCTTCCCAAGACCATTAATAGATAAGATGGATGCCACATTTGTTGACAGTTCAAGATACTTTTACCCTACTAGAACTGTTTTGAAACCAACAACAGACCTATTATCTTCTTTTACGAAGAAATTTTATAGTGCTATTTTAGTGAACTGCAAAACTCTAAAGGAAATTTTACTTTTAGTTACCTGTGTTTTTGTTTCCTTACACAATGCAGTAAAATATGTACAATGTGTGTTTGTAGTCAACATTTTAATTGCATCCTTTCAGAAAAATTGAATAGGTCTACTAAAAACAATTTTCCTTTCTAGTGTGACACTCTTTGTCCTTCTGAGAACAGAAAGATGATGATTTATTCCTGGATTCTTAATAGTTTTGGTTGCAATAAGTTAGTCATGATCACAATTGAATGTCAGGATTGTAAAATAATCAAAACAGCCTTTCCAAACTTAGTGTGGAGAAACTGAACAAACGCAAGCACAAAGATATGACTTCACCTCCTGACAAAGAAGGAGGAGGAGATTCCTGCCCAGACTGATGTCCCAAAGAAACAACCATGATTGTGAGGCATGGCATCCAGGGGAGTTAAAGTCTTACTGTTTTAGGTAATTTTTAAAATTGAATATGTGTACAAGTTTCCTTCCATGAATGTAATTAGAACATGTCAAAAAAGAACAGAATTCAACTCTCTGAATTCAGTCTCAGGTTTCAGAAAATAGTAGGGATAGTCACCTGAAGTAATTAGGCTTTTGAGAAGAATGGCATATGGACCACTGCTCTAGATGTCCCTGAATGGGGACTGGAGACAAGGGCACAAATCTAGGTTTCTGGAGCTGTCCAGTCAATAACTAGTGCCTTTGAAATATAAAATTCAGGAAACAATCAATGCACACTTAGGATTATTTGCTGATACAAAAAGTGCAGAAATAAATATGCCTGGAGATGGAGATACAGCTACTGATCTACAGTGCACAGAAAACTGGATACACTGAGTAGAGTGACAAATACATGGTGTGCTGAAGAGAAGAGCTGTGTTGTCCTGTCAGGTACTGAGATTAAAATCTGTTTACAAAAAATAAATAAATAAATAAGAAAAAAA
This sequence comes from Phocoena phocoena, assembly GCF_963924675.1. NCBI lineage: Eukaryota > Metazoa > Chordata > Mammalia > Artiodactyla > Phocoenidae > Phocoena > Phocoena phocoena. The sequence continues at coordinate 23,281,203 of NC_089221.1, forward strand.
ATCTGTTTACAACATTCAACAAAAGAGGGTTGGTTCCCTTTGGAAAGTTATTTATACTTCAAAGGATGCTAAATAGAAACAGGATTGAAGATATATTTGAAAGAAATATGCTGTATTTGAAGTGGAATCATCTCCCATCTTTAGTGAGAATAGCTCCATAATATCCCAGAAGCCAGGAGCACCATAAAGAGATTGTTTGGGTGGAATTACCAAATACACTTACTTACATTAAATTAATATCAATAGTAGTCAATACACTTTGATCATTTTTTATGTATAGTAGTATACTTTATGTGGCTTATGTTATTTAATCTCTTCAATTAATCTATGAGGAGTCACTCAATGTTTGTCAACGTCACAGATTAATAAATTGAGTTTAATACAGATTAGGTATCTTTTCTCAAGATTATGAAACTAGAAAGCATCAGAATAAGAGTTTTCAAACCCTTATTTAGCAAGGGAGTATATACTTCCTAATTCATATGATTAAGAAATAAGTTATCTCATACTTTATGTATATGTTATTTGATACTAAGGGACTCAGTCAATCCTTCTGAGGGTACAGGTAACAGTAAACGCTTTTTCTTTCCATCCAAAAGCTTCAGATAAAATGTTTTTAAGTGAATTGACTGTAAATAAAATTTTAATTTTATCTTAACAATATGCTAGAAAGATAGTTTAAAAAGTTTTTCATAATTCAAGATGATTTATATAATTTATATAATGCTCACATTAATTAAAACATGGTAACTGGGGTATACGTATGGATAATTAGAGTAAGTTGGTAAGCTAAATATTCTGTCTAACATAGATTATAAATTTGAGTGGACAAGAAAAATATGTTGCAATATCCATTTGAGCAACAGCAGCTTCTTAGTACAAACACCATGCTTAATATAACTATCCCTAGATATAAGTGAAAAATATCTGATTATCACAGTTTTGCTTTTTGCTTTTTTTAGTAAACAAAAGAGATATTAAGCTTCAGAATGATGAGCTCAACTTTCTTATTCCATGTGTCATTAGGATGTGGTATATAAATATTCTCCAACTTTGCTCTATATCTTCACAACAAAGTGCAATGATAAACTAATGCTTTGCAATCTGAAAATTACATTTGTCACTTTTTTCCTCTAAGGGTGTCAGATTGAAAGACCTTTCTGATTTATGATCTGTGCTTCAATTACAGTTGAATTCAAGACTACATGAAAGAACTTGGTGCTGACAGTATTCAATTTTCACATGGATATGGTTTTCCAAGACACCATAGTTTTCTGCTCCTTGTCCTTACTCATCTGTCTACTTGCCTCTTAGATTAAATATTTTCAACAAGTATGCTTATTTGAAAGGGCCTTGTTTGAATTTTAGTGTTATTATTTTGCCGCCCCATTTATACCTTATATTTAAATAAATTGCTGTAGCTTGTTACAAAGTCTCCATTGTAGATTACAAAAATGTTTCATAATATCTGACCCTGAGATGGCTAACATGATTCCAACATAGTATCTACAGGATAAATCCAAGCACCTCAAGGATAGATAGGTGTAGAAAGATCAAGTTAACAAAAACTAACACTTATAATATGAAAAAAAAAAAAACTAGAACAACATGCAGTGCTTAGCAAACAATATACTGAGAAGAATATGAATATTACAATGTCTATATTTGTTGTCACTCACAGAGAAGTATGGTGTTATCATTAGTCATTGAATTAGCCTAGCTAGATTTTGATGGCTAAGAACACTCTCCAAATAGGCATCTTGATTTTTTCCACTGAGATGGGATTGGAATTTCAGTTCTCCAACTAAGAGATGTTTTATATCAACCCAACTTGACATAATTAGCCAATTCTCAGTTTAATGTGTCATCCAATCTCTCCCCACTGATGTTCATAAATTTTGTATACACTCTGATTGCATTGGATTATTCATTATTTTTGACTTGACTCTCTATTCCAAGGGAAAAATAAAAGGTTTATAGTACATTATAGTAGTTGCTAGATCAAATACGTACATTTTAGCTTCTTTTCACATTTATAATCATAAATCTATTAAATTAATTTCCAGAACATTTTGAAATATAGGTGGATTGAGATACACATTCTTGTCATGTTTAGATATGTCTGTTGGTACTTATGCTTTCTTTGAATTTTATTAAACATTGAATTGATTTTAACAAGTATAAAAATATATTCTCTCTTAAGATTTAATTGCTATTTACTAGTGATATTTGAGATTTGCTTTTTTAAAAATAATGCGAGTCAGTCTGTGGTTTGACACAGCAAAGTCCATTTCAACTTATAGCCCAGAACTATTTAAATAATATGAGAATTAGTTGATTTTAGGTATATGAAAATTTCCTTTCTAAAGACCTGTGATTCTTGTACCTTTCAACATGGTAGTTTTTGTAGACCTTTTAAAAAATTTCTTCATTATTATGGTACTATTCAGTATTCTTCTCATACATTAATCAATGATGCTAATGTATCTTAATATAAATAATCAATTTTATTTAGTAATTAAATAAATTACCATAGAATTATTTTAAAAATATCTTATAATTTTACATTTATATTAGAAGTCATCAAGCTCTAAAATATTTTTCCTGAAGAGATCTGGCAAGATTTTATATAAATTTTGAGTAAATGTTTATTTTTGCCTTTTTTCTACTTTATTTCATATTCACACCACAATAATGACTCTTCTAATTTAAAATATAAACCATAGAGATTTCCTTAAAGGTGGCAGGGGAGGACTGGAACTGTCAAAGACAGAGTGACACGTGGGGTTGGGAATAAGTGAACGGTCTTGACAGACTCAAAGTTGCTGGCAGCTTGGAACTGCACCTGGTAGGACAGTGGATGGATCTTGCAACTGTACACTTTGGACATAAACTGGTTAGTGGGCTGCTTGGGCCGGCATTCAGCATGCACCATGAAGAGCAATGTGAGGGAAACTGGTACCCAAGTAGGGGCCTTCCGTGTGGTGCTGCCTCGATGGTGTCTTAGGTGTGGAATTGTCCATGCACTTGGGGCAGTAGAGCTTCACCAGGGCCTCACCTGGGGTGTCAGAAAGGCTATTGGAAAGCATTGGCTTGTTCTCACAGTGCATATGGGGCAGTAGCCGAACTCTCCCTGCTGGTACTTTTCCAACATAGAAACCATGGTGGTGCCATGGTTTGTGAGGGTATAGGTGGTCTGGGTGAACCCATACAGCATCTTGGCTGACTGCTTAATCAGGGTTCTCTGGTTGGGGTTGTCTTCCAGCTCTTCATCAGGCTCCAGGTCCAAGATCATGTCTAGAGCTTGTCTACAGTGAGGCACCTGCTCATTGAGTTGACTGAGATTAAATTTGTCCTGGATGGAGTCTTCATCCACTTCACAGAAGAATTCATAGTCATGGAGCCCACAGAACCAGTGTAAATAACACTTCCTGATGTTTAAATCATTTTTTTTTAATTTGTCATTTATTTTTCCTTACTGATTTCCTGATGCTTGTCTCTGTAATTTTGCTTTCTTGAGTGATCATAAAAGTCTTTGAAAGTTAGGGGTCTTTTTTTTCTTTTGTTTTGCAAAGCATGTCATGATTAAAATGTGTTTCTACTTATTTTAATGAATTAATAAATAAAAATATCATGGGAATGATATTTTTAATTTCTATGTACTTTTAAGTGTTTATTGAACATAGTATCGGTAAGACTAGTGACCACATCAAAAGAGTTCAGCTCAATGGATTGATTTCACATGTCAGAAGATACCTGCTTAGTCAGACTCAGATCAAAAACAGAATACCAATAACCTAGTACATTCTCATCTCAGTATAAACTGTTCCAGTTAACTGCTCTCATGACTTCTAAAACCAGAGATTCATCCTGTCTTTTTTTGTACTTAGTATTGATAAATTATGCATTATGCACATTATAGATGATCAATTCCCATTGTGTGAGTATTCCATAATTTTTATGGCTTCTCCTATGAGTGGATATTTATGTGGGTAGCATCCAATTTGGGCTTACAAATAATGCTATAATGAATATACTAGTGCATGCCTTTCAGTGAACTTATGAATGCACTCCTGTTGGGTTTAGGTATATATATATAGGAGTGGAGCTGATTATCTTTGGAACTGTGTATCTTCAGCTTTTGTAAATACTGCAGTTTTTCGAACTGCCCTTATGCTTGAGGTTTTTTTTTCTTTTATTGATACCATTTTTTTTTTTAGTACATCTTTATTGGAGTATAATTGCTTCACAATACAATGTTAGTTTCTGTTGCACAACAAAGCAAATCAGCCGTATGCATACACATGTCCCCATATCCCCTCCCTCTTAAGCCTCCCTCCCATCCTCCCTATCCCACCCCTCTAGGTCACCTCAAAGCACCGAGCTGATCTCCCTGTGCTATGCTGCTTCTTCCCACCAGCCAACTATTTTACATTCGGTAGTGTATATACATCAATGCTACTCTCACTTTGCCCCAGCTTCCCCCTCCCACCCCATGTCATCAAGTCCATTTTCTATGTCTACCTCTTTATTCCTGCCCTGCAACTAGGTTCATCAGTACCATTTTTTTTTTTTTTAGATTCCATATATATGCATTAACATATGGTGACATACTTCACTCTGTATGGCAGACTCTAGGTCCACCCACCTCACTACAAATAACTCAATTTCGTTTCTTTTTATGGCTGAGTAATATTCCATTGTATATATGTGCCACATCTTTTTTATCCATTCCTCTGTTGATGGACACTTAGGTTGGTTCCATGTCCTGGCTATTGTAAATAGTGCTGCAATGAACATTGGGGTGCATGTCTCTTCTTGAATTATGGTTCTCTCAGGGTATATGTCCAGTAGTGGGATTGGTAGGTCATATGGTAGTTCTTTTTTTAGTTCTTTAAGGAACCTCCATACTGTTTTCCATAGTGGTTGGATCAATTTACATTCCCACCAACAGTGCAGGAGGGCTCCCTTTTCACCACACCCTTTCCAGCATTTATTGTTTCTAGATTTTTTGATAATGGCCATTCTGACTGGCGTGAGAAAACTACTACTCATTGTAGTTTTGATTTGCATTTTTCTAATAATTATTGATGTTGAGCATCTTTTCATGTGTCTTTTGGCCAACTGTATGTCTTCCTTAGTGAAATGTCTATTTAGGTCTTCTGCCCATTTTTTAACTGGATTGTTTGTTTGTTTGATATTGAGCTGCATGAGCTATTTGTATATTTTGGAGATTAATCCTTTGTCTGTTGTTTTATTTACAAATATTTTCTCCCATTTGGAGGGTTGTCTTTTGTCTTGTTTATGGTTTCCTTTGCTGTGCAAAAGCTTTTAAGTTTAATTAAGCCCCATTTGTTTATTTTTGTTTTTATTTCTGTTACTCTATGTGGTGGGTCAAAAAAGTTCTTCCTGTGGTTTATGTCAAAGAGTGTTTTTCCTATGTTTTCCTCCAAAAGTTTTATAGTGTCTGGTCTTATATTTAAGTCATTAATCCATTTGGAGTTTATTTTTGTGTATGGTGTTAGGTAGTGTTCTAATTTCATTCTTTTACATGTAGTTCTCCAGTTTTCCCAGCACCACTTATTGAAGAGGCTGTCTTTTCTCCATTGTATGTTCTTGCCTCCTTTGTCATAAAACAGGTGTCCATATGTGCATGGATTTATCTCTGGTCATTCTGTCCTGTACCATTGATCTATATTTGTTTTTGTGCCAGTACCTTACTGTCTTGATTACTGTAGCTTTGTGGTATAGTTTGAAGTCAGGGAGCCTAATTCCTCCAACTCCATATTTTTTTTCTCAAGATTGCTTTGGCTATTCGGGGTCTTTTTTGTTTCCATATGAATTGTAAGATTTTTTGTTCCAATTCTGTGAAGAATGCCATTGGTAGTTTGATAGGGATTACACTGAATCTGTAGATTGCTTTAGGCTATATAGTCATTTTCACAATATTGATTCTTCCAATCCAAGAACATGGCATATTTCTCCATCTGTTTTATGTCATCTTTGGTTTCTTTCATCAGTGTTTTATAGTTTTCTGAGTACAAGTCTTTTGCCTCCTTAGGCAGGTTTATTCCTAGGTATTTCATTCTTTTTGCTGCAATGGTAAATGGGAGTGTTTCCTTAATTTCTCTTTCTGATTTTTTGTTGTTGGTGTTTAGGAATTCCAGAGATTTCTGTGCATTAATTTTGTATCCTGCAACTTTATCAAACTCTTTGATTAGTTCTAGGAGTTTTCTGGTGGTATCTTTAGGATTTTCTATGTATAGCATCATGTCATCAGCAAATAGTGACGGTTTTAATCCTTATTTTTCCAATTTGTATTCCTTTTATTTCTTTTTTTTCTCTGATTGCCATGGCTAGGACTTCCAAAACTATGTTGAATAAGAGTGGCGAGAGTGGACATCCTTCTCTTGTTCTTGATCCTAGTGGAAATGCTTTCAGTTTTCCACCATTGAGTATGATGCTTCCTGTGGGTTTGTCATATATGGACTTTATTATGTTGAGGTAGGTTACCTCTATGCCCACTTTCTGGAGGGCTTTTATAATAAATTGGTGTTGAATTTTGTCAGAAGCTTTTTCTGCATCTACTGAGATGATCATATTGTTTTTATTCCTTAAATTGTTAATGTGGTGTATCACATTGATTGATTTGCATATATTGAAGAATCCTTGCATCCCTGGGATAAATCCCACTTGATCATGGTGTGTGATCCTTTTAATGTGCTGTTGGATTCTGTTTGCTAGTGTTTTGTTCAGGATTTTTACATCTCTGTTCATCAGTGATATTGGCCTGTAGTTTTCATTTTTTGTGATAACTTTTGCTGGTTTTGATATCAGGGTGTTGGTGGCTTCGTATAATGAATTTGGGAGTGTTTCTCCCTCAGCAATTTTTTTCAAGAGTTTGAGAAGGATCAGTGTTTGCTCTTCTCTAAATGTGCTCTTCTCTAAATGTTTGATAGAATTCGCCTGAGAAGCCATCTGGTCCTGGACATTTTTTTATTGGAAGATTTTTAATTATGGTTTCAATTTCATTACTTGTGATAGGTCTGTTCATATTTTCTAATTCTTCCTGGTTCAGTCTTGGAAAATTGTACCTTTCAAAGAATTTGTCCGTTTCTTCATGGTTGTCCATTTTGTTGGCATATGGTTGTTTGTAGTAATCTCTTATAATCCTTTGTATTTCTGCAGTGTCAGTTGTGATTTCTCCTTTTTCATTTCTAATTTTATTGATTTGTGTCCTCTCCCTCTTTTTCTTGATGATTTTGGCTAAGGGTTTATCAATTTTGTTTATCTTCTCAAAGAATCAGCTTTTAGTTTTATTGATCTTTACTATTGTTTTCTTCATTTCTATTTCATTTATTTCTGCTCTGATCTTTATGATTTCTTTCCTTCCTCTGACTTTGGGTTTTCTTTGCTCTTCTTTCTTTAGTTGTCTTAAAAGTAACATTAGATTGTTTATGTGAGATTTTTCTTGTTTCTTGAGGTGAGATTGAATTGCTGTAAACTTCCCTCTTAGAAGTGCTTTTGCTGTGCCGCATGTTTTGGGTCATTGTGTTTTCATTGTCATTTGTTTCTATGTATTTTTTATTTCTTCTTTGATTTCTTCAGTGATCTCTTGGTTATTTAGGAGTGCACTGTTTAACTTCCGTTTTTTTGTGATTTTTACAGGTTTTTTCCTGTAATTGATTTCCAATCTCATAGTGTTGTGGTCAGAAAAAATGCTTAATAGGTTTCAATTTTCTTAAATTTACTGAGGCTTGATTTGTGACCCAAGATGTGATCTATCCTGGAGAATGTTCTATGAGCACTTGAGAATAAAGTGTATTCCATCACTTTTGGGTGGAATGTTCTATAAATATCAATTAGATCTATCTGGTCTATTATGTCATTTAAAGTTTGTGTTTCCTTATTAATTTTCTGTCTGGATAATCTGTCCATTGGTGTAAGTGAGGTGTTAAAGTCCCCTACTATTATTTTGTTACTGTCGATTTTTCCTTTCATGGTTGTTAGGATTTGCTTTATGTATTGAAGTGCTCCTATGTTGGGTGCATAAACATTTATAATTGTTATATCTTCTTTTTGGACTGATCCTTTGATTATTATGTAATGTCCCTCCTTATCTCTTGTAACAGTCTTTATTTTACAGTCTATTTTATCTGATACAAGTATTGCTACTCCAGCTTTCTTTTGATTTCCATTTGCATGGAATATCTATTTCCATCCCTTCACTTTCAGTCTGTATGCGTCCCTAGGACTGAATTGGGTCTCTTGTAGACAGCTTATATATAGGTCTTTTTTTGTATCCATTCAGCCAGTCTGTGTCCTTTGGTTGCGGCATTTAGTTTATTTACTTTCAAGGTTATTATCGATATGTATGTCCCTATTACCATTTTCTTAATTGTTTTTGGTTTGTTTTTTTGGGTGTTTTTCTTCTCTTTGTGTTTCTTGCTTAGGGAAATTTCTTTAGCATTTGTTGTAAACTGGTTTCATGGTGCTGAATTCTCTTAGCTTTGGTTTGTCTGAAAAGCTTTTGACTTCTCCATCAAACCTGAATTAGATCCTTGCTGGGTACAGTAATCTTGGTTGTAGGTTTTTTTCTTTTATCACTTTAAGTATATCCTGCCACTCCCTTCTGGTTTGCAGAGTTTCCACTGAAAAATCAGCTGATAACCTTATGGGGATTCCTTTGTATATTATTTTTTTGTTTTCCTCTTGCTTTTTTTAATATTTTTCTTTGCATTTAATTTTTGTTAATTTGATGAATATGTGTACTGATGTATTTTTCCTAGGTTTTATCCTGTATTGGGACTCTCTGTGCTTCCCGGATTTGGGTGACTCTTTCCTTTCCCATGTTAAGGAAGTTTTCCACTATAATCTCTTTAAATATTTTCTCAGACCATTTGTTTTTATCTTCTTCTTCTGGGATGCCTATAATTTGAATGTTGGTGCATTTAGTATTGTCTCAGTGGTCTCTGAGATTCTTCAATTATTTTTATTCTTTTTTTCTTTATTTTTCTCCTCAGCAGTTATTTCCACCATTTTGCCTTCCAGCTCACTTATTCATTCTTCTGTTTCCACTATTCTTTTACTGATTCCTTCTAGTGTATTTTTCATTTCAGTTATTGTGTTGTTCATCTCTGTTTGTTTGTTCTTTAGTTCTTCTAGGTCTTTGTTAAACATTTCTTGTATTTTCTCAATCTGTGCTTCCATTCTATTTCTGAGATTCTGAATCATCTTTGCTATCATTACTCTGAATTCTTTTTCAGGTAGATTGCCTATTTCCTTTTCATTTACTTGGTCTTGTAGGTTTTTACTTTTCTCCTTCAACTGTGACATATTTTTTTGCCATCTCACTTTTTTTTTTTTTTTAATGAGTAGGTTGTGTTCCTGTTTTACTGGTTGTTTGGCCTGAGGCTTCCAACACTAGAGTTTGTAGGCTATTGAGTAGAGATGGTCTTTGTGCTGAGATGAGGACCTCTGGGAGACCTAACTCTGAAGAATATTCCCTGGAGTCTGAGGTTCTCTGTTAGTCCAGTGGTTCAGACTCGGAGCTCCCATTGCAAGAGTTTCCGCCTGACCCCGAGGTCATGGATCGAGATCCCACAAGCCATGTGGGGCAGCAAAAAAAGAAGAAGAAGAAAAAAAAAAGAACAGTAACAAAGTAAAAATAAGACTAGGGAACTAACAGATTTATTAGAAAGAATGTAAAAATAAAAATATATATGAATCAACAACTGGAATGTACATCAGTACCCTATAGTAAAAAAGAGGAGGAGGGAAAAGGAAAAAAAAAAAAGGTGGGGGAGGGAAGGCCTTGGCTGTGGAGAGTGAAGCCTAAGCAAGGGTGAGGTTTGGGTGGGGTATGGGGCCAATGCTCAGGACCCACAAGGCTGGAAAATGTCTTGAGGGCTGTGGGTGGTGGGGCTTATACTCAAGGAAAAGTAGGGACCCAGGCGTGTCACCCACCCCTGGTCTCAGAGGGTAGGGGACCTCACCTAGGAGCCCAGCAGGGGCAGAGCAAATGCCCTCCTCTCTTCTCCTGCTCCTCTGGTCTGGGGTCTGGGAGGGCCCCTCCTGCCTGCCTCTCTGATCTCCCAGGCCTCTCTCCTACGTCCCCAGGACCAATACGGTAGGGGGAAAAGGGGGCCTTGGAGGGCAGGGGAGCAGCCTGGGAGCTCAGCAGGCTCCCTGTACCCAAGTGAGTAGGGTAATCACCCTCTGCTCCTCTCCTGATCCTCCTGGATGGCCCCTCCTGCCTGCCACTCCTGATCTTCCCAGACTCCCTCCTATGTCCCCAGGACCCATGTGGCCTGGATGGGGCTTTGCGGGAAGGGGGAATTGGCTTGGGAACTCAGCAAGCTCCCCGGCCCAAGGGACGCCAATCCTGTCTGGGCTCCACTTCTCCCCTATTGGTCTGCCTACATCCTACTGGTTCACTCTGGGTTTCCTCCTGTCTCCTTGGGGGTCAGAGTCCCCTACCAGTGGCTGGCAGGCACCCTAGTTGTGGGGAGAAGCTAACTCTGAGTGTTCCCACACCACCATCTTGACTCCTCCCCTGAGCTTGAGTTTTGAGGTACATAATTTACTTTGATATTTATAAGAAATCTAAAAACTCAGCTTTTATTTTCCTATTTACACAAACTTTCAGAAATGTGTGTTTTAACTTCAAAATATTTTATCACATTTTGTTATAATTACTAGTTTTATAACATTGTGGTAAGAAAATGTGATGTAAACCCTTATAATTTATCTGTTTTCAAGTGTGTTGCAATTTATTTTAAAATGTCCAAAGTATGTTGGAAAAATAGGAGACAGAAAGTGGATAGAGTGAGAACACAGTTACATAGAAAGAACAGCCTACAGTTTAGTAGTTAAATTACCTCAATTTCCTTTTTCTATTATCTTCTTGTTATGTTGAAATTTTTTCCTTTTTCATACTATCATTGATTTCTTATTAACTTCTCTTTTACCTTCTGGCACTCCATGGTTTCAGATTAATCATATCCCTAATTTAGACTGGTATATTTGTAAATATCAATTGACATTTCTTTCATTCTTCATCACTTTTTAAATATTATTGTATATAATTTTTTTAAACATTTTTGTCAAATATTTGGGTAATTTGTGTCTCTCTGTGTACATGTAGTTATCTCATCTTTAAAACTCAGACTTTATACTTTGCTTTTGATTAAGGAATTTAACCAATAAAAGGATTATTGCTGTGACATTTATAATCATATTAATGTTTCTTGTTGTCTTAGGACCTCTAGTGTGGCTGTAACTTTTAGATTTTGTTCTTTACTTTCTTAGCAGTATTTTTTAATCTCACCTAAACCCATTTTTGACTCATTATTCCTTTTTCATTCCAGCCTGTTCTTCCTATCTAATTAGTTGTTGCTGTTTTATAGACATTATGTATTTTTATGTGATTATGACAACAAAAGTTTTCCTGAAATTCCTCCTAGGTCATTGAGTGTTTTTTTGACCCATATGTACTGGGCTCCTATTTTCCAAAAATGATTCTAGGTCTTGGAGACTGATCAACTAGCAAGAAAAACTTGAGTTCTTGCACTTGAGGAACTTGAATTCTGGCAGGGGCAAGGGAGGCAATCAATAAAAAATTTGGAAAATAAAAGAATAAACAAAGTACATAAAAATTCATGTTGTGAAAAAAATCTAACAGAGCAAGAGTTTTCATAGTACATTGCGGCAGTTGATGTGGAGTGGCCAGGTGTGGCCTCTGTGAGGAATGAAATTGAAGGAGTAAGCCAGGTGATTATGTGGGGAAAGCCATTTCCAGACAAAGAAATATCCTGTGCAAAAGTCTTAAGTCAGGTCTAGTATAAAATACATCTTCTCACCATTGGAAAAATATTACTTTCATGTACATTTGCATCTTTATACTGTCAAAGTATCATTATTTAGTTTAATACAGTCTTTGCTCCAATTATCACAAGCAAATGTAGAAATGCATTATCTCTTCTTTAGATGAACTTAATCTGGATATTTTATCAGAATATTTTAAGGTATATCATGAACTACAATTTGTTAATATAAAACTTAAAGAGCCAGTTAAAAAAATATGAAGTTGATTTTTTTATCATTAATTTAGAACAATTTTACATGCTTCCAATTAATTTAGGGATTACCAAAAAAGGGGCATTTAAAAAGAATTTGATCTTCAGAAAACCTTTACTAAGTAATTATAAACTCTTAAAATCACTTTCCTTTAGGGTTTCCCTGGTGGCACAGTAGTTGAGAGTCTGCCTGCTTATGCAGGGGACATGGGTTCGTGCCATGGTCTGGGAAGATCCCACATGCCGTGTAGTGGCTAGGCCCGTGAGCCATGGCTGCTGAGCCTGCATGTCCAGAGCCTCTGCTCCACAACGGGAGAAGCTACAACAGTGAGAGGCCTGTGCACCACCAAAAAAGAAAAAAAAAAAAATCACTCTCCTTTGAAAAGAAAAGCATGTGTTCTTTTGTGTAATCCATCTTAAACTTTAAAGTTTTTCATTCTGGGCAAAAGAAGTTTTCTCAATATTTTCCAAAATAAATATTTCTAGATGCACAGTAAGTTAGCAAAAGATGAGAATTTGAACTATGCAAATTTAGAAAATTTTAGTGGATTATGTTTGTCACTAATTTCTAGTATGAATCCTCCCAGTAGATCTTTTTAGAACTGTATTTAGTTTTTTTTTGTTGTTGTTGTTTCTTTTTTTTTTTTTTTTTTTTTTTTTGCATATTGCCTTTATTTTGCAGAAAATGTTTTGCTGATTGTCTTTGGCTATTTTTTTCAGAAGAAAAATATTGTCATTGTAGGTTTAACAATACAAGAGGCAATTACATATGCTCAAAATAAACACATTCTATTGGGCAGAACAGTGAAATTTCCATTTCAATTAAAGTCTGTTGTCCTCAACTATGAATTTATTATTTTGTCCCTAACAGCTTAACTATGATAGCTGTCACAAAAGGGACCTGAAAACTACTCTGAAGCAACAAGGAATGCAATTGAAAGTATGCTTTTTATTTCACTAAATAAGACGAGTTGTTTATTAATTCTAGTGTGTCAAATCTTCTATATTCTGTAAGAGACACAAAAAAATAAGTTTCTGGATCTTAGCAAACAAAATTTTATTATGATCAAGTAATGGTGATTTAATAGTCCAACTGAGTTTTGTTTCCATACTTAAATTCATCTGTAGCATATAAACACAACATAGGACTACACTTGTGTTGCAGATGATGGGTGGGGTTATTTTTTGGATGAACAACAGAACATATATTCCTTTTCATATTTTAAAGTGAAGTTAATAAGATTTTTTTTCTTTCTTGACCTATGAGACCATCATTTTGTACCTAGATCAAATCCTGAGTAAAACTGGTAGACATAAAAAAAAAGTGTATATTTTAAGGAAAGGCTTTGGTTTACATGGAAGGTGGTGACAGAGACATCCATGAGGTTATGAGGCCAAGGTGTGATATTGGCTGTCAGTAATATCTGTGGCCATGACATGGTTCTTATAGAGTGAGAATCCTGAGGAGAAGGGACCTGAGATTATTTGGGTAAGATAGTGTTCACTGGGAAGGACTGGACTCCCAGCCCATTAGGTAGCTATGCTCTCTGAGACCCTGGTGTGAAGTTGCTCTGCTAGCTGACCACAGGTTGGGGTACTGATGCAGTCCTGTTGTGCTCAGGAGTAACATGATAGTATGTACACACATGCTGAGGCTGGGCTAAGTTCATGGGATCAGATCATGGACAACTTGCAAATGAATTGTCAGAATAGGTTGGAGAATTTTTCCAATTAGTGTATGGGCTAAGTATGAGCTTGTCCAAGTGGGGAGGGGTCCTAGACACAGCTTTGAGGACAGGGACAGGGATGGGCGAACTGTGGTTCCTCAGCATAGAGCATTTTTCACAGCCATGGGTGGAGAAAAGTGAGACAGGACCTCCAAACTAAAGATGGGGGTTGACAGCAGATAGAAGGAACTGAGTCCAGGGATAAGCTACTTCCATTAGTAATACACAGGTTGATGTTTGTCTCTGGGTTCTTCCATCTTATCTTTGTGATCCCTGCTTCTTTTTGCATCATAGCAAGCCCTTGCAAATCAGTTGTATTTAGTTTTAAGAGCTGTAATCTCTTTCTGGTAAGCCTTGACAGATATGCATTGAGTCTTGAGAATGCCGTGACTGGTAGTCATCCCCTGTAGACCCTCAACTCATACTATATGAATTTAGAGTTTTTATTTATGTAAGGAGTTCAATATGCACATATGGCTTGGACTGACCCCCTAGGCACCCACTCTCTGTTCACACACTTCCAGAAGTGGTTGCTCTCCGTCACAAAATCCAAGATGAAACAACACATGGTGTTTGGGTCCAGGTCAGACATACTCAACTTCAGCACTGGGAACATCCTCCTGCTGTTATTGGTGACCACCACCTGGTTGATGAGCTCTCTGAAGTGCAGCCATATCTAATTTTTCTTGGTTGACACTGGGGTTACCCTTCTCCCTGCCAGCCTGTAGCTCTCACTTCAAGGAGCTCAGCTGGTGGTCCACTCTATTGCAGGCTATTCTACAAGTTCTGGACACCAAGGGAGATTGTCCTCTTGCTGACCCTTCTTCATGGCCCTCCAACCAAGACTTACTTACCCAAGAGCCATATTTAACTCCTTTCAACAGCCACTCTTCCGAGAAAAGGAGCAGCAAAAGTCCGCAGTTCCCAGGCCGAGACCTGTGAGGAGAAGACTTGAAGGTAGGGGAGGGGCAGAGGGGTGAAAATAGAGGATATTCCTCTTGAACTTCTGCAAGGCATGACTAAAGTAGCTCTTTGTGGCATTGGATTTGCTTTAAACAATTAAAAATCAGACTATTGACTAGCACACAAATATTTATAAAATATACAAATAAAACTATTGATATCTTTGAAGGCCATTTTTAAACAAAAGGAACATTTTTAAATGTGCCAGGATATAAATTATGGGTATCTCAGGATTATTATAACTTTTCTATAACATTTTATTAGATCTTTATGGTGTTTTTAAAAATGTTGGCCACTGATATTTGAAATTTGATAGGTATTTATAAAGTTTCCTCAAAGGATTCTTATGACAGCTAAAATTTTTGACTATTTAGACAGACACTTTTGGCTGGCTACTCGGTAAAGTACCACATGCTGTGATTATTACTTTTTGTGCTTTCCAAGTCAACACCCAGATGCCTGTGAACCTGACCTGCACAGAGTAGTTATTTTGGTTCTTTAAACTGCCTGCCAAACTGTTGCAGTAGCTTTTTCATATGGGCAGATGGCCACTTCAGAACAAATCAAAATATAATATTTGGTCTCTGAACTTACTTTTGAATTCAAATCTTTTAATATGAATGCTAACTCAGATTGAATTTTGGGTTTGACTAATTGTTTTGATGTTCTTAGGCAGTTTTCATGAAACATATTTGATCAAATAACAACATGGACTTCAGTTCTTATTAGTTGTATAATGTCCCTTCTGGTGTGTTAAATGCAATAAAATTTTGAGGATATATACTAATATGTAGCTCCTACTCAGCATATGATGAACAAAATATGTATTAACAAGAGACATCAATCCATGTCTGAGGTTATGCACATAGTTTACTGCTGAAATGCAGTAAAACTTTAAAATTTGTAATTTCTGGCCAGAGTTTATGAGAAACATGAATATGAGCAAAATAGGTAAATTTAGTGTTTTTTTTAACAAGGTAGGTATGGCACAGACTTCAAACTATAACACAGATTTCAAGCAAACAAGGATAATTACATTGATTTAAGCAGTTCTTTCCCATTTATTCATATTATTTTTTGTCTTAATTTAGGCCTAGCTTAATTCACCCCTCCCTCCCTCCTTCCTTTCCTCCCTCTCTCCCTTCTTTCCTTTCTTCCTTCCTTCCTTCCTTCCTTCCTTCCTTCCTTCCTTCTTTCCTTCCTTCTTTCCTTCCTTTCTTCCTTCTTTCCTTCCCTTTCTTCTGTTCTGCCTTTCTTTCTCCTATCTCTTTAAACTGCAGTCCTGAGTATAACAGATGGTTTCAGATTAATCTAATTAATTACAACTAAATAGCCACTTATGTCATTAACCCAGGATACTTCCCTGGGCTACTCAGATCCAAATGTAGATTTCATATTTTCAATGGAACAATGTTTGTTAGAAAATATATTTCATATTGTATTATAATCTTTATAATGAGAAAAATGTTAATTAAAACCAAAACCATTAGTCACCTGTAAGATTTGAAATATATGAAAAGTTTGGTAACACTCTGTTGGTGAGGCTAAGGAGGAAAAATCAGTCTAATATTTTGTTTTTCAAAATGTAAAATGGGACAACATCCATGGAGAAGATTTTATCAATATCTAACAAAATCATAGCTGTATTTGGCCTTTGACCTATCAATCCCTCTTCCAGGAATCTGTTCCAAAGTTCCAAAAGTACACTGACATTAGTTTGAAATGACATGTATCAAATGTTCTTCAATGTAACATTATTGGTACTAGTAACAAAATTGAAATCACACCCAAAATCCAAAATTCTGACACCAAAATCCAACAGTTATATAAACTGCAATGTATCTACACAGTGGATTACTATGTGCTTGCGCAAAGCAGTTGGGAAGATCTCTACAAAATGGATTATATATTGTATATTTTGGAGTATAAATTGTTAAGTGATAAAAGGAAGTTGCAGAAAATTGTGTATAGTATGTCACCTTTTGTGTAAGAAACCCTCCTTTCCTTCCTTCTTTCCATCCTTCCTTCCACCCCTTTCACTCTCTTTCATCTCTGTTTCTTTTCTTTCTTTATTATTTCACAGTTTGTGCTTTTTTAATATATATATTTGCAAAAATAAATAAAGGAAGGAGAGAAGAAAAACTCATAAAAATTGTTCCCTATAAGGTAACTGTCTCTCCATTCTTAAAAGTGGGACATTGAAATTGTCTACTATTATTGCACTTCTGTCTATTTTTCGTGTCAATTCTGTCAGTGTTTGTTTTATATATTTAGGTGCTCTGATGTTGCATGAATATATATTTGTAATTGTTATATCTTCCTGGTGATTTGACCTTTTATCATTATATAATGTCCTACTTTGTTTTTGTGATAGTTTTTTGTTCAAATTGACAATAAATTTTAAGCATAATTAACTGTCATTAGCACAAATTCATGAACTGTATCTTCGCTTTTCTCATTTTTTGAAACCTTATATTTATAATCATAGTTATCCATATTTGATAAATAAAATTATTTATAAAGAATTCAAGTTATAAATAAATGGAAATGTATCATTCAATTTTTGTTTTCTTGCTAGTGGAGGACATTAAGCAAAACTAAGATTTTTAATTCATAAATATGGTAATAAAATTGAACATGTATTTAAAGTATGGAAATAGTATAACTGAAGAATAAAAGAAACATAATAAATGCTTTATTATCATTAATGTTAAATTCTTTTGATTACTGATTTTAATTGAAGATTTAAAAAATACACTATAAAAATACATTATAAATATATTTGCATTATAAATCTGTATTTAAAACTTGTAAATGTTGATAGAACTAATTGTCCTGTTGAATAATGGAACAGAGTTCCTCATCTAATTATTTAATTTTTATGATCCTTGTTAAATAACAGTTAACTATTTGAAACATGCTGTTCATTTTTGTATGTGTTTTACAGAAAGAAATTGTATTCTGTCATAGCTTACATTTCTAAATTCAAAAAGGCAAATATTTCAAGACCTTTATTATCTTGATCATTTTGACACATTTAAAAATTATCCAATTTTAACAAAGATGTCCTTACCAGGAAATGGTAAGTTCTACTGACAAGTTAAAACAAATGATCAATTATTATTTTTAATTATATTTGTTGCTGGGAAAAAGAAATTGTAGAAAACTAGTCAGAGAAGAAGGATTATATCCTTTAATTTGTAATAAATTTATTTGTAAAGATGGGTGATGTGATGCCTAGCTGTGAAAATAAGTAACATGACAAGTAAATATTAAAGCCATGGAAGTAATCTAAAAATACCTGGATAATTATTGCAGATTATATAATTGTGGGTTTCTGGGGTAGGATTGGAGGTACCAGCCACTTTCCACTGGAAACAAAGCTTCAGTGACTTATATTCTATTGCCAGAAGAACTGGGGAATTTAAACATAGAAATAGAGTAATTGGATGATTTATTTCATAAACATACATTTTTAAATGTTGCTGATGACTTTTCTTGAAAGTAAAACCAGAAGGATTTTAAGATTCTTAAATGTAAATATTAGAAATGACTATTATAATACTTTCCATGATAAAATTATTTGAAACTTACTCTTGTATATTCCCAATGAAAGGTGGTTCTTATTTTTTATTGTGGCTAATTTAATGAAATAATATTTTATACAAAACACAATTTTCCTAACTTGGAAATTATAATTAATTAAATTAAGAACACATTTGAGTTTTGTCATTTAGACAGGGTATTATCAGGGCACAATAATCCACTTGGTGAAAATTTAGTCTAGTTGAAGGCCAATTATTTTACTTCCTTGTAATTCACATGATATGTCCTTGCAAATAGAAGCAGCCGCTAGCCAAGTAACTAGGGAGAAACAAAGAGCCTTGGGTGGGTGATATTTCAAATTCAACAGTATAAAGCAAAGAAAAATAACATATTTTAACACATAAAAAATGCTAGAAAAAATGTTTACATGCATGATTCTAGTTTGGTAATTGCTTCTATTCTAAATTTTTTCATATCAATTCAACAATAAGCACCTTCCTGTCATATAAATCACTATCACTTATAAGTAAGTAGGGTTGTAGTTTTAAAGTATTTGGTTTTATCAAGTAATATATGCTCATTAAAAAAATCACATGTTAAAGAATGTTTTATATTAAATATCAACAGAGTCAGAGCACTTCTTCACTTCTAAGTCTACTCTCCAGACAAGTTCTTCACAATTGTTTATATTTTGGTTATTTCCCTTCTCAAACAATATATATTTTCTGAATTTATTAATATCAGATAACATTTATTATTCCCCCAATACCAAATATAAATATTTAACTCACTCAGGTCCTCTTCTCCAACTGTTTTAGTCAATTATGTTATCGTTTTGGTTTTTCTGTCAATTATCTTTAGTATAAACAATGTAATTAAACTCAATCATTTTTCTATAGTCCTTTAATTCAGTTTTCATACTTTATATGACAATTTTAATGCCCTTCCTTCTCTACCCAATTTTCTTCACAATCTGCTTTGTGTAAGTTACATTTTTATCATAGCACTTGGATTTTCATTCCATCCTTAAACATAGCATCTTCTTTCCGTGGCCTGAAGATTGACTCAAAATTGAAAGTAAATAAACAATATTTTCATCATTATGGTTGCAAACATATTGAGCAATAAAATACCAATTATCTTCCCATCTTTAGGAGTTCAAATCCAAATGCTCCTTGAGGGAGAATGTTAGGCTGAAAGAATTTCCTCAGTTGGTAAAAAATCATTTAAAATTATATTTGGAAAATAATTTCCATCCTCAGTTTCTGTCATTTTTGGAGGTTATATTGGCCATTTAAAAATTGCATGTACTGCTTTTATTCTCAACATTTTTCAGTTCTAAATCATGCTTATCATTATGTTCTACTACCTTTATTTCTTAAAAGTACCTGTAATGATCTCCACTGGAATTTTATTACCTTCTCTGTTGGGTTTTCTCTTTGTTTTTCTTTTATTATAACTTTCTTTTGCTTAATTTACATATTAGTTTCTTTTCTTCCCTTAAGCTCATAATGAAAGATCTTCATAAACTATGAAGTTAACAAATAACATTTCTGAGTCCTAAGCACTATAGTGTTGATTTTATAGCTTAGGAATTTCTTTAATCTCCTAAAAATGAAATATATACATATATATAAACAGTATGTGTTCTCCCAGCTGATTGGTAAATAGGACTGTCTTCTATTTAGGTCTGTACTCAAGTGGGGTATTATAGGATGAGAGGTTACACAGAATAATCTCTCTTTTTCACCTGAACATAGCAGTCTGCCTTGCTGTTGATAGCACAAGGACCAAGCTGACAAAGGCTTTACTATGAATCAACATTCAGACTATTGATCTTATTTAGGATTTAAATGTTGTATTTAAATTTTTTTTAAAGTTTCGTTTTGAAGTAATTGTAAGTTCATTAGCAGTAATAAGAAATAATGCAGAGGGGTCTCACGTACTCATTTCCCAGTTTCTCTCAATGGTGACATCTTAGATTATAGTACAATATCACAACCAGAATATTAATTTTTATGTAAGATGTGTGAAAAGTCAAGGCTTAATTTTTTTTAACCTATCAGATTGCTCTAGTACCATTGGTTTAAAAGACTATCTTTTCTCCATTGAATTGTTCCTTTCACTTTTGTCAAAAATCATTTGGGCATATTTGTGAGTTTATTTCTGAATTATCTGTTGTCTTCTATTGGCCTATGTGTCTATTCCTCCACTCACACCACACAGTCTTGATTACTAAAGATAGTATAAGGATGAATTGGGAGATTGGGACTGACATATATACACTATTGATACTACGTATAAAATAAATAACTAATGAGAACCTACTGTATAGCACAGGGAACTCTACTCAGTGCTCTGTGGTGACCTAAATGAGAAGGAAATCCAAAAAAGAGAGGGTATATGTATACGTATAGCTGATTCACTTTGCTGTACAGTAGAAACTAACAAAATATTGTAAAGTGACTATACTCCAAAATAAATAAATAAATAAATAAATAAAGCAGTAATAAAAAAAGATAAAGAAAAAAAATAAGGCTTAAAATTGGGTAGACTGGCTTCTTCTACTATATTCTTCATTTTCCAAATTCCTTTTGTTCTTCTAGTTCCTTTGTTCTTTTCCTTATATATTTTAAAATAATCTGGTCTATACAAAAATTCTTGCTGATGCCTTGATGAGAATTGTTTTAAAATTATATATCAATTTTGGCATAATTGAAATCCTTACTGTTATGAGCTAAATTGACTCTCCCCAAAATTTATGTGTAGAAATTTTAACCCCCCAGACTTAACAATATGAGAATGTGACTATATTTGGGATATGGTGTTTAAAGAGGTATTTAAATTAAAATGAGGTAATTAGGATGGGCTGTAATCCAACCTGATTTGCAATTAGGACACAGACACACATAGAGGAAGACTCTGAAGGTACAGAGAAGAGATGGCCATTTACGAGCAAAGAAGAGAAGCCTTAGGCAAAATAAAACCCTGCTGACATCTTGATCATGGACTTTAATAAGCCTCCAGGATTGTGAGAAAATATATTTATTTTATTTATGCTACCCAGTCTTTGATATTTTGTTATGATGGCTCTTGCAAAACTAACAGTTACCAAGCTGAAGCTTCCAATCTATAAACACTGTATGTCTTCCATTTATTTAGAACCTCTTTGATATTTTTCATGAGCATTTTATAGTTTTTTGATGACAAGTCTTGTAAATATTTGATTATTTGGATATATTTCTATAATCTCACTGCCCATAGTTAATTCCTAGCAAATAGGTTTACAATTAATATTTTATGTTTGTTTTATATCCTGTATCCTTGCTTAACTTATTAATTCTAAAAGGGTATTTTTTTGAGTATATGTGTATTCCTAGACTTCAGTTTGTATATAATCATATCATCTGCGAATAGAGACAATTTTATTTCTTTCTTACCTACATATCTGTCTTTTAATTATTTTTCCTGCCTTACTGAACTTGCTAGAACACCTCATACTACGTTAAATGAGTGCGGTGAGAGTGAATATCCTTGCCATGTTCCTGATCTTGAGGAGGGAAATAATTCAGTCTTTCATCATTAAGTATAATGTTAACTTTGGGATTTTTGGTTTTGTTTTTCTTTTTGTTTTTGATTTCCATAGATGCTGTTTATCAGGTGGAAGAAGTTATTCTCTATTCCTACTTTTCTGAGAGCTTTTTGTTTGTTTGTTGTTTTTACAACATGAATGGTTGTGAAATTTGTCAAACCCTTTTTCTGCATTGAATTATATGACCATGGAATTTTTTTTTCTTTAGGATTGGGTAAATTACATTGATAATTATTGAATATTGAACTGGCTTTACATGCTGAGAATGAATATCAATTGGTAATGGTGTATAATTATTTTTATATATTGCTAATTCTATTTATTAATATTTTGCTAAGGATTTCTACATTTATTTTATGATGGAAATTGGTGTGTAGTTTTCTTTTTGTGTATGTTCTTTTTCTTGTTTTGGTATTACTATAATAATACCGTCATAGCAATAGAAATAAAAATCCAGTATTTTACTTCAAAAACTGTGATCCTCATGGACAAGATCTGTGATTTCTGTCATTAAACATGTGGGGATAGGGAACTAACAAGCCATTATTTTTAAGTTTAACACTTGTAATTTATTCTCTGGAATCATATGATCATTTATCATATGTGATTGTCAATAGGTGAATTTTACAACTACAGTAAGGGGTGGTGGGGAAGTACAAAGAGATTCTTCTAATACCAGACACAAAACTGAATTTCTGTGTAATTTAGAACAAATTGATTTAACCTAATGGAATTGAAATTTCTATGCTGTAAAATGGGAATTATGATGCCAACTATTAACAGTATTGGGGAAATCAAATGAAATAATATAAGTAACATCTTGTAAGAACATAGATTCTTTAATAAGCTCGGTGAGAAATTAACTATATCTCTATTCTCGATCATCTATAGAAATAGAAAAAAATAGAAAGATGGATGTGGGCTGGGGATAAACAGGATTTCCATTTCCAACATCCATCATGTCCTTAAAAGAGAATGTAGACTAGGCTTTGGTGGGTTTGACAGGAAAGTCAGAATCCAAGTTGCTCATAAATATTTCACAGGAAGGACATAGATGCTGCTTAAAGTTCTTTCTGAATGGTGTTAGGTGACTTGATTCTGAAAAAGCTTTGAGCTTAGAAAAAATGAGCTTTGCGTATTGACAAGAGTCTTCACATGGGAACAGAGTCAAAATTAACAGACTCTGCAACCCAAAGGAGGCTGGCTGAATATTCCCGCTACCTTTGCTCTGATCATGTGACCATCTCATGCTTCTGTCACTTTCATTAAATAAAAATTAATCTTAACATATTTGGGCAGGAGTGGGGGTGGGTTGGCATGGGTGTCTACTCTGTCAATTTAAAAAATATCCTTTAGTTCTCATCATCTAATCAGTTGATTTCAGCTCCATTTTCTCCCTTTTCTTTCTTTATCACTGCCTAACCTTGTCCCCTAGGAGTTTCAGACCTTGTTATTCATAAATGGCATAACTTCATGAACCCTTTTCCTTTTTACTCAAAGGTTTTCTTTAAAATTAAAGGATTACTTGGCTGATTATAAAATTCTTGCATCACATATTCTTCCTCTCAGTATATTTTAGATACTGATCAAACTGTCTCCTTGCATGAATATTACTGTGAAAATGTCGAATCCATCTTGATATTTCACACTAGTAGGGGGAATGATTTTTTCCCCTCCTTCTCCTAGGATTCTTTCTTTGTACCTGAACTTTAACATCTTTACCAGAATATGCTTTGATTTGGAATGGTAGGTATGAATGTTAGGTTTCATTATTTCTTGGAAATCTATGAGCCCCTTCAGTCTACACATTCATTGTCTTTATTTCAGAAAAATGTTGAAAAAATTATACTTTAGACTCTTTCTATATTTTCATTTGCTTAGTTCTTCTTAAAAATATCAATAATGCATGTTAGATATACCTTTTTAAAGTCTAGCGTTCCTTCTATGATCATGTTTACATTCCCCTTTCTCTCTCCCTGCTCCACTTCCCTCCCTCCCTCTCTTTCTTTCTCTCTGAGGCACTCTCATAACTACTTATAAACATCTAACTTTTTCCACCTATAACGGGCATTATTCTCTACACTGGCTTTTCATTTTTTGTCATATTGTGACATTTTGCAACTCAATTCTATATTCTTTGGACATCCTATAAAGTCTCTTTGGAATATTTTTTTCTCATTGTTCAAATTTCACTTATTACATATAAAGATGATATTATCTATAAATTTTGTGAGAATAATGAGAAGCATTTCTTTCATTCCTTTGTTTTACTGTAACTATCTTTTATCGGAAATGACCATTTACTGATTTAAAGAAAAATGTTTTGCGCATAGAACACGTATCATTTTCTTTCTAAGTATGATCCATCTTTGAATTATTTTTGCTGCTTGCCAGAGATGTTGACAACTGTGGTAACTGGGACTATCTGGGACGTGGATTCAGAGGTGTTGACTCCAAACTTTTCCTCAACAAATTGCTTGGGTGACAGAAAAATCTTCTTTGATATTCAGCGTACATTTGGCGGATGTGAAAACCATTCAATATTTAAGGATGGGGAAATTTATAGCTGATCACGGGTGACTAGAGAGATGGAATGGCTAAAGGTGTTAAGGGAAGAGGAGGGTTGTTCTTCATAGATCAAGAAACTGTCACTGCCTTAGACTACAGCTCATGTGACCATTTTCACCCCAGAGCTGCTGACAGTATGAGGGGTAAGCCCTCTGTCTGTGTCTGCTACTGTTAGAAATGTATTCTGCTATTAAGCAAAAACCAGAAGCCCACTCTACCATTGCTGCTAAATTACTCTCAAAGTTGCTGACATTCACTGCTGCGTAAAATCACCTTTAAAAAAACAGCTTTATAAAATATAGGTTAAATATTATAAAATTCACCCATTTCACGAGCATTTAATTCAATAAATTTTTGTATATTGCAAAGCTGGTCTGCCTTTCTTTGCCTCCACCCCTGCATACACTCTTCTCCTAGAATGGAGGTTCCACGCCAAGAAGACCATGAGCAAGATGCCTTCTTCTGTCGTTATGGTACTGCTACTGTCACAGCCTTCAGGTCCTGAAAGAAACTGAAATAGCAAAGTAATATTCTGTTTCTTCTTTCTTCCTTCTAAATTCCATCTAGTGCCTCCAACTGGCAGAAACCAAGAGAAATTCAGAAAGCTAGGTTGTTTGAAATATGTGGCTTGCAGGTTTATCCCTCAAAAGTAGAGAAGAAAGTGCAGAACGGAAAGTGTAATATTGAGAGCCCATCGTATTAAAAGCTAGAGTATCCAGAGCACCCCTCAACTTATAAAATCATGGATTGCCTCCTCTATTCCTGTCTTAGCCCATTCAGGCTGGTATAACAAATTACCATAGACTGGGTGACTTATAAACAACAGAAACTTATTTCTCACACTTCTGGAGGCTGGGAAATTCAAGATCAGGTGCAAGCAGGTTTGGTGTCATTCATTCATGAGGGATCTGCCCTTATGACCTGATCACCAACCAAAGGCCCCACCTCCAAATGACATCCCACTGTAAATTAAGTTTTAACATATGAATGGGGGCACTAATATTTAGTCTATGGCAATGCTTTTCCTTCTCCCCTCTATTCAGCTCTCAGTGAAGCAACTTTCAGGCTAGGAAAGAAAGTGTACAGATGGTTTTATTTATTTTTATTATTTATTTGTTTTTTATTTGCCAGGTATCTGCTTTTCTGTCACAAATATCTGGGTCCCAACAGGATATATTCCACAGTACCCAGAGCCTTCCTGTAACTCTTGATGTCTTAACTGTCATTTTGTAGAGATTATTCAGAATAAGATACTTAAGTGTTTGGAAATGTACAAATATCTTGGAGACTGAGGAAGTTTGTGAAAATAAATATCATGCACTCTTATTTAGGTTAATATTTCACATTTTTTGGCTAGTATAATTCTATTTGTATATTGAAGTTTTTTTTTTTCTATTATATTAAATCTTGAATTTTCTACTATTCTTTTGTTCTTTGGGGCATTTGCCAGGGGTTGAAAATATGAGATTGAAATAAGATGCTTTTATTCCACTGATTTTTAACAGAAAATTTGCATTCTCTACTTCCAGTCTGTCTGAAACAAATTTCTAATTGTCTCTCAGGAGAAACAATACTGTTCCTTCACTCAGTACTTTTTGTTTGCTGTTGTTGTTCCAAAGTTCATATCATGGGTCTGTCAAAGCAAAATTATAAATTGCAAGTCATTAAGGTATGGTGAATGCCCATCTGTGTAAGAACATGTCAAGGAAATGTTTACCCAGTTGTAATATCACTGGCCAATCTACTATCTACTACTGTATATAGTATGTGTTTTAATATCCTAGGGCTGCTATAGCAAAATACTACAAGTATATGACTTAAAGCAAGAGCAATTTATTTTCTCACAGTTCTGGTGGCTAGAAGTCTGGAATTGATGTGTCAGCAGTGCCAGGCTCCCTCTGGAGACTCTCGGGAAGAATACTTCATTGCCTCTCCCTAACTTCTGATGATCACTGGCAAACACTTGGCGTGCCTTGACTTGAAGTTTCATCCCTCCAACCTCTGTCTCCACCATCACATGGCCCTTTACCCTGCGTGTCTACCTCTCTGTCTCTTTCTCCTTATAAGGACACTAGTCATTGGACTTAAGGCCCACCTCAATCCAATATGACCTTACCTTAAGTTGGTTAAATCGCAGAGACACCGTTTCCAAATAAGGTCACATTCACAGGTGCCTGGGTTCAGGACTTCAATATATCTTTTGGTGGGACACAATTCAGCTCATAACAGTACTAGATATTAGTAGCATGGAGCTGGAAGATTTGGTAGATTTTTAGACCAATGGCAGCCAACATATAGTATATTGATATTTATATCAAACTGACTAAAATTACCTAAAAATTTCCAAAAATGAATAAATCTTCAACTTTGAAACTACTCACCTGCTTATTCCATTTTCTATTCAAAATAAATATACAAAGTATGATGTGTGTGTGTGTGCACATGCTATATGTATCTACATGGATTTATGTGTAGGACTTTTCAAAATCTTCATTTCTAATTTACAACTGTAAAACTGAATTCTGAAGCTTACACTAGAAAGAAATCAGGGCTTCACATTGAGGTGGTAAAGTTACACATACATCAATTCTGATAACTAAATTATTCAACCAATTACTTTTTTTTTCTTTTTTAATTGAGATACTATTTACATATAACACTGTGTAATTTTAACCAAAGATAAGAAATCTGAGAGGAATGAAATATTATGATAAAACATCATAGCCTAATTGAAGTTGGGGGACAAAGTCTTGGTTGCTATGACAGTAAATTACTCTTAGTTTGAGTAAGAGCTTCTCACATACCACTATGTTCTATTTAAACATGACTAGGATTTCAGGTGATCCTATGACCAGAGCTACTCATTGTCAACTGGGCAAAATCATATCATTAAGCCATAAAGTCAAGTGGGCACAGCAGAAGTTGACTATATAATGAAAATGATACATTCAGGATTAGGCCAAACAGTTTGAATTTGACTTCCTATCTTCTAACTGTATTTTATTTTCTTTTCTGTCATTATCCAAGATAATTTTCTTTCTCATGAGTAGTCCTAAATGGTTTCTTTACAAATCTATCATGGTAGTTTTGATAGTAATTTGGAGGATGGAAATAGCAATAATAATAAATGTACGTAGGGCATTCCAGTGACTTCTGGAGAGATATGTTCTCCTGATCTGAAAGGCAACAGGAAAAGGAAAGAGAGGGCACAGCCTCTGAATGTTTTTATGTTTTTGCAGAAATGCAGTTACCATAGAAATTCAATGCAGAGTCATGTTAAGGGGTTAAAATATACAAGCAACCCATCTTAAACACACTACATAAGGAAAAAGCTGAATTTTGTTATATCTAGTGTAACACATTTAAATTAACATTACTATCAAACACTCAGTAATTTGGCATTGTAAATCTCTTAAAAACAAAATTATCATAAACATCAAACAAATAAGTCTTTCACAGCTTAAAAACAAACAAACAAGCAAAAAATGGGGCCTCAGGTTAGGATTCAATGTGACTTTTTTCAATTTTGAAAAACTCATGAGTTTAATAGGAGTTAAGAAGAGGAAGGACATGGGGGAGATTGCTAAAGAATTTCTTCCTGGGGTGATGCAAATATTTCAAAATGAGATAGTGGTGATGCTTGCAGAACTCTGTGAATACACCAAACAATGAACACTTAACCACTAATGCTAAACATTGCACACTTTAAAGTGGTAAAATGTATGGTAAGTAAACTATATTTCCATAAAGCTGTTATTTTGAGAAAAACAACTTATGATAGGCAGTCTCTTCCTGGGTGCTGGTATTGTATATAAAGATGATATGTTACCTAGTTCCTGAAATGTGACCACTTTTCTCTCTAATCAAACTCAGGAGTATATTTTTTCTCTTTGAGTACAATTAAAACAAAAATTTTAAAAGTAAATTATTCAAAACACAATTTAATTTATACCAGAACATGAATTTTATTAATTTGTAATTAATTTTAAAAACTGATTAAGACTGTAACTCTTAAATTTTTACCTAGATTTACTCATTCTGTTTCCTTATCCATAAAATGGGGGCATTTATCATATAATAAAAAAACATGTAAAGCAATTAGAATATTTCCTAGTGCCTAGAAGGTGCTTTATAAATATTTATTATTATTAATAAGTAATGCACAGGCCATACTCACTTCTCCAATAGAATATTTTTATACTTTACCAAATAAATTTCTTATTTTCCAGTATTATTTTTTCCTCAATTTTTTTCACAAGCTGTCCACTCGAGAACACAAGAATTTTAAACACCAATCTTCAGCTCAATTAGTTTATAAAGTAGGTGTGAAATCACAAAACTTCAAGATATTGTCTATTTTTTTCAGAATTCACAGGTCTTTTCAGGAATTAGGAGGTTCCCATCACATATGAAAACAAAGTAACATTGTTAAAAGAATACCATTCAACTGGCATAAATATTGAAACATTCTTTAAGATAGAATTCTTCAGTTTTATAATTTAGTGAATTCTAAGCTCCTATTTACCATTTCCACGCCTAAAATCTTGATATTATTCCAATTCCTCATGCTCAGTTCAGTAATGATTATGCATTCTCATTATGAAATTTGGAACTTACCCAGTTGTACCTGTGAGTGGATGGATGCAGCAACCCCAGCCCGACAGAGGGGTGATTACCAAGGTCTCGATCCCTTTAGATCCCCCTCGATCCCTTTAGTTTGGGCCACAACAGGGCCAGATTCATGGGCACTTGACCTGGGCAGTCCCACAGGTCAAATGAAGGGCCCCATACTTAAAAGAACCTGATGCTTGGTCTATTGCTCTGCTGTCACTGTTTTGAAATTCTTAGTAATTTTTGAACAAGGAGTCCTACATTTCATTTTGCACTGAACACAGAAAATTATATAGCTAATCCTGGGTCATAAAGCCAGGTAAGCTACCAAATCCTGTGGTAATAATTAAGGGTAGCAGGAAATTAGTATAGGTGTTTGAGGAGGGAGAGGATGTGTATTAATGGTACCCTGAACCTACCTGCAGCAATGGTGTCTGTACCTCTTCTCACTAACCTCTCATAAGTTTCTCCTCAGAAACACGGACAAGAACTATGGAGGAGGGACTTCCCTGGTGGCACAGTGGTTAAGAATCCGCCGGCCAATGCAGGGTACACGGGTTTGAGCCCTGGTCCGGAAAGATCCCACATGCCGTGGAGCAACTAAGCCCGTGTGCCACAACTACTGAGCCTGCACTCTAGAGCCCGTGAGCGACAGCTACTGAGCCCGCATGCCTCAACTACTGAAGCCCGCGTGCCTAGAGCCTGTGCTCCACAACAAGAGAAGCCACTGCAATGAGAAGCCCGTGCATCACAATGAAGAGCAGCCCCCACTCGCCGCATCTAGAGAAAGCCTGCACACAGCAACAAAGACTGGACACGGCCAAAAATAAAATAAAAAAATAATTAATTAAAAAAAAGGTTCTGGTTCAAAAGATAAAATGCATATACAAAGCTTAAAAAAAAAATGATGGAGGAGCGGTTTTCCAAACCTCATGCACAGAGAAGGGAATCTGTATGAAGCAAGGGATGGATGGGAGGTGTCTTGCTTACATCTCTATTCAAGGAAGACTTCTGCAGTAAAGATAGCTGGTTGACAGCCTCCAGCTGCCCCAAGATTGGCCAATGTGTTCTTGCCGGACTGCTTCCCCAGTGACTAAGCACTTTGACGTACTAGAATCACTATATTCCTGCCCACCCCTAGATTCCTAGAGTCCCTGTAATGGTAGACTTTGCTTAGGGAGTCTGATTACCTAGTCAGTTAGCTAGCATCCTCTCTCTCTCTCTTTCAAATATATATATAATTGCTATTGGGATCATGGGTAAATTTTTGTTTCTTTCACCCTGCTTTGCTTATGTGTATATTATTTTTTTTTTGCAAATACATGTGCTACTTCAAGGACTTATAATATTGTTGGAAATCATCAAGAATAACACATTTTGTGATCTGTTTGAAAGGAATAAATGATTTCACCAACCTACATTTACTGACTACTCATGAAATGCAAAGCTTCACCTTACTTTACCCTATCATCAGAAAAATGATTCCAGTTTTGGTACAAAAGGATACTTCCAAGTATCCTTTCCACAAGATTGTAGAAAAGCAATCTCATGTATATTACATGATAGCTTTTACATGAATTACTGCTGCTGCAAATCAGTGGGCAATGTATGTGGACAAATACTCAATGTTTTAATGTTTTTTTAAGTATAGGTTGCACTTTTGCATTTCATGGTGCCTTTTAGAATTAACTATATCTTTTTTTATCTTTTCTTTAATGTCAAGAACTATGTTTTGAAATATTCAAACACATGAGAAAAAGGCTTATTGAAGTAAATATTCTGCAATTAGTATTTCTCATGCCACTTATACCATGATTACATGAAATGTAAAATCACTGCTTTTGAGTATTAGGAAAAACATAGAAGGAATCATAATTACAGGCAAGTTTTATTAGGAAATGTTTAGGCTAACTCTGAAATTCAAGTATAAATAGGATTTTTTAAAATCTCAGTTTATAGTTATCACAAGTATGTGTGATAAGTTAAGTTTTGCTAACCAGTAAATTGGGGTGGTCCTTGAATCTTCCTTTGGCAGTTCCTCCCCTTCATTTCAAATCAATCAGAAAGTCTTACAGACTCTATGTCCTAAACCTTTCTTGAAGCCCTCTCCTCCACCCTATTTCTGCTGGCATTGGGCTCACGCTCATTTTTTCTTCATTTGAGTGCTCACATTCTGGCCTCCCTTCTGACTCTCCATTGTTGCCAGTGTGATTGTTCTGAAATGGAAATATGGTCATTCCTCTGCAATTCACATCTGTCATTGAGTTCCCAGAGCCTAGCTTGAAGTAAAATACTTGTTAGCAATATATTTGAGAACTTTTGTGATCTTACTCCTGCTTGCTTCTCAGACTCATCCCTGTCTGCCTACAAAACCTCTCTGCTCTGGCTCTGAACTCCCTGTCATCATTCAAAAGTTCCATGAGTTTTCACAGCCCTGCAAGTTGCATCTTCCGTTGCCACTGCCTGGAATATATTCCCCTCAGCTCAATCCTGAAAAATATAACTCATTTCTCTTTCTTCACCTATATTTTTTCTTAAGCTCATGATTAACATTGCCATTTTAAAAAACCTCAATGCAAAAAATTTAATTTGCACACCATAAAATAATTTAATATTTCTGTATAAAATGTTCTTTTGTTTCCCATTTCAGAATAACTAAACCATAATATCACATGACAGTTTTTCTCAGCTGATTTCACTGATTTTCCCCCAGCAGATAAACAACTTACCTTGAGTTAAACACTTCCTCCTCTGCCCATTGCTACATGTCGAATAAAGCTCTAATAAACATCTTCAGGTATTGCATGTGGCAAACATTCTAACATGTCCAGGAAATTCTTAAAGCCAGAGACTCTTTGTTCATTTCCATTCCCTAAATGTCTTGGATACTTGCTACATGGCAAGTACTCATGTAATATTTGTTTAGAGAATGAAAGATAGCAAATAATTAAGAATAAAACTTGATTTTTTAGTGTTATTTTGAATTTTTTTATCAAAATGACAGAACATAAATATTCAGTTATAGATTTATCCTTGGTCATGTTCTTGCTTAAATCGTGTAACTGTTAACATACAGTTCACTCCAACAGCATTTTTATGTTCCTACGTATTAGGTATTTTGTTGTTTGCTTGGGAAAATCAGATAAATACAACACTGACTCTTTATTCAATGTTTTCTTATTATAAGTGAGTGATGAAATAATAGTTGGTACTATTCACTGTACTCTGTGCCACCTACTATTTAATCACTTAATAAGATACTTCGAGGTGAAATTTAATCATCAGCAGTCTTATTTTGTGTATGTGTGTAAAATAATTTAAATGCATTCAAAATATGCATTGTGTTGTGGCAATATAGGTAAATTTATGTATAAAAATCATTGGATAAATGGTTATTCAATTAATATTTTGGATTGACTGAATATATCACTAATATGAATGAGTAATTCATACTACTATAATTCTTTCATTTCAGTTGAGCTCTCTATATGTTTTTCTTTTTTGAAGAGAATGGCACTTCAGTATAATCACAAAAAGAGTGAATAGATGGGATTGCATAGTCTCAATCAACCTACTTTTTACATGCAAAAAATTTAAAAACACATAATTATAAATTTCCTATATTTCACAGTAAACCATATCATTATTGTTCAAATCTTAGAGCTACAACAATATAAAATGTTAGTAAAATCAATGTTTTGTTGAAATTATAGTAATTCATGTAAGATTTTTTAGAAACTGACACTAGTGTAAACTCTGAAGTAGTGTAGTTTTTTAGCATTTATTTTTCAAACTTCCAACTGGAAACTCAATCACAAAGGACCATCCACAGAGCCATACACTATCTACCCTGATTGCATCTCATGATACTTACTTCCCTGCCTCCACTAAAACACTGAGTTCTTAGTAGTAATTTTTCAGGGTTTTGATCTCTGATCTGTGCCTTATAATTTGATGAAAGTAATTTTTGAAAGGTTAATATGTCAGGACATTTTTTGCAAATGTCCTGAACAGGTTCTCTTGTATTACTATGATTATTAGTTTCATAATGTTGCCATAACAAATTGCGACAAATTCAGAGACTTAACACAGGCATCATCTCACAGTGCCTTCACAGTCTGAAGTCTAGCTTCCTTGGGTCTCAGAAGGCTAAAATCAAGGTGTCTACATGGCTGTGTTCCTTTCTTGATGCTTTAAGGGAGAATCCACAACCTGGCTTGTGTGAGTGATTGGTAGGATTCACTTCCTTGTGGTTGTAGGGTTAAGGTGCCTGCTTTTTTGCTGGTATTGCTGGTTGGCTAGATATCAGGGATCTTTCTCAGCTTTTAGAGGCTGCTAGCCTTCCTTGGCTTCTGGCCCCATTCCTCCATCTTCAAACCAACAAGAGTGGGTCAAGTCCCTTTCATGCCTCAAGTCACTCAAGCTTCATCTCTTTGATTGACGATTCTGTCTTCCTCTTTAGCTTTTAAGGGCTCATATGATTACATTAGGTCCACTCAGGTAATCCAGGATAACCTTCCTAATATAAAGCAATTGATTAGTAACCTTAATTCCATGTGAAAGACTCTTCTCAGCAGTGCCTGTATCAGTGCTTTACTGAACAGCTAGGAAACAAAAAATCTTGGGGAGATATTTTTACAATTCTGTCAACCACATCATGTAATGATTTTTTTTTTCTTCTGGAAAGCATATTGAATAAGTTAACTAACTAAATATTGAGCATTCTTTTAGCACTTTATCCTATGATGGTTTTCTTTTTCAAAGAAAGAGTACACAAGGAGAAAAACATAAAAGAACATTCTTCATTCTAAGTCTCTCTCTCTCTCTCTCTCATTCTCTCTCATCCTCCTCTTCTTAGTTGTTTTGTTGCTGTTATAAGTTTTTCTTAAACATACAGCTTCTGACCAATGCCATTGAAGGCCCAGGTACATTCTGTCTTCCTGCTTTGCCATTTTTAGCATGTGGATTCCATTCTCTCATTCATAGTATGGTTGATAATCTTCTAACAACCTGCCATTATTCCAAGCATAAAGAAGAAGAAAGAGTGGAAAAAACATAAAGTGCCTAAGGGCAAAAGCATAACTGCCTGCCTATGGAGCCTCACCATTCTTCAAAACATTCCCAAAAGCTCAACTCAGTGACTTGTTTCCATCTCATTGTTGGAACCATGTTACATTGCTTTCCTTAGATAAAAGAAGACTATGAAAACAGTGGAGCTGAATAGATTGGGTTGATGAACACCATTGTATCTGACACACTATCATCAGACAGAAGATAGTATGGTTTATATTTGAATATTTCTTGTCTAACATTGAACAGAGAAAATAAGGAAATTTGTGCTCATCTGACTGAACTGTGCCTTGGTGTCCTGAAATTAATTTTATGTGGATTGAAGAAATCAATAATCACTAAATTTCAAAACGGAATTTCAATTTTCATTTAGTAAATACTAAACCATATGTAATATTTGTTTAAATTGTTAATCTTTCTCAAAAAATATTGAAGTTCTTAATGTTAACTTTATGGGATTAAGCCAAAGATATCAAGAGTGTTAGAAATTCCATGCCCTATATATTGTGAAGTGTGGAATGGTATGAATATATGATCTTTTGTCTTATTACAAATTATAATAAGCTTTTAACTTGACTATCTGTTAAGTTTTGTAGCTTTTCTAAAATTAGGATTAAGTTAAATTTGAGCTAATATATTCTAATCCATGTAAAATTTACATATCTGATTTTGTTACTTTTTGTGACTATCCTTCAAATCAGCATTTCTATAGCAGAGCCTATCTACCAGCAACAACAAAAATTAAGGCATGTTATTTTATACTTTCAGTGATCTTAGTCCTTGCACTTAAAAAACCTCCATATCAATATACGTTAATGGGAAGACTTTGTAATGTAACCAAAAAATCAACAATGTTTTTTTACTTCACTGTTCTCTTGTCTGGATGGCATAGTGTAGATGGTGGGTAATAAAAAAAAAACAAAAATGAGATTCAAAGCAATTATTTTCCAAACTGCTGGCATTGAAAAAATTGTAGTCATTTGGAAACATTTAGGGCTCTGAACCAAATGAAGTTACTATTATATAAAAGGCAAGAATCAAAATACATAAGAGTAATCCCTGAATTTCAAGGGCAAATCACTTAGCTATAATAATTTTAAGTCCTTGAGCATTTATTATAAAGCATACTGACAATGTGAATATACACCTGCCTATATATCTCCCAATAACACATTGATTTTCAGCTATTTCAATAATGGAATAGATCTCAGCATAGGACTGTTCTATGATAGAAGCAATCATTCTAAGTGAGGTATATATTTAAGGTTATGTCAAGTTGTGAGAAACTTACTAAGTATTTCTGTTTAAAAAGTTCCCTGTTTAATATGTTAAAACTGTTTACAATATTCCAAGGGTATTTTATTCCAAAGGTTTTTCATCATAAAATATTTTCAGTGTAACATTTACTATTATGTGACAATTCAAGCAGGTAATACATACTTAAGAATTTACAATCTGTCAGAGTCAGATGTGAAGTTGTCTTTCTTAGAAAGTGACATCTAAGAGAAGACTAATGTGCCAAATAATACAATAGTACTGCTATATACAGAAAAAAACACGTTCTTAAAACAACACAAAACAAAACAAAATTGGTAGGATGCTAGAAGAGCAGATATTTGAAGAAGGATGATTGCAGGCTGGCAATGCCATGTGAAACAGCACTGCACTGAAGAAACTGGAGGAGTCTGCATGCCCTGAAGGACTCTTTCTTCATGAGCCCCATTGGCCTCTCACAGCAAAGCGTCTGAAAAATCAACTAAGAAGCACCTACAGTGATATAGACTGGAGAGGGGAACACAGTCATGTGGGTGGGACAAGTATATGCATCCTGATGCTTCCTCTTTATTTCCACCACAAGACAAAAGCTTTAATCAGAAAGAACAGTAACACTACTGGCCTTAGGGTATATTAAGGCCAGTTTTAATGACCTTATATTATAGGTGAAACAATCATTTGAGGGTAGAACCTGATTAATTAAAGGTATATTCATTAAAAAGATAACAATGTATATTTTTAATTAGCAGGAAATTACTACAAACTTTATAAGAGATGTATAAGTAATAAGTCAATAGTGGAGGTAAAATGATATACTATATAATGTTTATTTAATGCAAAAGAAGGCAGAGCAAGAGTATATAATAAATTAAATGAATACAAAACAGCTAGCAATTTAGTAAAGTTTTTATCCAACGACATCCATAATCATGTTACTTATGAATGGCTTAAATATAACTTTCTTAAGACTGCAATTGTCAGATTGGATCAGACAGCAAGATCCAATTCTACTGTGTCTATTAGAAATGCAGTTAATATATACTGATAAAGATAAGTTAAAAGTAAAAAGATGGAGAAAGATATGCCATGAAAATATCCCCCAAAACCTTGAATAGCTATGTTAATATCAGAAAAAGCCAGCTTTGGAACACGGAATACTATCCAGAATAAAATGGGACAGTATATCATCATTAAGGGTCAATTCTCCAATAAGACATAATGACCATAAATATATGTATATATATATATATATATATATATATATATATATATATATATATATATATATTACTGATGACAGAGCATCAAAATAAATGAGACAAAAATGGACATTAGTAAAACAAGTTGGCAGCTCTAAAATTATAATTAAGACATCAAAAGTCCTTTCCCAGTAATTGATAGAACAAATAGGCAGAAAGACAGTAAGAGTATAGAAGATTTGAACACTATCAACCAAATAGTCCTAATTGACATTTATAGAACAATTCACCCAACAACAGTAGAATACACATTTTCAAAGACATATGAATATTCAACAAGATAGACCATATAATAAGCCAATAAAAATATCTCAAACAATTTAAAAGAGTAGAAATCATAGCTACATTTTAATAGTATAATAGAATTTAGCTATTAGTCAAACAAGAATAAATCTAAAAAATTCTCAAATATTTAGATATTAAACATCCCATTTCTAAATAACCCAGGGTTAAAAGGGAAGTCTAAAACCAATGAAAAAATAGTCTGTATGAAATACAGATAAAAATATAACACATCAAAATATGAGGGATACAGCTATAGCAGTGCTTTCAGGGTCATTTATACTACTGAATACTTATATTAGGAAAGAAGAAATGACTCAGATCAATAATCTAATTTTTCATCTTAAGAAATTTTTAAAGAAAAATAGAGCAAATTAAACCCAAAGCAAGTAGAAAGAAGTAATAAAGAATGGAGAAGAAATTAATGAAATTGAAAATAGAAAAATAAAAAAATCAGTGCAAATAAAAGCATATTCTTTGAAAAGTTCAATAAAATTGACAAACTTCTAGTTACAGTGACCAAGAAAAAAGGGAGACGAGCTTCCCATAAGAATGAAAATTTTCAATATCAAGAATGGAAAATAAAGGGACACTGTTGCTGGCAACATCAGCTCTAAGAGGAGTCCCGTTTATTCCATGAATATGCCTTAGGGATAGCCTGTGAACTGTGTTATCACAGAGTTGGATTTCAGAGTGGTAGATTTGGAGCTCTTAGTCAAGTTCATTCCTGGTATTTGGAAGTAAGTGAAGAAAATTCTCACAGTCACAACTGTGAAAACGTCCATGTTATAAAAATAAAAGGAATATGGGTTGTTCTAGATGACCAAAAAATTCAATACGTGATCTTTTATTAGATCTTGGATCAGAACTAAGGAATAAAAACAACTAGAAAACTATTCAGTGGCATATTTGGGGGAAATTGTTATATTGAACACATGACATACATATTAAAGAACATTTTGTATATCAGGCTTAAATTTTCTGGGTGCGATAATTACATTACAATTAGATAAAATATCTTTTTTAAAAAATCAAATACAAGCTAAAATACTTGTGTGAAGTATCAGAAACTTAATTTTAAATAATTGATAAATATGTAATCAAAATGTGTATTGTTGTGAGTGTATGTTTAGGTAGGCCGAGGGTGAGAGATAAAGGATATATAGCAAATAATGAAACCTGGAAACTCTAGGTAAGGGATATAGGAATGCAAACGTCTAATTTTTGAAGGTCAAATATTTTTAGACTAAAATTTGGGTTAAAAATAACAACGGTTTACAGTACATTCTTACGGTTAGCAGTTTATAAAAAGCCAACCCACTTCACAGTTCTTATAATTTTTTGCTGTCATACTGTTCAAGTGCCTTAGCCATTATAGATCTGAACTCTTCACCTTCCACCTATACCTCATCCAAATGACACATAAAATCTTTAGTGATTGTGCTGTTACATGGTGTTCTTATTGCTTTCAGTTGAGGGTAAAATTCAGTTCCAAAATTCCACCTTGAAGATTAGCATTCTAAGTACAAACTGGTAGCTTAGTCTTTCCAGAAAGCTGAGCCTGAGGCAGAGGAGTTATGTTCATTTCTAGGGAGCAGAAGTGAAAGACAAAGTGGCAAGGAGGAAGGGAGAGATGATACAAGTATAGATTATTGAACTGCCTACCACTAAGTAAGACAAATTGCAGAATACCATGATTACTCTCAAAAATCCATACTAGCTTCATTTTGGGTCCTTCTATTGGAAGGGATAAATACGAAAGAATTTACCCGCAAATTACTGAATCCTACTGTTCAAAGTTTATCCCTTGGGACATTAACTCCCACATACTTTCAGTTTGTGCAAAGGAACGTGTCAAAAGAGGTCCTGTAACGGCTCAAACAAAGAAATCGTCAGACAGGGAGTAAGAGGGGCACAGTATGGGCGTTTTGCAAAGCACTGTCAGGTTATGCATTCGTGAAGAGTTTTATGGTTCAGCCACAGCTTATGGTCACCCTGGGAATAGAAACAATAGACAGTGAGATGGAGAAGATCGGAAGGATGGAGTGTGCATGTGTGTGTGTGTGTGGTGGTGTGGGTTGGGGAGGGAGGGGCTGTGGGTGGTGGAGGCTGGACTTTTGGAGCCCTTTGTAACATAGAATAGCAGAAGGAGTGACTTGTCATTTCCAAGATTAGGCTGTAAAGAGACTGGCTTCCCTCTTGGCTGCTTTCTCTCATGCTCTCTTGGGTTTGATCACCATGTTAGGCCACCTTGTCAAGCAGCCCTGTAGGAGGCTCATGTGTCGAGGGACAGAGACTTGCCAACAACCACATGAATGGACTTGTAACTGGATTTATCGCCCCTCACTTTGAGTCTATAGGTATGACCAGAGCCCCAGGTGGCCTACAGACTATAATTTCAGTATTGATGTTAGACAGAGGCACTTAACTAAGTCACGCTCTGATCCCTGACTCCCAAAAACTGTTAGAAAATACATTTTTATTGTTAGAAACCATTAAATTAGGGGGTAATTTCTTACACAGCAGTAGATAATACACTCTCCTATCTCATTCCCCTTTGTGGTCTCTGCCTCAGTCACCAGGCCCTAGGCTCTCCATTGTGCCCTGTTTTCCCTCATGCCTGGAGCTTTCAAATAGTGCCACCCATGTAAAATAATAT
The DNA here is from genome assembly GCF_963924675.1 of Phocoena phocoena. Lineage (NCBI taxonomy): Eukaryota > Metazoa > Chordata > Mammalia > Artiodactyla > Phocoenidae > Phocoena > Phocoena phocoena. The sequence continues at coordinate 23,320,832 of NC_089221.1, forward strand.
TCCGTAACACTTCTAGTTAACTGCAGCATTTCTCTAAAATCTGAACTGCTAATCACATGCCCCGTGACATACATTAAAAGCTTCCTGTATTTTCTTGGGCTTCCCTGGTGGTGCAGGGGTTAAGAGTCTGCCTGCCAACGCAGGGGACACAGGTTCGAGCCCTGGTTCAGGAAGATTTCACATGAGGAGAAAATAAACCTGTGGACCACAACTACTGAGCCTGCATTCTAGAGCCCGCAAGCCACAACTACTGAAGCCTGCGTTCCTAGAGCCTGTGCTCCACAACAAGAGAAGCCACTGCAATGAGAAGCCCTCACACCGCAACAAAGAGTAGTCCCCGCTCGCCACAACTACAGAAAGCCTGTGTGCAACTAGAGAAAGCCTGCGTGCAGCAACAAAGACTCAACGCAGCCAAAAATAAATAAATAAAATAATAAATTTATTGAAAAAAAAACTTTCTGTATTTTCTTAATGGAACCTATCCAATTTGGAATTATATTTCTGTATGGTTATTTGGCAAATGCCTGAGATTACCAGTAAATTGTAAGTTTAATGAGGCAAGGTTTTGCTTTTTGATTTTTTCACTCCAGCACTCAATGCAGTGCTTGACACAGTTCTTGATTAATATGCATTTTTTCAACTATCATATGATTATGTGAGAGGCATAAGTGGTATAAAATTTTAACAATTTACAGATACATTACCTAGAAAATTTTAGTAATGTAACAAAAAATTAAAATAAGCAATGTGTTAAATTGGTGATCTAATCATATACCAAAATTACTTCTCCTAATAAAAATTGATAAGAAACATCATAGAAAGAAAAAAAAAAAAAACTCTGTTGCAATAGAAAAAAAATTACATATTTAGAAATAACTCATTCAATACATTTTAGAAATTCAATAGATAAAATAGTGAAGCATTATGGAGAGTCTTAAAAAAAGATATGACTAATGGAAGTAAATACCTTGTTCTTGTATGGGAAGAATCAACATCAGAAAGGTGTCTTTCTATTAGTCATGTGATACATTAACATGGTACATAGTAATTATATAAATATATGTTGTTTTCAACTTGTACTATTAAAATTATGATTTTAAATAGAAGTGTCTAGCAGGGAGGATTATGGGAGAAGTCTCTGCTGTCAGAGAGTGCTGATGCTTGCTACTTAACAGGACATAGACAAATAGCTTCTCTTTTCTTAGACTAAATTCTTTATCAGAAGTATGAACTTAATTTGTAGGAACTCAGATTTTTATAAGGATTAGTAGAAACCATTAAAAGAAAGTTCATAGCAGACTGACAACTATAAAGTTATTTATTTGTTTGCTCTTGTAATTGTTATTATTACTATTACTCTTATAGTTAGCGTTGCTGCAGCATTATCAAATCTGATTAACTATTTCTGCTGAGCTCTTCTATTGAGTGGTAAAATGAGTACATACTCTCTTGGAACAGTGTCTCTCATTAGAATTACCTGGGGATTCTTGTTAGGAATTTAGTTTCTTGTGAATCTCATTAGGATATTTGGAAATGAGGACCAGGAATGCACACTTTAAAAAGAAACCGAAGTGATTTTCCACCCACACTCAAGTTATGATTTGTAAAACTCACCGTATTACCTTTTGAATTAAAGTTACATTCTCTGTGGGATTTCTATTCTACACCCAATTTCAATCTAGGATATGTCAATTTCTAATTATTTCAAACCAATTAACTTTCCTTATTTACTAATAAAATTCACACTTACTTTATTAGTGTATTTTTTTCTTGCTTAATTTTTAAAAACACTTTTAATGTGGATGTATTAATCATATCTTTTTAATTAATGATAAACTAGATTCCAGAAAACTGTATGTAATTTTATTAAAATTAATCATAATGAAGTTAAAATAATCACATTTAAGAATGTGCATTTCCTTCTAATAGGGATTAGATTTCAACTGCTATTTATATAAGTCCATGTATAACTCACAGAACCGTACTCTGTATTAAACTGATTGTTATTAACTGTTTTTTCTGTTCCCTCACTGTGATAATATTACCTAAAAAAAAAGAGAGACTTAGGGTTCAAAATGGCTGACTAAGGGCATGTTTTAATATCTTCTTCCTTCAAAAATCCCATTGAGATTATAGAATAATCACAAAATATAGTAAATAAACAGTTAAAGACTTGGAGGTCCTGAAAAACTAAGAGAAGTCCCTAGTAAGAATAAATTATTCAGTTATTTCTGAAGGATACAGAGCCAATAAGATCAGATTGTCTTGAGAGGATAAACCTAATCTGAAACTTCCACAACCCAATATAAGCAAAATTAAGGCACTTCAAAATAATGTGATTTCAAACGTCCTTAAATGCAGCAGGTCAAGAAATATATGGGAAACTAGAGAAGACTGTCTTGTAGCCAAGTATGAAAGCTGTTAATTCTGTGCCAGTTACCTCTTAACATTTTCTGTATCTAGAGGATTTGTCCCAGAATACCTCTCCAAAGAGATCAAGTATGGCAGGTTCCCAGAGTGTTGAAGCTGGAAGGAGAAGCTGAGAGGTGTGCTGAGGAAAACTTCTGGTCATCACCATAGAAAAGGCTATTTCTTCCTGTTCAACAGAAAAACCAGACCAGACTCGAGTTCATAATTACAACCACAGCTAGAAATCACATAAAGTAAAAGTGCATCTGCAGTTTGGAAAAGAAAAATATTTAGTGTTGTGCTGAGTGAATAAAAAGAAGCCACTTCAACAACTACTATTGATCAATGCTAACTACTGTTATAAATTTACACAGGAAAATCCGTGATGACCAAATATCTGAGGGGAACATAGAAGAGGAACACTGGCTGGAGCTAATGAAAGAACCATCTATTAAGGAAAGAAATTAATGGAAAAATAAACACAAATAACTTAATATATATGCTTAGTAATGGTTGAGAAGATAGCATTCCTGCAAAATATGAATATGAAACTTTTCTTTAAGGGAGCTTAGGAATTTAAAATAAATGCACATGCAACCTCAGTAACAAATATCCTACTAAGGGATAGAGAAATAAGAGAAAAAGGTATTTAGATAAATAAATAGTAGGACATATCACTGAATTTAAAAAGAAAACCCAAAAACCCTGTTAAGATTGATGGTGCTTTCATCTGAAACATTCAGACAAAATTAATGAACAAACAAAATAATAATAAATTCCTACAAACTCCTAGAGAAAAGGAATATTTACACTTTAAAACAGTCACATTTTCTTTATTATCTGATGAGGTAATAAAACATGTATTGAGGGATGACCCCATTCTCCAAAACAATATAGCGACGGGTGAAAGTGTAGTCAAAAAAAGATATTGAAAAAACAACTCTGTAACTAATTATGCAAGTATAAAAAAACAAAATATATTGAAGAAATGTAAAAATTAAAAAATAAACTACATACATATTTTTTTCAGAAAAAGAAAATTAATCACATAGATAAGCTCAGTAAAACTGAGAATGAATTTATATATAAAAAACTACATATGTATGTACATATATATGTAAATAGCAAAACACAGCTCATGCTAAATTGTGATAGATAATTTTATGTGTCAACTTGCTTGACTGGGCTAAGGGATGCTCAGATACCTGGTGAAACATTATTTCTGGGTATGTCTATGAGGGTGTTTCTGGAAGAGATTAGCATCTGAATCAGTAGACTGAGTCAAGAAGATGGCCCTCACCAATACAAGGGGGCATCACACAATCCACTGAGGGCCTGAATAGAACAAGAAGGCAGAGGAAGGGTGAATTTACTCTCTGTTGGAGCCAGGAGGTCCCTCTTCTGCCCTTAGATATCAATGCTTTCGGTTCTCAGGCTTTCAGACTCAGACTGGTACCTACGCCATTGGCTCCCCTCCACTTAGCCTTTGGGTTTGAAGAGGAACTATGTCACCAGCGTTCTGGGCCTCCAGCAAGCCAACTGCAGATCGCGAAACTTCTCACCCTCCATAATCATGTCACTTTCATAAAAAAATTCTCTCTGTATATCTTTATATCTGCTACCAGCTCTGTTTTTCTGGAGAAAACTGACTAAAACATAAATACTTTTTGACAGCACTGCTTTGGACTGTAATGCAATTTAAGTACTAAATATTTGTATTGCAAAATAATACAAGTTCAATGCAATCACAGAAATAAAACATTTTCTAGCTCCTTCAAGCAACGAGTTATATATATATATATATATATATATATATATATATATATATATATATATAATTTATTACATCTTTCCTCATGAATTTAAAAAGATACTGAAACCCAGCAGGACCCTATGGGGCTCCTGGGCACAAGAGCCTTTCTATGTCCCCTTCTCTGAGTTCCAAAGGCCAGGTTCAAAGAGTTGCTAATCAGGAGGCAGGGGGGAATGCAGAGACAAGGGAGGAGCAGTCAAGAAACAATAGTGCAGCCTTGGGGGCAGGGTCCTGGTCCCACCCCCACCCCCACCCCCCCAAAGGATATTCATAACAATATCTTTGAGCTCTTCTGCAGAACTAAAACCCTCACCAAATGGAAGATGTTAACTACTTGAGGAAGCACTCTTCATTCCAGAGAAGGTAACAGTTTGCCCATCACCACCCGATGCCAGATGATATTTGGATTGATGGAATGCACAGCCCGATCCTTATCAGCAACCCTGCCCCCTTGACTATAAAACTCTTCACAACCCCCCCTCCCTTTTTGGACACACAGTTTTGAGGACATTATACCACTGTATCCCCCTTTGCCTGGCAAAGTAATAAAGCTATTCTTTTCTACTTCACCCAAAACACTGTCTCTGAGATTCAATTCGGTGTCAGGGTACAGAGGCTGGATTCGGCTTCAATACCACGCACCCATACAAAAACATACATACACACAAACACATATGTAGACGTGTTTGCTGTTTACTTCTATAAAGAATGGAAGCAAACTATGCACAGTACTCTGAAACCCGCATTTCTCACTTAAACCACTATCAGGATATCATGTGAGGACGGACATACAAGTCACATATAAAAACGGTAATATTTCTGTATTTATATGTATTATCATTTATTCAGCATTTTTACCATTTAAGAACGTTCATGTTGTTTGCTGTTTTTGTTTGTATATATACAAACTTATAAACAAGAGATGTTTTAGATGGTATGACCAACCCTTGGGTTTAGAGGTAGGGAGGGGAGAAGGATCAAGAAATTCCATGCAAAATGTATTGCTCTGTTATAGGAGAAGTTATGCATATTGATATTTTTGTTATTTGTTTTACCAGGGATATATACATAGATGTTTATGCTGCAGTTAAAGTTGTTTTACATTTAGATACGGTCATTTCAGTTACCTGTGATGTTGAAAACTCAGCTTCTCTGTACACCAGTGCCGAATCGAACCTTGGAGACAAAGTTTTGGATGAGATAGAAGAGGATAGCTTTATAACTTTGCCAGGCAAGGTGGACACAGGGGGCTTCTGCCTCAAAAAACTGTGTGTCCCCACACAGGAGGATTTGATAAGGAGTTTTATAACAATGCTTCCCAAGGGTGGGGTTGCTGACAAGATTAAGGTGTGTGCAGGGTCTCAGTGGAGGGTCTCCTCATCTAGAGGAGCTTCTCTGCTCCCTTTAATCTTGCCTCAAGTGGTTTCCTGGCTGCTCCTCCCTTGATTAGCAACTGTTTGAATCTGCCCTGTGGAACTCAGGGAAGGTCATGGAGGCTGGAGTCTTGCCGACAAGAAATAGGGGACAAAAAAGAGACCTCCGTGCCCGGGAGCCTCAAAAGGGCCCTGCTCGGTTTCACATGTACCATTTATAAAGAGAGGATAGACATTTTTAAGTATTAGAGAAAAATGAGAACCATAAATATAAAATACAAACTATTTCTAGAAAAGTTTTTAAATTGGAATACAAGAAAATGCAGAAACAAGGGAAAAAGCAAAAGAATTTAAATGAAAACCAGATATAAGATGAAGTATATTATGGATCATAATAATTGTGAATTGATATAAAGCTTGCATTAAAAGACACATTTTCCTCGACTGACTACTTAAAATTCTATCACTATATTATTTATAGTAGACAAATCAAAACCAAAATGTAAGACATTTAAAAGTATCTCCATTTATAGACCTGGAAATTTTAAGCAAGATTAAAACAAGATTTTCAATATAAATCTCAGTCAAAATAGAATTTACGGTAAAAATGCTTTAAAAATCAAGGGGTTTGCTTTATATCAGTAAAAATTATGATAAACAAGAACAGAGAAACATCACAAGTGTGTAAAACTTGCACAGTGTAACACACATGTGAATGAGGGAAATACTCTAAAAAGTGGAATAAGAAATAGAAAATAGAAAATTCTAGCAGTTAAGACATACTTAAGAATTTACAATTTGTCAGAGTCAGATGTGAAGCTCTTTCTTAGAAAATGACATCTAAGAGGTAACTAATGTTCCAAATAATGCAATAGTGTTACCGAGTCCAAGCTCGCTCTGCTCACCGCACAACAGGCCAATAAATCGGGACAGGAAGTGGTGAGGCAAGGAAGAGCGATTTCATTCAGAAAGCCGGCAAACCGAGAAGATGTCGGACTATGGTCCCCAAAAAACCATCTTATCGTGGGTCTGGATGCCAGTTTCTTTTATAGAATAGAGAGGGAGAGGAGGTGAAGAAGTAAAGTAAAAAGGCCATTTATCTTGCAAAATAGGAGGAGATGTGTTAATTTCTTCTTATCTGCAGCCATTCACAAGTGGACAGGGTCAGATCGGCCCCCTGTGAGCTGAACAAAGGCAGTTTAGTTTAACATTCAGGCAGAGGGGCAGTGTTCCTTGAGGCAGGCCATTATGTATGATATAATAATAAAAGAAATGAAAAGCAAAGGTTAAATTCAAAGAAACAGATCTAACCTGGAGTCCAATTTAGCTCTTCACTGTTACAATAGTACTGTTACATTCAGATAAAACAAGTTCTTTAAACAACACAAAAGTAAACAAAATTGGTAGACACAGCAGGACGCTGGTAAGAAGAACTTAGTTAGAAGGACAGACACTTGAGGAAGGTTAATTGCAGGCTGGGAATGCCATGTGAAACAACCCTGCACTGAAGAAACTGGGGGAGTCTGCATGCCCTGGAGGACTCTTTCTTCATGAACCCCATTGGCCTCTCACAGTAAAGGTCTGAAAGATCAACTAGAAATGCTTATTAGTGATGCAGACTGGAGAGGGGAACACAGCCACGTGGGTGGGACAAGTATATGCATCCTGATGCTTCCCCTTTATTTCCACCACAAGACAAAAGTCTTAAGCTAAAAAAACAGTGACAATGTTGGCCTTAGGGCATTTTAAGGCCAGTTTTAAAGACCTTATATGACAGGTGAAACAACATATCACCTATAGGTAGAAACTGGTTAACTAAAGGTCTATTAATTAATGATATAACAATGTATATTTTAAATTCACAGGAAATCACTACAAACTGTATTACATGTGTAAGTAATAAGTCAATAGAAAACAGTTTTGTTCAAATATAGCAAAGCAAGCAAAAAACTAAGAGGAAAAAATAAAGAAGGAATTATATCATAATAAGACTTGGTTTTACTTGATATTAAAAAGTACCTATCCATACCCTTCTATATATTAACCTATAATATATGTGTCTACGATATGAATAACATTCAATCTATTCAAACATCTATAATGTTTTACACACATAGAATATGGGCACTAAGAAAAATCTCACTAAATTTGCTTAAATGGCAACCATATGGATTATGAGCTGATGAATATATAATATGATAAAAATAGTTCTCAGAAAGACATTGATGTTTCAAGAACTAACTAAAAACCAAGAAATAAATTAGCTAAGCCCTCAATCAAGAAGATAACGTAAGAATAATTTTTCCAAGTCATAAAAAGTTTCTGTAACAATTCAGCAGATACTTGGCTTAAAACAAGCCAAATGTGTTCCATTTATTCTCTCACAGTTCTGTCAGTTTTACTTAATCTGAGTCATAGTGGCGGCAGGGCCATGGTCCCCCAAGGGGCTCTATAGGAGAATTTTTTCCTTGACTTTTCCATTTTCTGGTGGCTGCAGTCATCCCGTCAAATGTGGCTCCATCATTCCAGTGTCTTTATGTATCTCTCTGCTCCATCTGCACGTTGCATTCTCCCCCATCTGTGTAAAATCTGAGTCACTTTTATAAGGATACATGTGATGGAATTTAGGATAATCCAACATAATTTTCTACCTTAAGATCTCAATTTAATCGCATCTGCAAATACCCCTGTTTTTTTGCAATATAAGGTAACATTCACAGATTCCAAGGATTAGGATGTGAATATTTTGGGGGGAGACATTTTTCAGCCTACTACAAAGCAATTATAATATTAATAGATACACAGAGATATAATACTTTAATTTTAACTGGTATTGAAAATATTTAATATTTACTTTCAAAATATTTTTAATGACCATAGGAAAGGATTAGAAAAGTGTTTCCTTCAACTGAGAATGTGTATTTATAGAAACCATCACCATCATTCTTCACTCAGGCACTGTGATAAGACAGATAATGCAAATGAATGAACTCTAAATCTCTGAACAAATAATAAATGTTGCTAAAAATCTACTGACTCTACTAGAGAGTCAAGGATGTCAAAATATCATCAGGATAGTATTGGTCATATTTTAAAGTCTACACGTTACCCTGAATCAGCCTTGAGGAACTAGAATTCGCTGGTTATGGAGCAGAATTCCGAGTAGTGGTCATAAATAAGTATATAAATAAGTTTTTCAAATATCAAACTAAGCTTTCATACTGTTCATTAATCTCACTGAACTAGCACCTGATCCTCAGAGAAATGGTCTCAATCTCATTAAGTTGAGGCAGCTGCCATTCCAAAGAAAATAAACAGAGAAGAAGAATATGTTCTATCTATAGGAGTATTTTAAAAGAATGTCCATCAGAAGCTCTGTGGTTTGAACAAGTACAAAAATACATCTATTACATTTAACTGGAATAGGGCAGAGTGAATCCGTTTCCCAGTTCTGAAATGTTAAAGGGCAGACATTTCATTTTATCTCTTCCTGGCTTCTCTACATTAAAAAAATGATTCCATTCTTGACAGACGGCAGCAGTAGAAGGCCTTGTTACAATGCACGGTCATTCTGGTGAATGACTTTGATTACCCCGGGTCCTGGTGCTGTGAAAATCCAGTAAAAAATATAAGAATAGTTTCTTTTTAGTAAGAAATGGAAAATGTCAGGAAATTCTCTCTTAAAAGAAGAGAAATCCCTTCCTATGGAAGTGAGAGAAAAAGCTGAAGCATCCTTATTTTACACAAGGTAAATGTTTTAATGAGAAATGGATAATTTTGTTTTTGAAATTTGAAAGATATACTTTCTCTCTCTTGCTTTTTTTCTTAACTTAAATCAACCTGAAATTTTATATGAGTATATAATTTACCTATAATTCTTTGAATTGAGTCTGTTTTAGAAACAACAACAAAAGTTCTTTACAAAAGACTTTTTAATATAATTAAGATTTATGGGACTGAGCTCCATGAGTTTAGGACTGATGTCTTTTGGAAACTTACAGAAATTCCATAGCTTGGAGAAGGACCTGCCCCTAAATCAGTGCTCCATGAATATTGTTGAATGAATTAATGGTAATTTATATTTAGTTTGGACTAAATGACCCTTAAGTAAATGAAAATTAATAAAATAGGTTGTTTTATTACTAGCTCGTCTGTTTCACAGTGAGCCCAGTGAATATTAGATAATATATATTCTGCAATTATTGTGATGCATTTCTAAGTGGTATCCTATTTCTCAATAAAGGATGTCCTTGTGGTTAAGTGGCTTTCATTGCTTTAAACAACAAAATCCAGTATGTGAAAATGATCGGTGTTGAATTAGTTCATGGTACACCATTATTAGAAACATTCGGGCTTCCCTGGTGGTGCAGTGGTTAAGAATCTGCCTGCCAATGCAGAGGACACGGGTTCAAGCCCTGGTCCGGGAAGATCCCACATGCCATGGAGCAACTAAGCCCGTGCGCCACAACTACTGAGCCTGCGCTCTAGAGACCACGAGCCACAACTACTGAAGCTCACGTGCCTAGAGCCCTTGCTCCGCAGCAAGAGAAGCCACCGCAATGAGAAGCCCGCGCACCACAAGGAAGAGTAGTCCCCTCTCCTCACAACTGGAGAAAGCCTGCGCACAGCAACAAAGACCCAATGCAGCCAAAAATAAATTAATTAAATAAATAAAATTTAAAAAAATAATAAAAAAAGAAACATTCAAAAATATGCTGAAGTTCATAGGCTAAAAACCTAACTTGGAAAATAAAAAGTTAGATTGTTTCAGGAAATATACCGGGACTAACATTTATTTGGTGAAGGGAAATTCTTCTTTCAAAACTACAATACTGGCAGTACTTTGAGCTATTGGCTATTCACTTAAAAGTGAATGCATGTTATATTTCGTTTATTAACAAAATGCACATAAAATATTTCCCCCCACACCTAATCACTTATTAAAAAGATTTTATTATGATCGTATCTAAAATATTAATTTTATTGATTGTGGTTTTTGAATATGTCTGTTACCCAGTGGAATAATTTTCAAGTCACTGCTAATGTGAAAATGGGCCCAGTCTCACAGTTATCCAAAAATAAGCCCCAAAACCCTTAAAGTATAACTCCATGACCTTAATCCTTGCATTCAGACTGAAGTATACAAAAGTCTGAAAAACGAGACCCATATTAGAGAGACACATCACACCATTTTAATTTTTTCCAAATAAAAATCTAAAACTTTTTCAAATACACACACATATACAGGTGGGGGTGGGGATAAGGTGGAACCAGAGAACCTCTTTAAAGGGATAGATCATGAGATTGAAAACATTTCATTGAAACTTTTCTATAAATAAAGAAGACTCACATTGAACTCGCTGCTGCTTTTACATTTTTACTATATATAATATTGCCAACTTTTTCCATAAAATGAGGCATATGATTATATGTATGTTGAAAACGGTATATAGTAAATATATAAGATTTTTTGATAGTTGCTGATTTTAAGAATTTCTTTTTCTCTTTCATTTCATGTATACCTATTTCTTATATCTTATAGTTGCAGTTATTTTGACTTTCTCTTGAAATTAACTTAGAAATAAATAACTATATTTCAAATTTTTAAAAATCCTATAAGATTTTTTAAGATAAAAATCATTAAAAAACATTTGTGTATGAGAGTCTCCTCCACTGAATATCAGAATGTATGAAAAACCCACTCTGGTACAATTATTTGGAAAAACAGAAAGTACCTTCTTCAAAATAAAATAAAGAAAAAAGGCATAAAAGGCAAAAATTTTCAGCCCCAAAGTAACATATTTGTTAACAAAATTATTGCACAAAACAAAAAAGTATAAAGAGAAACAATCACATGTAATAGCACTAGACATAGTCAGTGTTAAGCTTTTGTTTGCCTTCAAATAGATGCATTAGTAAAGTCCTTAAATTGTGTGATAAATAGTAGGAACTATAGGAATGTTTGTCCTTGCTGTTTTTTTTTTTATTACGTATTTTATCTAAATTATAAGGTTTTTTAGATTTATCTTGTGTTTAAGGCCCAAAGATTTAGAATATATCTATAGTTATATAATTAGAGAGAAGTCTTACAAATTTGTATGACATTTTTATTATTCACTATTATCCATTTTCAGAAGGTTTGTAAATTATTCAAATAGAAAACTAATTGGACAGTATACTTCTTGAAATATATTCTTATTAACAAAGTTACAGCAACTTAGTCATATTAATGCAATACCTAATGTTTGTAATATTATGGATGAGCACTATGAGAAAAATACATTTTAAAATATTGTAAAACCACTAGTAAATACAGAGGAAAATTACTACCTTTTCTTAAAGTTAAAATTAGAAAACAGAGCAAGGGCAAATGTTTATATAGATACCCACAAATAAAAGTATTTGGAAAATAATTGAATCTGAATTCTAACTATACATTACATAAGGTATTACATATACATATAAAGTATTAAGTTGAATATTCTAAAATCATTAGTTTTATAATTTAAAAATTTAAAAATTACCTATGAAACAACAAAGAAAAAGCTCAGGTTATACATGTGATGGAGAATGATTCAACTCAAAGCTCATAGATAAGTTATTTAAGATCTGGATGAGGATGAAAAAAAAGTCAAAGCAGAATGCAATCTTTGCTACAACCGAGGCGATAATTATTATGGGACTTAAGATGGAGAGATGATCATTTATATCAGGGGATTTAGTTGGGCTTTAGGATGTAGGAGGGAATGTCTGAAATGAAATTTGAGAGGACAATATCATCAGGGAGAAATTTCAGTAAAGTAAGTTAAACAACTATAGAATGTAGATCAATCAAGGGGTAAACACATACATACGGAAAGCATGTTGTGGAAGAGAAAATAATTGTGTTGAGAACTTTTTTGTTTTTATTGTGGTTTCTAGTTGTTATAAAATGCCCCTAGGAAATTAAATGTGAAATGAAAATTTTTACCACTGGATAGGAAAATAGACTAAATATAATTACTAACAGTACTTTAATGTAGATAAGGCTGCATTCGAAGTGTTTCTCATGTATTTATTTATCCTTGACAACAGATATGAATATATTATCTCCATTTTATAGATGAGGAACAAAGACCCAGAGACATTAAATAGCTTGCTCAAGTAAACACAGCCAATAAAAGGCAGATGTATTTATTTTATCCAAATAGTCTGACCTCAAATCTGTGCTCTTAACAATTACACTAAATACTGTTTCTCCAATTTTTAAGAGCAATGTCCTTGAACAAATATAACAACACTTCAAATTCTCATTGTTCTTCCACTTAAGAATTCAAGCTATGCCATTTGGTATAAAAATTTATTTTTCCAAGAATATCAAACTTACTAGAAATCTTATAAATATTCTTTGTTTGTTTGTTTTTTGGTACACGGGCCTCTCACTGTTGTGGCCTCTCCCGTTGCAGAGCACAGGCTCTGGACACGCAGGCTCAGCGGCCATGGCTCACAGGCCTAGCTGCTCCGCGGCATGTGGGATCTTCCCAGACCGGGGCAGGAACCCGTGTCCCCTACATCGGCAGGCGGACTCTCAACCACTGCGCCACAAGGGATGCCCATAAATATTCTTAAATATTTATTCTCAGTACCCTCTCTGTTGTGTTCTTAAACCTGAATACGTAACGTAAGTGGAAAAATGACAAACTCCTTTCTTTGAAGAGTAGAGAACATGCAGATAAATAAGATTATATTTAGAAATTCATCATTCCTTCTCCTATTAAATGAAAAATACTTATTGATAAAGAGCAGAGTGGTTGTTGCCAGAATTCAGTGAAATAAAATAAAACAAAATATATGAATAAGAATAAACAATCTGAACTATATATACTATACATGCCAGGTACTAAAGAATATATGGATTTGATTCAAATCATGCTTTATTCTCTCTATTTTTATCTTGGACTATTTTTGTTCATTTACATTGAAAATAAATAATTTTCCAATTATTTATTGAAAAAGTGCTTAAGTGTACTCGGCAGACAAATTCAGAAAACTTGACAAAATCTGTAAACATTGATTTAAATAAAAATATCACCCAAGAGTTCTTTGAAGAGAGTCACAACAAATGTTTGGGTTCTGAGTCAGCCTTTTGTATTTGTTTTCTTTGACCACCCTGAGATCACTGATTTTAACTGTCTTCTGAGGTCTGGAGAGTGAATATTTCTCAGCTGCCCAATTTGTTCTGCAAATGTTAGCTCTCAGGAGAAAACTTCATCTTTCAGACCTCCTTTTCACATTACCCTCTAGCTGCCAATGCCACGGTATATATACTCCTAAGAGATGACCCAAAGTTTCTAAGATGTCTTCTAAGTAGCTAGAAGGGAATATCAGAGATAGTCTCTCTCTCTCAATCACAAACACACACACACACACACACACACACACACACACACACACACACGCTTCCACAAACACAGAGCTTGTAGTCAGTAAATTGTGGATTGGTGTAGTATTTGCAACACTGCTTATCTGATTTCTTCCTAAAGATTTTAACCTTTACAGAGTATCAATCCTATGCAAAGTTGTGAAATAATCAAACCATGTCTTTAGTGCCTTTGGTCTGACACAGAGTATTGTTCCTTTTTGAAAGGCAGCTTATTCTAACTCTTCGGTTACTCCATGCCCTTCATGTGCTTCTCCTCCTATGAATCCCTCCAGCCTGCTGCATTGACACCTACATAAAGATCTGAAAAGCTCACTCCCAAAAATGTATGTTAATATCTTACCAGCTTCAAAGTAGTTCCTATTTTATGTGTTTTGAATTTTACTATCTTCCATCAACACATGTGCTAGAGCATCATCTTTTGCTCCCTGAACAATCTCAGCATTTTTGACCATATATGTATGAGTTTATATCTAGACTCCCTATTCTGTTTGTTTGTCCTTATGTTAATACTATAGTAGTTTATAGTATATATACTATATATATATATATATATATATATATAGTATATATATATATATATATAGTATATATACTATACTATAGTATATAGTAGTTTAGTTTATAGTAGTTTTATAATAAACCTTGAAATTATGTAGGGTATGTTCTCTTCCAAAATGGTTTTAGCTATCTTAGATCTTTTGTATTTATATATAAAACTTAGAATCAGTTTGATTATTTTTTTTGTAAAAAGACTACATTAAGTCTATAGAGCAACCTGGAGATAACTTCATAATATTGTTTCTCCATTTATTTTAGTTTTCTCTAGTTATCTCAGTAATGTTTTATAATTTCTAGTCCTCAGCACTTACATATATTTTATCAAATGTATCACAAAGTATTCATGTTTGTTGATGCTACTCTACATGGTATTTTTAAAATGTTCAATTTCCAATTTTTCCTTGCTAGTATATATAAAAACAATTGACTTTTGTATATTAATATTGTACTCTGTTTCCTTGCTAAACAAATTTGCAAGCTCTAGTAGTTTTTTAAATAGATTCCTTAAGATATTCAATTTACACAAACAGGTCAGCTGTGAATGAAGAGAGTTGTATTTCTTTCTATCCAATTTACACAGTCTTTATTCCTTTCCCTTGCCTAATTCCACCAACTAGTATTTCTAGTTCATTTTTGAATAGAATTAGTGAGAGTGGAAAAACCTTCTTGTGCCCAAACATAAGAGTAAATTTTATAATTTCACCATTACATAAAATATTAGCAGTAGCTTATCCAGTTTAGAAAGTTACTTGTTATTCCCAGTTTTTACTGTTTAGGTCTATGATCCATTCTGAACTAATTTTCTGTTTGATTAAGGTAAAAGTTGAGGTTATTTACTATTGTTTCATATGGATATCTACTTGTTCCAAAAGGATTTGTTCTAAAAACATCCCTTTCTCTACTGGCATTTTTGTTGAAAATTAATTAACCATGTATGAGTGTATCTATTTCTTGATATTCTGTTACATTAATCTATATTTCTATACTTACACCAATACCATACCAATGTGATAAAGTATATTTAGAGTAAATCTCGAAATCAGGTAGTACATGTGTTCCAACTTTTTTTTTCTCTTTGAAAATCATTTGGGCTTTTCCAGGCCCTCTGCATTTGCATAAAATATTTAAAATCACTTGTCAATTGCTACAAAAATAATAAATATTTTTCTGCAGTATTAATTTAGATTGTGTTAAATCTATAAATTGATTTATTAATGATGACATTTGGAAAAGTCCATTTAATAAAAAAATTTTCATGCCTTCTTATAATCATTATCATACTTCACATAATGTATATAACAAATAAAACATATACAACAAAACAGCCTATAGTCATTGGTATAAAATCTTATGATCCATCAAATGACAATGAGGTGTGTCTAGAATTTGGGTCAGATGATGACTCAAGGGTTTGTTTGCTGGCCTTAGAAACTATGCGGATAATTGAGGACATACACACACACACAATTTGGAAATGTAACATAAAATATCACCATTTAGAGCAATCTAATAAGGAAAGATACATTCATATCAAATTAAACAAACTAAAAGATTAGGCGAGCAGAAGTCATCACTTTCTTAGGGGAAAAACAGCATGCATAGATGAAAAGGGATAAGTAAGAGGAATATTGCAATTGTAGTTCTCATTATAATGTGGGAGCTGCAGGCAAGAAATATTTCATAGAAGCAATGAACTTCCTGGATTACATACTATGAGTTAACTTTGTCATAGCACAATAGTTTAAAAATCCTAATTCAAACTCATAGTCTTTTGATATTGTTGAAAATTCATTTGGTGGGAGTATGGATAAATTGACTTTCAATTAATGAAATTACTATAAAAATTCCTTTATAAATACTTAAGAGATTTAAATGTATCCTAGCATTTTTGCTTATTTGGTACTGCTTAAAATTTTGCATTTATCCATTATTAATACATGGAATGCATGAGTCAGAAAACAGCCATACTCATTAAAGTTAGAGGTAACATACATAGGCAGGGTTCCAAATTTTATCCTACAGGTAAGTTTGAAACTTTGCTTTTGTCATTTTTCTTTTATTTTGTAATTGTAATTGGACTTACCTCAATAAGAAAATGTTTTAAACTTGACTGCAGTTTCCATATTCTCTTAATTTTTCTTTGCATTTTATTTGATATATTTTTTCTCAAAAAACATAGTAATGGTTTAAATGTAAATAATTAAATATACTGTTTTTTCTTGTTAAACATGTTTGGGAATTAAAAATGACTGTGCCCATTGGCTCCTCTTTTCTGTTAGCGGCTGGTGTAGGAATGAGGCTCCGCATGACTATGCCGCTTGAGACTGGGAAATGTGAAAGGCCAACAGAAGAAATAGGAGTTAGCAAAGAACATTAATTGTCTTTAATGACGTGTTCTGTTTAGGTTAGAGTGGGCCTAAGTTACAGTTTGTCTTTTTTTTTTTTTGCAGTACGCGGGCCTCTCACTGCTGTGGCCTCTCCCTTTGCGGAGCACAGGCTCCAGACGCGCAGGCTCAGTGGCCATGGCTCACGGGCGCAGCCACTCCGCGGCATGTGGGATCTTCCCGGACTGGGGCACGAAGCCGTGTCTCCTGCATCGGCAGGCGGACTCTCAACCACTGCGCCACCAGGGAAGCCCAGTTTGTCACTTTTATAAGAGCAAAGCAGTTCACTGATATCACATTCGATTATTTTATTTATATTACAGGGCTCCTTGCTAGTTGGTAACCCCTGAATGTTGTCTGGCTCACCTATTTCCGTATCACACTCTAACATGGCCAAGAGTTCAAACTGAGTTGCCCCTACCTACCTTTCCATCCAGAAAAGACAACACCACATATCTCATTGATTCCAGGTCTTTTACCCCAAAGTCTATAAGGCTATTTCTTAAAAATTCCCTGACTCACAAGTTAAAATATCTATAAATTGAGTCAACTATGCTAGAGACCAGACTGTGGATTGAAGCAAGGCTTTAATTCTGAAGTTGGGGACTTCCCTGGTTGTCTAGTAGTTGAGACTCCACACTTCTACTACAGTGGGCGTGAGTTCGATCCCTGGTTGGGGAAGATCCCATATGCTACATGGTGTGGCAAAAAAAAAAATTCTGAAGTTTAAGAGGCTGGGAGCAGAAACATATAAACACCCTTTACATCGTTGCACAATTCCTTTACCTTCCAGAAGTAACTGGCTATTTGATCAAGAGCCTTGAACCTGGTGCAACATAAAGGAGGTTTAGTAGCTCAAACAGGTGGCTTTGGAGCCTCTATCCTTGTCAGAGAACTTGAGGGAAACATGTCTGGAGCTTTAGCATAGATACACAGGCATCCAGTTGCTGACTATGTGTAACGCAGGTATTCTCTTGAAAGAGAGATCATTTTGGTGATCCTCTGCTAAAGCATTAACAAGAAAGAGTCTCTGATATACATCTATTCTTTAATTTAGCATAAAAGAACCTCTTTTATTGCCCCTTTTCATTAGTACTGGTACATAAACTTCAATGTAATATAAGGTTGCCTTTAAGTAGGCATGAACTTGTCACTGTTTCATATATTTTTCATTATAACACTGTCTTCTTCACATTCGTTCTAACAGTAGTACAGGCCTCTTGAACTTAGGTCTGTGTGTTGCCGAACATTGTGTAAAAACCTAGTTTATATACAGAGGAGAGCAGCACACACATGTTTCTTTTCTGGATGTGAAAAATAATTAATAGTCCATTAAACACTCCCGGTGTCCATTACTCCTGGTATGTGATTGTACTGCACAACTCTGTATTTTTCTGCTTATTGTTTTATCAATTCTCACGGGTGGGTGGGGTTGAAATACAATTTATGTGCAGCTATACTTTATCACTTTTTCACCATTATGAGATTAAAAGGTCAATATCATTCTAAAGGTCATAAGTGACAGGTTATTTGCAATATTTTTATAGATTTACAAGAAGAAAAATTAATTTGCTGCATCTGTCCACATTAGAAAAACTGCTTTTGGAAAACATAATTGTAAAAGTCTTTCCTGTAGTAAAGACTCATAGTTCTGCTGTTTTAGGTATGGCCTATAGTCTCAATAATATTGTGAGGTTTGGAATGTAAGTGTAACTAAAGGCACAAATTCTGTGCCTCAGATAATCATGGGATTATAAAATGCTTAAATAGTTTCTACTTTGCCCTCAATTTTATCTTACCTACCTGTCTGATAAGCATCATGTTTTAGCCTTGGTTTCCCAGAAAGCAGAACATGAGGAAAATCTTACATATTCAATTATTGTTGGAGGAGTGGTAATCAACTGAAAGCAAAAGTGTAGAAAAAGAGGGATAGGAAATAAAATGTCATGTTTTATCAAACTGAACATAGTTTCAAAAAAACAAGTACTATTGCTCAGTTATGGAGCATCTCCATGAGATTACACAGCAACACATAGAGCAGTTCCTTGAAGGAAGAAAGGAAAGACATTTCTGTTAGTTGCTTTCCACCTCCTGTCTCTTATAATCAAAATCTTTGTGAGGCATTAATTCACCTAAACTGGGCCACTAGGAAGGCAGGAATTTTCAGTTGGACATGAGTCCAGCTCAAGTGGACTGAATGCTGGAGCTGCTGTAGCTCATGCCTTGGAGGGCACACAGGTGGTCATGTCTAATATCCATCCCTGGTCCTTTGGCACCCTGGGACAACTTATGGTGCTCAGAGATGAGAGGCAGTCACTGGAGCCAGGATTTTAAAATCATTGCCTTCACTCTAGAAGTGAGGGAAATGAATAAGACCCAAGTAACTATGAGTGGTGTATTGACTCGGTCTGTAACAGTTTACCCTTCATGCCAATTAAATAGCATACACTCTTATGATATACAAATCCGTTATTAGTAAAAGAGGCCCTGAATTCTGTCTCAAGAAAGAAGGAGCGGCTACAATCCCTCAGAGTAGAGGTCAATGTCAATATCCTTCAATATATTCCTTGATGTTACAGGTGATCCTAGAATCAAAGTTGATATTTATCTTATACTTCCTTTACCATTCATTCTAGATTTCACTCACCTTTGGACAACATTTTTATTCTCACTCATTTGTCTGATAGAGTGATGAGAATTTCATCTCTTGAGGCATAAGACTGTTGATAAGAATTTTCCTACTTCTACCACTCAGTTTTCAAACCTTTAACTTTCACCAGACCCTGTTAAGTCTCTTGCTCTGTAGTTCACTAGGACCTAGACCATTTTGATGTTCCAGAAAACAACATGCTGATTCACTATATTAGTGATATACTTATTAGACCAGGGAAGCAGTAAGTAGCATGTAGTCTTATCTACTAAGACACAGGCAAACCAGAGGGTGAGA
Organism: Phocoena phocoena; assembly: GCF_963924675.1. NCBI lineage: Eukaryota > Metazoa > Chordata > Mammalia > Artiodactyla > Phocoenidae > Phocoena > Phocoena phocoena. The sequence goes on from NC_089221.1 coordinate 23,340,738, forward strand.
GATAAAGTTTCAAAGATTCATCCATCTGCAGTTATTTGTGACGTTTATGTGAGTCTAGTGCTCTGTGACATTAGAGGAAATTCTCCTAATTTTTAATACTTGTTATACTTTGAACTTCCAGCCTATAAAAAATGAGATGTGGTTTTTAGTGGACCACTTGAATTTTAGAGGGCTTGTGGTTACTGTTCTGGTGTTTTTATGTGGTATTTTAGAAGGTTACTTGATTTGAATGAAGCATAGAGAGGGTGCTACATGATATTGCAGCCTACCACTTAGGTATATAATCCAGCAGATCTGATGGTAATAAATATATCTGAGCTAGGTAAGGATGCTAGGCAGAGTTTTAAAGTATTCTCTACAACCAGAAATTATATAGATAGAAGTGGAAAAGACGAAGGCCTGGTTGAAAGTTTGGCATGGTCTAGCGCCACTATGTTAAATTAACTACTATCTCATTGCAATGCCCCGTCTCTCCCTGGGCTGACCAGGGTTTTGGTGATGGGAAGTACTACTAATAGACAAAGATACAAGCAATACACTTAGTTATCCAATATGTATGTCTGATGTGTGGAAATACTCTAAATTCTGTGCTGTGGTAGAGAAATCTGCCATGAGGTCAATGGCCTGAAAAGAATAATGCAAGAAGCTTAGGGCTAAGGAGTTCTAGGGAAAATACATATGGATTATTTAGAACAATTTAGTAAGGGCTGGTTTGGAGTAAATCAAGATTATTCTCCCTACCATGAGAAAGAGGAAGCCATGGAGATGGATGTCTATTCTTACAGATTCAAGCAGCCAGCATCATAGTAGAGAAAGATAGAATCTTCCATTCTAAGCAATTCTGAATATTAAATTTGCTCTGGATATAGATTTGGGCTCTCCTGTTCTCAATTCACACTTTTTTCCCCAGAACTAAGTAAACTATACCACCTATACACTGAAGACACCCAAACTCAGTATTTGGGATCATTGGAAAAGCGGCCGTATTTTCATAGAAGATACTGATGGAGCAGACAAGGATGTAGGAGGACTGTGAAAAAAATGTAAAAACTTGGAGGCCAGTCAAGAAATGTGAGTATTTTAAAAAGGAAAAAGAGTTCAACTGTACTGAATGTTGTTGCTAGATCAAATAAAATTAGATATCGGATCTTAGCAAAGTGAAGTCATTTGAGTGTTAGGTAAGCACACATAGAGGTTGGTTAAAAAGTGAGTAGGTATGTAGGCGAAGGCATCCTGAATCCACTAAGAATCTTTACAATTTTCCATTTTCTAGCAATTTTTTTTTTTACATTTTACACATTGACATCAAGCATAATTTTGCCATATCTTAAATGATGACTGCTAATCTACTTCTTTTTTGTTTTACTAAAACCATTTACCCTTTTATCTCCTTCACTCCTTACTTCACTGACTTTTGATCTAAAAAAATAAAAGTGAATATATCATGAGTCTTGACCCATTGCCATTTTCCTACTCTATTAATCTCTCTACTTTCTTATCCTGTCACTATAGATCCACTGACTAACCAAAAAAAAAAAAAAAAAGCAAGTAACTAATTAAGACAGTGTGTCTATCATTTTACCTCTTATTATTTCTTTGTATCTTCATAGTAATCCTATAGGAATATCAATTTTTTTACTCTCATTTTACAGATGAATAACCTGACACTCAAAGTCACAAAATACGGAAGTGGTAGAAGTGGGTTTCAAACCCATTCATTCTGATGCGATACTTGTTTTTTGATCACAGCTCTCTATTAAACCCTCACCAATCATTTGAACTACCCTTCTGTTCAGATTCCTCATACCTTAAAGCTTCCCATGAATTAGCTATTGCAAGATGTCATTAATACAGAGTAACCTCTATGTCACTGCTATCCTCTTTCTCAGCTCTTGACCTTGTCTTGTACTTCACTAGAATTATTAGGGTCAGAAGACACAAGATAGGTATTTTCTTTGTAAATCACATAGTATTTTTTATTCAGAAACTCAACTACATGCTTCCTTTTCCTCAGTTCCAAAGGCTGGGTGCTCATTTCTTTTGCAAGGTTATATCAACTGTCTCTGCATTGGATTCTATCTTCTTCCATCTGTTTCAGTACTGAAATATTGCACTATATTTAGGACCTTCTCTCTTCTACATTTTTAGTTCTCTTATCAGTTGCTCTTTTCTCTTTATGTATAAAAATACTTAAGTATTTCCCATAGTGGTTAAAAAATAAATCAAAAACAACAACAAAAATATTCTCAAACCTGTGTACTCCTGTAACTATTTATTGAAATAAAGAAATATCTAAAGCTTCCTAGTAAATGTAGTCATAATAATCAATGCCAAGATATATCCAAAGTGAAATTATTAGACCTTTTTAATAAAGAGTCTTAGCATACTCAAGACAAAATAATAATAATAATTTATTGAACTACTATGTGTGTGTACCCAGTTTATTCCTTATCATTCCATTGTGTGACTGTAGCAAAATCTGTGTATTCATTCTATTACTGATGGACATTAGGGTTGTTTCCATTTTTTGGCTACATTATATGTAGTGTTGATACCAACACTTTTGTTCAAAGTTTTAGGTAAATATGTATAGTAATTTCTATAAATAGGTTACTTATCTAACAGTGGAATTGTTGGGTAATATGGAATAATATTGTTCAGTTTTAGTACAATACTGACAGTTTTCCAAAATAGTTGGGTCAATGAATACTAGATGTTCAGTTGTTCCATAAAATTGCCAACATTTGATATTGTTTTTCTTTTCACTTTACCTATTCTGCTGAGTGTGAAAGATTTCTTAAATTCAGAAACCACTAAGCATAGAGGAAAAAAAAATACAAGTTTACCTACATAAAATTAAGACGTTCTACTTATCAAGAGAAGCCTTTAAGAGTCTAAAAAGACAAGCTTCAACATGGGAAAATATATTTGCAATTCATATATTTGTAAGATACACATAAATATTTACTAAGAAATTGAATAAATTTGAATTTATTCAAATAAATTTCTATGAATAAATCATAGAAAAAATGAACAAAACACTTGAACAGGCCTTTTACAAACAAAGATATCCAAATAACCAATACATATATGAAAAGGTGCTTAACTTCCCTAGATGTTGGGGAAAAGGCAAAATAACACTTTATACCAATCAGAATGGCTAATCTGGAAAATATTTTCTTTTGTTTCTATTAAGTTTCTGGAGTGATACCAGTTAGTCATATCTTTAACTTTTTGAGTTTGTATTTCCTTGACTCTATGAGTAACGTAAATTTAAAACCCAAATCCTACAAAATAGCAGAATTACAGTATATGATTTTTCACGAGAGCTTGCCTTGCATTCTCCATCTAGCATTCAGGCCATTTTAGAAGATTTCTGTCATGTAAACAAATGCACTTTTTATTTCCTGCTGATTTTTCCATAAAGGTATAACCCTTTCAAAGTCCCAGTTTCATCCAAAATATCGATTCCAGCTGACCGTTTTGTGTCAGTACAAAATATTGTCTCCTATTCCCTCTAAGGCTATTCAACCTTGGGATCTGGGATAAATATACCATCATAGGCCTTCAGGGAAACCTTGGTTTCAGGGGCAGTTTACTTGTCTGACTTTCCACTTATTTTCACTGTCAGCCTCCTACCTCCTGGTTTGGAACTAAAAATGTTAGCAGTTGGATTTGAGTCTGAGCTGAATGTGTCTGCATATCATCCTGACTGAAAACATGTCTGAAAATCAAATTGCTGCATGAGAATATGTAGAATGAGGAGAGACTATAAACTAGAAAAAAAAAATCTACTGGAATGTTCACATTTAAGAGGCAAATGGAGAAAAATTAACAAAGGTGAAAAAGAAAGAGTAGAAGAAATTAAAAGTAGGAAGGTTTCTCAAGATGTTTGTTAATGAAGAAAAGGAGAGAAACAGTATGATAATTCATGTGAGGTTTGCTAACAAGCAGGATTTTGGTTAATTTGATGAGACAGACATGAACAACTGCTGATGAGGAGGATTCTTTTTGAAGGAGAAATATGGAGGAATTCCTGAAATATGGAGGAATAAATATTCCAAGATTGAGTCACTGTAAAATGTCTCTCTTTAAGGAATGAGGTTGGATCTTTATGATTGATATCTGACTGATATTTTACAACATTTCCATGTATGGAACAGTATGGATCATTGACCAAATAAGTTGTTCCAACTTTCAACAGAAATTTTTCTTAGTCCTGCCAGTTCATAAAGATCATATTACTCATCTCTACTCCACTGAAGAAAGCCATTGCCAGTATTTGCATATCTAAAGGATTATTTGACCATATGCCTCTCTTATAACCCTAAGCTTACTCTCCTCCAAAAAAATGGCAAGATTATTTCTCCAATTAATTAATTGATAAATTTGTCAGCTTCTCTCTTTTTCTTCTCCTTTTGTTCTCTTCAATTCCCAAAACTGTGCCATCTGCTATGCACAAAAAGTTTTGCTAATATTAGCTATCTACTACTGGTGGCTACTTATGCATAGCTACTCTCCAAAAATTTCATGCCTAGGCCATGCCAATGATACATTTATATATTTTTTTTATTTGCTTTTCAAGTGTATTCAATATGTCCTTATTGTTAAATAAAGTGGACATTTTTCAGCCCTCATTTTCTTTGGACTCTGAAATTTTTTCATATCTATTGCATAACATTTTCATAGTTATATATGTACTTCCAATGCTGCCCATATTACTCAGTTTTTTGTTCTGGATTCTCCTCCCCTAACTGTATTCCAATGCTGAGGTTGCTCATTTAATCTCAAGACATCTCTTCTTCTTAAGAGAGTCATACATTCCCAGATGTTTAAATGGTGATGATAGTGATGGCAATAATAGCTAACATTTGTGAATATGTATAAAACTCTAGACGTATGACAAGTGTCTTGCATATAATATCTCATTGAATTTCCACAATAATCCTCTAAGATCAACGTCAAGAGGTGCCACTGCAATCCCACTTTTGCAGGTGAAGAAACTGAGGTATAATCCTTTGATTAGGAAAATTGTTTGTAAATGGTCAAGATTTTAAACCCAATTTATCCAGTACCTCTGCTTGTCTATAAGCCTATTGTACTCACATACTTTCTTTATAGCCCAGAAATCTTATTTTTTCTACTTGGTAATATCTTGCAGACAATTGGACAGCTCCACTCAAATTTTACTTGTCCCAAACTTAACTTGCGATATTATTCCATCAAAATCTCTCCTATTCCTGAATCTCTTTCTTAGTAAATGGATTGACATTCCATTAATACAGTTATCACGCAAGACACCTTTGACCACCTGTCACAAACCACCAAAAATTCTTTATTCTCCCTCCTACATTATTTATTTTCTCCATTTCTACTGTCACCTCTTTCCAGCTGCCACTATCTTTCTGTTAACTGCTGAAATGACCCTTAACCTGTTGATCTGAATTCCTTTTTTTTTCTTGCTTTCCAATCCAGTATTCAGACTGCAAAGGAAACTGTTTACAGAAACACGAGCTCATCCTACTGTTATCACATGTAAGATATTTCCACAGTTTCTCTTTTCTACTTAATAAAACTGCAAACTAAGAATAATTTCAGGTTTTTTTTTTTTCTTGATATGATCCCTTCCTACTCTTTTAAGCTCATTCCATAGCAGTCTCTTCTTCTCTTTATATTCATGTTGGACTTTCTTTTTCAGGAGGCCTGGGCTCTAGAAAATTTTTCAGTTAGGAAAGTCTTCTTTGCTTGCTTCCAAATGCACCTTACCCTGTGTTGTGTTATACCTCCCTGTGGTATATTTTCTTGGCATATTTTGACTTTGCTTAGAAGAGAGTAGGAAATTTGCCACGTGTTCAAGACACAACTTGTTTCAGCCCAATCCTAGAAAATGTGCAATTCCCATGCGTATGTAAAGTAGGGAGAAAATACATGGCTAGCCTAAGGTAAATTGGACAAAACAATTACAAAGTACACTGGCAGAAAGAGGGCCAGACACTGATCTCCCCAGTTCTTTGTAGGGGGAGTGTATTTTTCTCTTGACCATATGTTTTCATAGATGTTAATGATGTTCTTTCCCTTGTTCTTCTTCTCTTCATCCTCCACCTCTCCTCTGTCTTCTCCATTTCTTCTTATTTTCCATTTGAGCTAATTTCTTTAAAAAATTCATGACATTTCTCTTCAATATATGTAGAGGAAATCTGAAATTTATTGAGAAAGAATTTAGGGACATTGAAATAACTCCCACCACTCACATTGGAGGTCTAAATACAAAGAAGTTATCTGATATCAATGGATTTTTAATGTTTTGTATGAAAATTAAAAACTTGATTCTCTCCATGCCCTTTTCCCTTTATCTGTCTTCAATTTCTACAGAAGAGTGAATCTATGAAGATTTCTCTTTAGTCTCTGATATTAGTTCCATTTCACTCACATTCATGTTTGGCTATGCTCATCACTTTACAAATTATTGTTATTAATTAAATTTTATTTCATGTAAAATAATATACAATGATATTTTTATTTCTTTTACTTTAACTTTCCCACCTCCTCTTGCCGTACACTGTAAGATACTCTCTCATTCTACCCATTAAGCCAACAATATATTATTCCAAAGTCTTAATGGAAAAATGTATCATTAAAATACTTTATTACCGTTATGCATAAAATGTTGTAGGACCTTATGCAACAAGCCACTATACATAGTCTTCATACTGAATTAAGCTGCATTTTGACAGGAAAAAATAAAAGAAAAAGAATTTCCTTAAGATAGCGAGAGATGTTGTCATTCCCATCAGACCTGCTCTACAGTTTTCAGTGGGGAAGGATTTTACTCTCCAGCATGGACTTTGACACTCTTTCTACACCAGCTTTTCAGTTGAGACGATAGTACTAGATGTTTGGGGAAGTAACTTTACTGATAGGAAATACATTTATATGCAAACCTATGCCTCCCCCCAACCCTGCCTCATTACATTAAAGAAAATCTCACTCAAAGGGGCTTTTTGGCAAAGAGTAAGGAAAATTCTGGGTTTTGATCAGCAAACTTGATATATTGATCAATATTTGAAAAGACAGCTTGAATGATTCAAAATTTGCATATGTTTATACAGGATACGTACCCTTACCTCACCTTTGGCACTCAAAATGACAGTTAAGGAGATTAGTGAAGAATAAGTGCTTGGAATGCAGTTAAATGCAGCATAAATGGATCCTTTTCTATAACAGTTTTAATGGTTACTTAACCTATATATGACTCCATTTCTCCTACAGAAAAATAGGGATAATATTTATCATTCACAAAACTTTTTAATATGTTACCCCATTAATCTCCTATTGTTTTGTATAACCTTGAGAGAGAAAAGCTCTAGACAAAATACAGAGACTGTGATGCTGGCACTCAATTTTAGATACAGAAACTGATATACCCAAAGGCTTGAGCTATTGCAATTTAAAGCTGTTACAGGACTTGCAATCTTTCACAACAAGCTGAAACTAAATAACCTGGACTTTTGCCTCACTAAGTTACTTAAAAATAGAATACATTAGTACTTAAGGACACACCAAAGCAATCAATATTTTATGAAATTGCTGGACTGTAATATGGATTTTGAACAGTATTAGTGTTAAATGCATTAACTTTAATGAGGAACTTAGAAATGGTCTCTTAATAACCTTATTGGGATATGACTACTTTTAAATGGCTTTTACTTTGTCCTTGGAATTCACATGATGCATGTGACAGAGGCTTGTTTAGTGTTAACAGAGGATTAGATGAAGGAAATTAATTAAAGCTTCCTAGCAACGTTTTCCCCTTGAGCTATTCAGTACGCTAAAGTGGTGTGACAGGGTACCATCCTTTCTCTAAATCTACTCATTAAATAACTCAATTGGGTTTAAACACACATTCTTTTTTTAAAAAATTAGACCATAATTTTTCTCCTTGTCTTTCTAACCTGACCCCTTCGAGCCGCTGCCACTTCTGTGATTTGTAATTACCTTTTAGCTTTTAATAATAGGACGGCCACAAAGTGTGTCCATGTGTTTCAGAGTCCACCAATTCACTTCTTGAGACCTGTCTTCAATTGAGATGACAAATTTAAATAGGTTAGGGACATTTGTTTAACTAATCCCCTGGACAAATAAGTATCTAGAATGATTTCCTATATTAGATGAAATACAAGTCTATAAATCTTTTTAAACACTGCTCATGCTGCCCTTGAATACTTGTAATAATAATCATTTTTCAATTTTATGTTTTAGAAATAAATAGATCTATTTTGGCTTTAAATTCTCACAAATTGTGATTTTCTCTGTTTTTAAGACATTGTTATAAATGTATTAATTCTTAGCTATTAAAAACAATTACTTATAATACAAAATAAAAATAATATTTACCAGTATTTATTGTTTGTGGATTTTTTGATGATAGCCATTTTGACTGGTGTGAGATAATATCTCATTGTATCAATAGTTTTGATCTGCATTTCTCTAATAATTAGCAATGTTGAATATCTTTTCATGCGCCTCTTGGCCATCTGTATATCTTCTTTGGAGAAATATCTATTTAGGTCTTCTGCCCATTTTTTGTTTGGATTGTTTGTTTTGATGATATTAAACCACATGCGCTGTTTGTAAATTTTGCAGACTAATCCCTTGTCGGTCACATCATTTGCAAATATTTTCTCCCATTCTGTGGGTTGTCTTTTCATTTTGTTTATGGTTTCCTTTGTTGTGCAAAAACTTTTGAATTTAATTAAGTTCCATTTCTTTATTTTTGTTTTTATTTCCATTACTCTGGGAGATGGATCGAAAAAGATATTGCTGCAATTTATGTCAGAGAGTGTTCTGCCTATGTTTTCCTTTAAGAGTTTTATAGTTTATGGTCTCAAATTTAGGTCTTTAATCTATTTTGACATTATTTTTGTGTATGGCATTAAAGAATGTTCTAATTTCATTTTTTTACATGTAGCTGTCCAGTTTTCCCAGCACCACTTATTGAAGACACTGTCTTTCTCCCATTGTATAGTCTTGCCTCTTTTGTCATAGATTAATTGACCATAGGTGTGTGGGTTTATTTCTGGGCTTTCTATCCTATTCCATTGCCCTATATTTCTATTTTTGTGCCAGTACCACACTGTTTTGATGACTATAGATTTGTAGTATAATCTGAAGTCAGGGAGCCTGATTCCTCCAGCACCGTTTTTCTTTCTCTAGATTGTTTTGGCTATTCAGGGTTTTTTGTGTCTCCATACAAATTTTAAAATCCACAAACAATAAATGCTGGAGAGGGTGTGGAGAGAAGGGACCCCTCCTACACTTTTGGTGGGAATGTGAATTGGTACAGCCACTATGGAAAACAGTATGAAGTTTCCTTAAAAAATTAAAAATAGAGCTACCATATGATCCTGTAATCTCACTCCTGGGCATATATCCAGAGAAGAACATGGTCTGAAAGGATACAAGCACCCTAATGTTCATTGCAGCACTGTTTGCAATAGCCAAGACATGGAAACAACCTAAATGTCCATCAACAGAGGAATGGATAAAGAAGATGTGGTACATATATACAATGGAATATTACTCAGCCATTAAAAAGAATGAAATCATGCCATTTGCAACAACATGGATGGACCTAGAGATTGTCATACTGAGTGAAGTAAGTCAGACAGAGAAAAAGAAATATTGTATGATATACTTTATATGTGAAATCTAAACACAAATGAGACAAATGAACTTATTTACAAAATAGAAACAGACTCACACACTTAGAGAATGAACTTATGGTTACCAGGGGGGAAGGGTGGGGGGAAGGAATGGTTAGGGAGTGTGGGATTGACATGTACACACTGCTGTGTTTAAAATGGATAACCAACAAGGACCTACTGTATAGCACAGGGAAATCTGCTCAATATTCTGTAACAACCTAAATGGGAAAAGAATATGAAAAATAATAGATACATGTGTATGTATAACTGAACCACTTTGTTGTACACCTGAAACTAACACAACATTGTTAATCAACTATACTTCAGGGAATTTCCTTGCTGTCCAGTGGTTAAGGCTCTGCACTTTCACTGACAAGGGCCTGGGTTCGATCCCTGGTCAGGGAACTCAAATCCCACAAGCTGCATGGTGTGGCAAACAAAACAAAACCAAACAAAAAAACTATACTCCAATATAAAATGAAAAGTTAAAAAAAATAATATTCACAAAGGAAAACTTTATCTTCTTGGAAAAAAGAGAACATTTGACTATAACAATGACATATGAAAAGTAAACTAGAATATAATACATCTTTTGAGTTGTATTAAATTTGATGTTTTCAGGTAAACAAGTACAAAATCCAGAGTTCCTTATTTTCTAATCTCGGTCAAATAAAAAGCTCAAGCTTTAAAATGTTATGATACCTCCTCTTTTGATGTCAGGGATGAAGATAAAAAGTTATCCCTCTAAAATTAGGGTAAGACTGTGCAGTCTTTCTTCTTTTTTTCATCAAGATATTATTCTTCTACACACAATTTTGATGAGGAAAACCAACCTGGATAAAGGAACATGACTTCTGTTTAAAATAATTATTTAGGAAATCAGAAATAAATGGTCAGTAGCATGGTTGAATTAATAACACTCTGTTCAAAATAGAAATAAAACATGTTCACACAGATAAATATAACTGTATTTTAAATTATCAATATTATAATTAAACATGTACTCTGTGTGCACACAGGTATATGTGCACTTTCATACACACACACACACACACACACACACACACAAGGACTGTTTATCCAAATTGTTAATATACTTTGCTGATTGCATTGTGGTAATAACCCTGTGAGAAAGCCAGTGTTATTATTCCTCATTAAATTGGACTTTATCATCTGAAAGTAAAAAAAATAAAGCTGATCACATTGACAAATTTTACCTAATTTAAAACACTGATACACCAATATAAAAAGCCACTGTTTATATGGTTAGCACATTTATTAATCCATTATTTTAATCATTATAGGATTGACAGTTTCATTCTTCTGCAAGCCAGACACGTTCGATTTTTGAATCAACCCTTCTAATAAATCAGATGTCTAAGATTAAGCATTTAAAATAAGTTACAATGCAAATTTGACCAAGTGAAATGCATTTGGTGTGTTTCAGGATCATAACAATTAAGAGATGATAGCTATTGTTCTAAAATAAAATTCTATGAATGTAATATTTAATGAGATTCAGAAATATTATAACACATTCATGTAAAATTTTACTCCATCATTAGTGATAAGCATAATAATTCAACTGTTTTAAAGCATGTACATAACATTTTATTGCGGAAAGGATCAGAAACATTTAAATTCTCACATGAATCTAAATTCTCTATTCTCAATGTGCATAGTAATGAAAGTTGTATTTTACCTAACTAAAAATGCGAACTGCAAAATTGCAAGATTTCCTGTAGGAAAATATAATACCAGTTTCTTTGTGGAGTTTTTGATACATTGGTAGAGTATAATTACAATCACAAACAATTTTTTTGCTTGGACATTAAAAAAAATAGTTTACCTAAATAGCAAATAATAGGAGTTTTGTCAATTAAATCACCTAGAAGTTCTGCCCTTGTAGTGTCTTTTAAATAGAATGAATCTCAAAATAATTCCAATGAATAAAGATAATGTCTTATGACATTCAAGTGCACCATTTATAGTAAAATTCAGGTAATACGTTGGCAGCTGGTAGGAAGCTCCAAACACAGAAGTATTTCCACAGGGTTTGTTTAGATTTAGGTGGATTTCCAACAGTCACTGTGATTTTAATTCATCAGTCCTCTACAGTGGGATTTCTGAATATGTAATCTGTACAGCACTTTCATCAGAATCAGCAGGAGTGCTTATTTCAAATGTGTATTCCTAGGTCCCATCAGAAACCAAATGAATCAAAATCTATGTGGCAGAGCATGCATTTGCATTTTAATGATTTGTCCAAATGATCCTCATGCACATTAAGTTTGAGAACGCATATGCGTCCTTAAATCCAAGTAAAGAATATATGAAATATATATCAAGTAGTTCACAGAGTTGTTAGTCACAAATAAGACCAGGTGAGCAAATGCTGTAAAATAAAACAAATAGTTTATATAATCTGACAACTATAACCTATTTCATAAACTTTAAGTACAAATGAGGAAGATTAAAAGGCTCAGAGTGTGCCAAGGTCACAGACCTTCTCTTAGCCTTGGTGATTTTCAAGCTTGCCTGAAGAGTCCCCAGGAGGACTACAGATACACTATAGATAACAATGTCACAATACAATCTACTGAATGAGAATCTCTTGGGCCAGAGGTCTGGTAATCATTACGTATAGCTATCTAATCTGGTGACATTTATCATTAAGGAAGTTTGGAATATATTTCCTTGAGCATTCCCAGGCTGACACTACAAAACACTCATAATAATCTGAATTGCTAGTGTGGCATTATAGCCTTAGTTAGCCCAATCACTTTGATTTATGTCTCTAATATCTATTAACACCCTATATGCCATTACTTTTTACTTCAAAGGATTGGCTTAATACCAACATCTTATTACTGTTTTTACCTAGGATTGTTTTTAATGAATAATCATTAATGTACTCAATATTTGTACAATCTAATCTGTGAGCTGTCTGATATAATTTTCCTACATGAATTTTCAAAAGTTTCATTGCATATACAAATGCATTAATAGCATTTGTATTGACAATAGTTAGGGAAATTGTTATATCTTATAATTTGATGAGGTGTGATCATTAGGGATTTTTTCTCTAAATATTCACTTCCGTATATTTTTCTATATATTTTCTATGAATTCAATATCTTGAAATATGTGTATATATTATGGCATGAGACAAACAAGCTTAGAAATGATTACTCTTATCAACACTCACATAAGTATATTGATTCAAAGCTTATAATTTAAAAAACGTTGTAATGAATACAAGTGAAAACAGAAAAACTAAAATTAGTCATCTCTCAGTTAAGAAAACATTTATACAACTGTTTAAAAATAACTGTAAAATTCAGTTGTATATATTCATTACTATACATGTAAAACCAAAAACTCAGTTCCTTAAAAGATTCTCCTTCAAGAATAATCTGTAGTTTAGAGTGGCTTAAATGTCCAGCTTCCTTGCCTGTTCTTTGCCAGTGTTTTCTGTGCTGGGAAGCAGAGAATGCAAAGGGCAGCACCGTATTCTGGTCCTGCAAGAGAAACAGAATTGTAAGATTTGGGAGATACAAGCTGCACTAATTATGTCACAGAGACTAGAACAGCAGTGATTTTTCCCCCATTATTATTATTTTATATCAGTAGAATCTATTTAATATATTCAATAATTCTATTATTTCTAAGACCTTCCACAAAAGGGCATTACAATCCTTTTAGTTTATTGCAAACATATATATTTTTTAAAGTGGATTCACTTTATTTATTTTTTGGCTGCACTACAGGATTTGTCAGAAGACCAACAGTAAGTTGTGAGTTCCATTTTGCCCAACTACTTTTTTCTTCACACCCTGGAGAATCTGGTGTCTGGAACTGTAGAGACATCATCATGTTACCACCCCTTCTCCTCTCAGGTTGAATCCACTGTGACAGAACATTCATGTCCTTAAGAGGCAAGGCCTAGCAAATAGCCTCTCACAAATCCACTGAACATCACAATGTCCTGTTTGATAAATTCTGTTGCTGCTTCAATTATATTGCTGATTTCAGGTGCTTCTTTATTTGCTCATTTCTGAATCGGGTCTTCCTGCTTTCTTTATATCTTTTTTCAACTCTGTCCCAGTTGATTTGCACATAGTTACTTTGACTGCTAAATCTGATGAAGATGGCCAGCAGCCTACTGTTGCTGTAAGTTTTCCAACTTTCTGGAACAAAAATCCTGCACAATGGCCAGTGCAATCTGGATGGCTACTGAGTATTGTTCTACCGGAGGTGCCAAACTATGGCCAAACATAGATTCTACCAGCGGTGTCTTCTTGTATACTGAGTTAGGTCCAATATGAATCATCATCACTTTCATATCCAGGTGAGAGAGATCCCATCTAGACTGGCCTGGCCTTGGAATCCAGAACCAAGTGAAGAGGACTCAGCTGTCAAAGGGGCGGCAAAGAGGGCCTGGGGTTGGAAGAAAGGGTCATAGATGCAGAAGTAAGCACTTCATGAAAACTAAGCAAATGGTATTTCTAGGTAAATCAGTCTTTCTGTGCTGGATTAATTAAAAGAACTTCACAGCTCTCTATCCCTAAGCTTTCTCACCCTCTGGAATTGAGGGCTTTTACTGCTTCCCCCATTATTTTATTAATTAAGTAATGAATAAAATGAATAGCATTTTATTATTATTTTTAAATTTTTTTTTGGCTGCATGGCATGGCATACAGGATCTTTTTTCCCTGACCAGGGATTGAACCTGTGCTCCCTGAAGTGGAAGCATGGAGTCTTCACCACTGGACCCCCAAAGAAGTCCCTGAAGAGTATTTTATAGATAAGAAAACTTTAGCCTCAGCAGGATAAAGTTGAGGACTGTTCCAATAGTTAGTTCCCCAGAGATGCACGTGAAGTGGTCCTTACAGTTTCTGCAAACTAAAATACCTGATAGTGTTTATCAGTGCAACAGGTCAGGTGCAGTGTAAAGGTATGGGAACTGAAAAAGTAATATTGACCCAGCTATGCATTCACGCACAGGCATTTACAGATTTTTACCCAGTCTTTGAATTAAAAGATAGATTCTCTGAGTCTGATCAATGTCAGCCTCTTGAGATGCACTAAAATGAAATTCAGAAAAAGTTGAATAACTTAAACTATTCTGGAGTTATAGACAACTGAAGCAGAAAGCCTCTTTCTTAAGCACTGTGAGAGAAGAAAAAAAGGGGCAAAAATCTACCTACTAGCTTGGGTTGTAGAACTCATGTTTTTAGGAGTTGGGAGAATAGAAACTTTGGAGCAGATGTTTCATGTGACAGATCATTAGATCTGTTATCTAGGTCTGTATTAGATCTGTATAGTATCTATTGAGATACTACAGATGAGGAAAGATGTTAAGTGTATTTGCTTTGTATCATCAATGGAGATTTTTTGCTGCCTCTGAAAGCTTACTGTCAAGATTTAATTTAATATTTAATTAATTTCCTCCTCTCTGCTGATCTGTGACTTCCCTTAATGCCATTTCCTTTTCTAGAGAGATCACAGATTACTGTAAATTATTTGTGTTCAGTGAGGATGAGCATAACGGTAGTAATAATGAGAACAAGAATAGTGACTGGCCATTTATACATAAAATGAATTCCGTTAGAAACACCTATAAATATTGTACCAGCGTTATTAATTAGCTTAATAAGATCAATTGGCATAATAAGATCTAAGTTGTTTATTATAAATAAAATAAATTAAAATTCACTAGTCAGCAATAGATATTAGTATTTTTCTTCTTTAAAAATCCCTTCTTTGCTAGCCCTAAATGCTTTATTTCTTAGGGGTCTAATATTGACTTCACTAGTCTTAGTGGAGTTACCAGCTTGTGGCTGAATCACGCTCACTCTAGTATGGTTTGACACATCTAACTTAGGGTGAGGAAGATTATTCCAGAATATGGAGGCTGTCTTTTGGCAGGAATTGGGGGATGGGGACTTATTCTGAATAAAGAGGAAGTGAAGACTGGAAAGGTTACTTGGTCAACAGAGAGAAAAGATTAGCCTGAAAATAAAAACTGTCATTCCCAATATTCTCAAGCTCAGACTGCATGAACATATGAATACTTGGCACTAAGTAAATGGTTATAAAAAAAACACATCTAATTCCCAGTCTGTGATCTACCAGTGACATTTAAAAATAAGATACCACCACTGGTGATGATGTAAGTGTTGTTTGCGAGAAGGGCTGCTAGTATAGCTTATGATAGCATCTTAATAAACAATATTAGTTTTGTGTTGTAAGGAGGTTTAAAACTTAGATTGAGAATCAAGCTTCTCTGCATATATGTATGTATAAGGAAAATCTATTTTTCCTTAAAACACCTGCATTATATCATTTTAGAGGTAAAGGATGGTTTTCTCCCTTCTTAAATCTCCTCTTGATAAATATATTTTCATTGGAAGATGTTTTAAGTAGTCCCTCATCTAAGTGGAAAGATTACAGGTACCATAACAGGGAATCTTCAAGAATATAAGGAAAATATTTTAGTCAGAATCATTTCTTACATGAGATGATATCAAGTCACTAGTTAATTTCTAGAAAGAATAAATGCCATGGGCATAGAAAAATAGGAACTGATGAATAAGAAAGGCAATCTTCATCAAGGTTTGTTTCTTGGAATATGCATAGCTAGAGCCTGTATGAAACTTTCCGTTTTATTTTAATTGCTAATACAATTTTTCTATATTTTAAAAATTGATATTGTTCATGTTAAGAACATTTATTTGAAATGTCTCACATAGCATTCTAACACATCCTGAAATAGTGTAGTTTTTCTTTAGCTGCTGTACTACCTCTCTACCCTCCCTCAATAAAACACACAAAACACCT
Organism: Phocoena phocoena; assembly: GCF_963924675.1. NCBI lineage: Eukaryota > Metazoa > Chordata > Mammalia > Artiodactyla > Phocoenidae > Phocoena > Phocoena phocoena. The sequence continues at coordinate 23,357,285 of NC_089221.1, forward strand.
TATTACAACCTTAATACTTTAAAATTTTTAAAAAACTCTAAAATTACAACTCAAATAATTATTTAACCAATAAAAATAACATTATTTTATGAGACTCATTTTAGGGAGTATTAGTTATTATCTTGTAATTCTACATTTTTTCTCACTCTTCCCTTCCATTTTATTTCCGCTCCTCTTTTAGCATACCTTCATAAGTCTGTCATCATTTTGCTCACGAGAAAAAAAGGTGGCATTTTTAAATATCAAGTAATATGTGTTATAGCTTTGTTAAACATTTCATCACCAGTTTGTTGCAAGAGATTTATAAATCAGATTTTCATTAAAAAAGAGAAAGAATCAACACCATATGTTGTGCTAAATCTTATGGAGCTGCTGCTACAGCAGCTTAATAATGTGTGAACTAGAGGCATTCAGTACTCTGTGTGATATACAGGACTGTAACTTCTTTCAAATGTTGTGATTTTTTTTTTTTTAATATTAAGATTAAAATCTAAGAAAACATGGTAAAATGGAATAACTTAGAAGTGTTAACATTTATTTTATAGAAAAGAGAGTTCTCTTTAAATCAGTAGCTAAATGGGTATCTATAACTGAAATTAATATAACCAAGTACTCTTGAAATTGTAATAGAAAAGCAGGCTCAAACAAGAATGTTGTATATTAATGCAGCTCCTCTTGTAATCTTAACTTCATTGCAATGCACTTTTGCCTAAATATCAATCTAGTTGGCATTTTTATTACAATTCTGCAAATGGAAAGAGAGCAAATGAACCATTTACTGCTTTTATTTTCTAAGTATAATCATGTTTCTGTTTTCCATTCAATGATAGTCAACTTTTTTCCACTCCAACATAAAACATTCTTGAGTGTTAATGATCAGTTATGGTAAGAGGTTGATATTGTACCCCATGCACATTTATATTACAATGTACAGAATGTCAGAATCAGTTATTTATAAACTTTAGTTGAGAGGTCAGGAAATAATACCCTAATGTAAAACTGTGCATATTTTAAATAATATTTATGGGCCAACCACATATGAGATATAAACACTACCCTACATATACACCTCAAATTTATTAGATTTGAAGTAACAACACTGAAGGAGGAAAATCATTTTTAAAAGCACCATAAAGCAAGACAGTAATTTTCTTAAGTGTGCTTTTTTTAAATTTGTTTTTTATTGAGGTAATGTCAATTTATGACATTATATAAGTTCCATGTGTACAACATGATATTATCTACTTCTGCATACTTTTCAACGTGCTCACCACCAGAAATGTAGTTTCTGTCCATCACCATACAGCTGATCCCATTAAATGTGCATCTGCACATGGAAATTACATGCTTCTCTTTCATTGAAAAGAAACACCTCATGATAATGATGATTAATTTTCCTATGTTAATATAAATTTGCATTATTTCTACATGTATCATGATAGAACAGAATGAGTTCATGAATCAGTGTGAAAAAATGTTTCCGTGCTATAGAAATAAGACAAGTGGCCATTTTCCATCTAGTATAAGGACATTATAAGAACAATCTATAGACCAAAATTCTTAATGAATATAGACAAAGAATGTTCAAAAAATACTCGGAAAAAATGAATCCAACAATATATAAAAATAATTATATAAATATAATATATATAATATATAATATATATATATATATATTATATATAATTATATAAATGGGCTTCATCCAGAGAATGCATTGGCAATTTTATATGTAAAAACTATCGATATAATATACTCTATTAATAGATTAAATGACACAGCACATGATCATCTCTGATACTGATATAGTAGTATATTCACAGTATATTCACTATTTAATACCTACTAGGATGACTAAAGTCAAAAGGACAGATCATAAAACTAGCTGGCCAGGATGTTGAGAAATTGGTGGTAGGAATGTAAAATGATATAGACTCCATGGGAAACAGTTCAGCTGTTTATCAAAATGTTAAAAATAGAGTTACCATATAATCCAGAAATTCCCCTCCTTGGTATTTTCATATGTATATACCTATGAATAATAAAAACATATGTCTACCATAACTTCTCTTCACTTTTTCACAGCAGCAGTTTTATTAATAGACAAAAAGTAGAAATAATCTAAATGTCCATCAACTGATAAATGAACAAATAAAATGTGTTATATCCATACAATGAAATATTATTCATTGTAAGAATTAAGTAATGATACATGCTACAATATAGAAAAACCTTGTAAATTTTATTCCAGATATAAAAAGACATCCACAAATATGACATATTGTATGAGTCCATTTATACAACATAATTAAATTAGTAATTCACAAAAAAGGGCATATTAAAATATTCAAGTGTACGGAAACTAAACAATTCACTTACAACTAACACTTGGGACAAAAAAATACTCAGGAAAATAGAAAATATTTTAATGAGTAAATATGGAAACACAGTAGATCAAAATTTGTTCAATACAGCTAAAACAGTCTTGAGAAATGTGTCTTTAAGTATTATATTAGGAAAAAAAAGAATTATGAATACAATGACTTAAATTATTCCCTTAAGATGCTGGAAAAAGAAAATGAAATTACACCCAAAGAAAGTAGAAGAGAGAAAACTAGAAAGGTAAGAGTGGAAATTAATAAAATAAGATAATTGTACCTATAATAATTAATAATAATAATTAGATTAAAATTTTAAAGAGAAAATGCAATAAAATAAAAATCTATGAACTCAAAATAAATTTCATTAATTGATTTCTATGATAGACTATTGATGGAATTCTCATCTTCATTTGTGTTCTTCCATCTCTGATGTTTCACCTTCTTTTAAAAGCTTACATAATTAGGTCAGCCACACAAGAATAATCTCCCTTTTGCATAACACACAGTCAGCTTATTAGTAAACTAATCACAGAAGTGATATCTCATTATTTCCAGACTACACCCACACTCAAGAGAAGGAGATTATATAAGTCATTTACACTATGGTGCAGGAATCTTAGGGGAATATCTTAGAATCTTCTCTATCACATGATTAGAATATACAGACATGAGGGAATTCCCTGGTGGTCCAGTGGTTAGGACTCTGGGCTTCCACTGCAGGGGGCCTGGGTTCAATCTCTGGTCAGGCAACTAAAATCCTGACAGTCGCATGGCACAGCTGAAAAAAAACAAAAACGACAACAACAAAAAACAGGTGTGAATTACCATGATTAGTTGTGTACTTATTTTGTGTGCTATTTCCATAGTTTACATTAATCATTAAAAAATTATTTATAAGTATTCTTGAACATTAAAAATGAGCTACTGGGCTTCCCTGGTGGCACGGTGGTTGAGAGTCTGCCTGCCGATGCAGGGGACGCGGGTTCGTGTCCCGGTCCGGGAAGATCCCACATGCCACGGAGCGGCTGGGCCCGTGAGCCATGGCCGCTGAGCCTGCATGTCCGGAGCCTGTGTTCCGCAAAGGGAGAGGCCCCAGCAGTGAGACGCCTGCGTACTGAAAAAAAAAAAAAAAGAGCTACTGCTTTAGGGGGTACACTAATTTTGTTAAACATTTTAGTCTAGAAGCCTCCTTCATCTTTGCTTCTAGTAGCAATTCCCAAAGGAAATCACTATCCTGATTTCTGACAATATAGATTATTTTTCTCAGGCAATTTTGAAGATCAGTTCTGGAATTAGTCTTTCCAGTTTTTATCTTTACATATTTCCTTCTTTTCCATTGCTTCAAAATTGACATCTCATCCTCCTCCCATAAACAATAACAACAACAAAATATATATATTTCCTTAGAGAAACTGAATGATTCTTAGAATTAGGAGGGGAGCAATGTTATTTACCAGCAGAGTGTTACAACGATCTGCCCCAGCGCCATTCCTTACCCCAGCATGCATTTCATTAAGAGTTTGCTATGTCAAATAAGTACAAAAAGATTGAGAGTGCAGATAGCATGTGGAAGGTCATCGTTGTTGCTTGTTTATTTTTCTGCACTTGTTGCCTTTTCTACTGATATAGAGAAACTGACATAAAAATCTAGTCTCTAACACCATTTACATGTTTACAAATTTGATAAGCTTTATTTTATAATAAATATTATTTTTTCTTGAATTTCCATCTACATGCCACTCAACAGCATTTGGCCTTTACTTCATATTTTCAGAGGAGTCATTATTACTAAATTTTGTGGGTTTTAATATGTTCCTTTGACATCCATAAATCTAGCTTCAATAATAAACATTAGAAAGAGGCAGATGGAAAAAACAAGAGAATAA